>NC_135231.1:1933183-2258183 GCF_052324685.1 Brachyhypopomus gauderio | reverse complement strand
GCCAGTACTGAAGCTAAGTAGAGTTTATATACCAACAGCAGATCAAATGAAGCAAAACATGATTTCTGCCAGCATGTTTAGGGGGGAGTGCCCACCTACGGCAACTCAAGCATCTCAAAAAATAATCTGTTTCCTGCACATAACTTGGTAGCAGTTCTACTGTTCATAACCCTCTATTAACATTACTGTGCTACAGATATGTATGCAAAGCTTTGATGGAAACATCTCATGTAATACGCAGCACTGTACCAGTGAAATCACCTATAAAAAATTCTTCATTATATGTTAAAAATCTGTTTATTCTGTTTTGTTTTATTTCACATTTCACACCCCGCAGATTTTTGAATAGGCCATTCAGCATTGTTGACTATGTAGCTGTCTCTTAGGGAACTGAGACATGGGACTCTGCCACCTGGCCATGAAGAAGCCTGACTGGATAGGACATGTCCTAATGTCGGGACGACGTAGGCCACAGGGGGATGCTGGATCCCGGCCCGAGTGCCCGGCTCAGCAATTCTAAGCAGTGCTTAGACTGAGAGAAAACAGATAACAGAATCCAGATAACACCAAAGGAATTAGACTGGTCAATTATATGGAAACTACTTACAACATTTACAAAGACACACACACACACAAATATCAGCACAAACAATTACGATTTGTCAATTGGTACACAATTATATTGAATACAAGATATCTTTTTTGAATGAATATCAAATACAAAGATCATTTCTTTGGTGCCACTTTTCTACCACATCACTCCACAGTTGGGGAATGGAAGGCTTAAATCTAACAGTCACTTTCTGTTCACCTGCTGGCAAAACACTTCACGCTCTAGTATTTCAGTTTCAACCAAAGAGTGTTTTCTCTGCACATGGGAAGAGACTCAGGAAAACCATAAACATTCCATTTTAATATCCTTTATATAAGCTGATGTTATTATGTGGGGACCTTTTTTATTATTATTTTTTACAAATAACACAAATGGTTCTCCTTTAAGTATCATGCTGACCTTACACTACAAGATATCTTGTACTGCTCATCAACAATTATGCAATGGCTGTAGATTCTAATACTGCTGTGAACGAGATATGATTCTAGTCATGCTCCAGATCTTTGGTCAAATATTGCTAGGTTAGTTAATGTGTTCATTACACAGCCTTATCGATCTAACATGCTTTATGTGGGAACAGCCTAGCATTTATTTGGTAATGTCGAGGTTCTCCAGCCGCAAATCTTTGTGTAGTGGTCAGACTGACTGATTTTCTCAATTATTAAATTGCCGAGTGCTGTTTGGGGAGGACAGATGTATTCATTTATTTAATTATTTCGCTGGGTTGATGACACATGAAATGAGGCCGAAACAGGCAATGAATATCTATTATGTCCATTTAATGCAGCAACAAATGGTGCTAGTGGGTGATTTCATAACATCAACCTGCGTCAATTGCCACTGACAAATAGACAATTGCTGTTGCCATAGATATATATGCTACGACATCACGACACGAGCCTGACCCCATCTATAAAAGAGAGGCTCAAACAAATAGAGCTACACACCGATGACCACTCTGTGACTGTGAGTAATAGTTGCGGTGTGGCTAACGGAATAAATCCCAGGTCGTGATGACTGAGAGTTTCAGCTCTGCTACAGCACAAAGCCATTAATAACAGCCTATCAGCCTCTGTCTCTGGTACCGGCGAGCCGCCTCTATGGGTAGTGGAGCACGCCGCCGAAACAGCCAATGAAAGAGGCCACAGCAGGGGAAGAACGCACGGAGACAAGAGACCCACGCTAATCACCCCTCGCTCTCTTCCTCTCTCCTCGCCTGCAGGCACTTTACATCAAAACAGACGACACCTGGATCTGACAGTGCCACGGTAGTTTAAGCCCAACGTGCGGCAGACGGCTCCTCACAGCACAAGTGACGGCCAGCGGCTGGTTTGAATGCTGAAGGTGTGAAACAATAAAAAGACAGTTTAACAACTATTCACTTTCTGAATTCATCTATCCAGTATCCGAGTCCATTGGCTTTCTCACGTAGGAGTTCAAATCATTCCAGTAGACATATGAGTATGTGCGGAATGCAGTGCACCTTTAAACATATCTCCTTCCATAATGACTAAATATTACATTGAGCATTGCGCAATACTTTCATCAAACAGCTGTTGAAGTGGGTGTACAAGGAAATTAATTCAGGAAAAAGAGGCCATTTGATTTCTAACCTCTTCATCACACATTGCCTGCCACTGACTGCACAAAAGCAAAATAAAAAGTGAGCTATAAATGAATACATACAATTTCCATACAACAAAGAATGTGGCAACAATGTAATCTCACCAGCATTCAACAAATTCCTGGTTTTTATCAGGAAATTGAAAATGAGCAAGTGTATCAAACAAAGGTGCAGAAAGCCCTCTTCAACCAAGGCTTTATGTAAAGGCATCTTTTGAACAGCGAGATCCACATGTGGCCTTGGTCCAGGAACTGAATGCTTCAATTCATGGGCATTTCATTCTCCTTTCACAGACCTGTCTGGCACTGAGACCATTAGCTCCTGGTGGCTCGGCTAACTTAACAAAACACAATCTTTCAGTGATAGTGATTTTTGGAATATTATCTTAGTCAACAATCATCATAACATGTCGGTGAATGACTGCAATGGTTTGCACTGAAGGGGAAATGTCAGAGCAGTTTAATTTAGCCATGAAGCTTCGTCTGACCGGCTATCACACAGGCCACGGATAAATCGCATATGTCACAGTTCGTCTCATGGTAAGGATTTTATGCTTGTCATGACTAAACTAAACTTCTCTGAACTAAACACTTGTGTCACATGGAGCTATTAAGCACTATATGGTAATTACATGGGATTATGCTCCCTTTATTAAACACCCTTGCTAAGGCCTAGGGCAACACACACCAATCAGAATAGGAAAAAAAGAGGGTTTGAACATAAAATTCATTCAAATTCTAAATCACCAGACATCTAATAATTCTCTTCACATGTGCATAATTCCCATGGAATGTCCAGTCACCATTTAATAAAAAAATGCAACCCACTAAACTGAAATGCAACTTTGTTTAATTTGGATAAACTGTGTCGAAATGTAATGCTCCAAAAATGAAAGAGATCTGACTAGAATCAATGTACTGAGTTTCTGTCATATACCCAGAGCTGCTCCACACGAGGCAGGATGCAAAATTACTTTGCAAATGTTTTTAGTCAAACTTGATTTTTGTTGACTAACTGAGATATGAGCTTCCCATAGGTAATGTATTCTTCAGATAAATTATTCAAATGAAATCAGAACCCATACGTATACATTAAAAATTCAAAAGCATATTACAAGTAGCATTTCTGGAGGAAGTGGTCAGGTCACTCTTGGCAAGCTAGAGAGATGCGATCTCAGAGCAGCGAATACAATTCTGTGTATTGATGTCACCATTGACATCTATACGCAGAAGTTCTGTTAAGTTCTGGTTTTAAAAAGAAGAGGCAGGTTCGAGTTTTACACATTGCTACAGTACGGTGTCCTCGTTTAGTAGACGGACGGTACATAAGGTTAGAGGGCTCGACTGCCTGGGGGGGCTCCTCTAAAATACAGGCGAGGCGCACCTGTGCGTTTCTGCAGGAAGATGCGCAGCAGACATAACGGTACCTGAACTTCTCTGCAGCAGCGCCGATGCACGCCCCTCACAAAGCCCCGGCGCTCTTCGTCCACATTTATTTGCCTCCGAGCGCCAAAACAAACCACAGCGGGACAACTCACTGCAGCCCGGGGTTCCGTTACACAAAAGCCCGTCAATCAAACATCCACGCGAACATCACAACGCATCGCACTCCGTTCAAAACGTGCAAACGTGAGCAGGGTGTATGCACTACAGTGAACCTCAAGCTTCTCAGATAAACAAACACCAATTAGGAACAATATTGTCCACATATTTATGAATGAAGTCGTTGACGTTAAAGCGAATATGCTATTTTTTTTACACGACATTATTAAAAAATGTGGGAAAATTGCACTTCACCTAACTAACGCCGTCTTTCTCCTTCAAAATGTTCTTCAGTATGTGCTCCACAGGCGTGAGACGACGATGAGTGAGGCTGACATGGTGATCACTGATGTCTGTTGAAAAGCATTTTCTCGAGGCTCTGGAGAGTGGGGAGCCCAGAAGCAACACAGGCTGGGAAGAAAAGCGCCGTGTCTTCGGCCAGGAGGCAGGAAGGTTTTAGGGGGGCAGCAGAGCTCCCCCTTTCCTCGGTTCCTCGGTTTCTCAATCCCAGCGAACCGCAGCTCCCAACGCAACGTACCCACGAGAGGCTGCAGCCACGCTCGGAGCAGCAGAGACAATCCCCCTCCTGTCTCACCCACCTTACGTCGCCGGATTCTTAGCCATAGAGAGAAAGAGACGTTGTCCGTGTCTGGATTTACATTCTGCGTGTCAAGTCAGCCTCGAGACAAGCGAATGAGGCTGCACAATGCTGCTGAAGAACTGGAAAGCTGCTGGAGAGAAAAGCACATTCTCGGCGAACAACGGCGCCACCAACCGACCAGAAAATGATAGAATAGCGTTGGAAGCCTTTCTGAAGTTCTTGAAGTTGTTATTTTCTCTTAAATTGTTAGTACGCGGATTTTATAATGCAACTTTAGGCTGAAACACAAGTCATCAGATAAAATCCAAGACCTTCATGTACCGTGGCAAGTAGCCGATGTTGGAGCATGGTCATACACACTGGCTGCACATGTGGTATCCCAAACTAACACTTAGTTTCACCTCCCATCCCGTTTTTTAAATTTAATGTGCAAAATTTGTATTACATATTGTAATATTATAATCGATAATCTTATCATTGACTTGCCAAGCAATGCAGGGGTTTACTTTAGAATTTTCTTAGTCTACCATTCCTGTATTTTTTTATTACCCATATCAATCCTCTATAACTGTTGTCCACTATAAATCTCCTAACAGAAATGGAAGATTAGACCTTTAGAAAGGTCGAACCTCGGTCCTCTGGGTGTTGAGATCGGGTCAATTCCAGAGCCAGACCTCGGCGAAATAAGCTCTCTTTATTAAGGCCGGTGCTGTATTCTTTCCCTCCGCCATTAAACACACATTAATCATGTTCACTCCAGTCCAGGATACACAACCCAGCCGTCATTAATAACGCTCCATCCAGCCCTGCGTTGACATTTCCTTTAATTATCTCCGTAATTTATTCATGTACTGTATCGGTGAAGCTTGTTGTGAGAAGCTGCCTGCAAGGACTATTTTGCTCAGCCTCCTTGAAGACTCGGGATTAACTATGTTAATGGTGAGCCTGCAAGGCATGGTTGCTATTTATGTATGTTAAGCTGAAAGAGCCATTAAGCTTCGAATTTTTTATTCGCTAACTGGAAGTGCTGTGAATCTGTTAGTAAATCATTCAAATGTGGAGAAATACTTGATATCCATATTATTATGTAGAGAATTTGGTCTTCTCAGTGGTGTAGAGATTGATGTAGAATGGTGTAGTGATTGGTGTAGTGTGGTGTTGAGAGTGGTGTAGAGAGTGCTGTAGAGAGTGGTGTGGAGTGGTGTACAGTGGTGTAGAATGGTGTAGAGCGGTTTAGAGAGTGCTATAGAGTGGTATGGTGTTGGGTGGTGTAAAGTGATGTAGAGTGGTGTATAGTGGTGTATAGTGGTGTAAGGTGGTGTAGAGAGTGATGTATAGAGAGTGGGGTAGAGAGGTGTGGAGTGGTGTAGAGTGGTGTTGGGTGGTGTAGAGAGTGCAGTAGAGTTGTGTGGAGTGGTGTATAGTGGTGTAGAGTGGTGTGGAGTGATGTAGAGTGTTGTAGACATTGTTCTTTAAAGGGAAATAATTTACAATAATGATTCCTGGCTGTCAATCAAAGATTATCCAGATGTGACAATCTCTCAAACATACTGTTACATTCTTTGTGGCAGACATCTGCATATACAGTCTTTTGCGCCAATGTCTGCTAACTAGAATGATGACTAGAAACTCTGCTCAACCAATTACTTCACTTGCCTTTAACTTAAGTTTATTTAAGCGTCGTCTGGGGGTGATATCTCTGTGGAGGCATGATCGGGTCTTGGCATAGCTGTCAAACCATCTGGAGGAGAGTAACATGAAAAAATAAATTGATATAAGGCCTTGGCCTTCACCCATTTTGGCATTGCTGGACAGAAACCTTAACAGTGTAAACAAACCTTAGTCAACAACATCAGTGGACAGGGAGTATGAACTCTGTGTGTGTGTGTGTGTGTGTGTGTGTGTGTGTGTGATCTATTAGATTCTCCATCTTCCTTATATGGGTTGTGAAGCCACTACAGTATTATAAACAAACAAATTGAGTATATAGAGTAATATGCCTTTAGAGAATTATATTTAGAGAAAAATGCATACGATAATTTGGAAACAATTTCTTCTTATGCAATTATAAAATATATTATCTAATAAAAGGGGTGGAACTATCAATATTATATCTTAGCCATGCTTGCTAATAACTCAGCACTGTCACCTTGTTATCATCAGGAACCTCAGTTTAAGGAAGAGACTCTGTCCATTGTATGTGGTAAAGGACCCAGATCACTGCCTTCACAGGTGTAGTCGGTTCTGATGGAGTCACAACAGCGTTTCTGCCTCCAGCTTTTGCTGTAGTTTGTGCTGTGTGTTTGGAGGAATTTGTAATTGAGAGATCTGCTTAGTCAGACAAGGACGTTGTTAGTTAATTTTCTTTCATAAATGCTGAAAAGTCAAACCGCAAGTGAGTACATCCATTTGTGCATGTACCTAGAGCCCCTCCATATCTGCACACGCATACTTGCTCTATTTTCATTTGTCTCTCGTCACTACTGAGTTCTTTATTTTCCTTCTTGTCAGTTTGAAAGCTTTACTTCTCTTGCCAGTTGTCTCTTATGGTAAATTTACCACTGCTGAAGGAACCTTATTTCCTCAGGGTACCCTAACCATCTCCTTAGTTCATTATCCTAGCTGCTGCAGGTCGTCCTGCATAAGACTAATGGCTATGTGTACCTTTTATTGCTTGACGCAGTACCATGGTGCAGGGGTCCATTATGGCCCTAGTAGGCTGAATGTAGCTTCCCAGCTCCACAAGAGTCCATGGCGGCCAATAATGACTGGAGTGCTCTGGTTGGACATAAATCGTTTTTGAGCCGGATGACAGAATTTGGTGGCTGTGTAGAGACAGTTAGCAGCAGTCTTGCGGGGCACACGGCTACCACATGGTTTGTGATAAAATGGTTGGTGATAACTTATTCTGCGCAGACCATGGCTCCGTCTGCGCGCGTGTCCCCGTTACAGTGACGAAAATGAGAGGGAAGCAGGTGGTACGTTGAAATGCATCCAAATGTCAATCTGGCCTTGGGATTCAATACGCAACATGCGGGGTAGAGAGGCAGGGCTCACTGACTCGACTTAATTGAGATTTAATCAAGCTGTTCCTAATTGAAATCTTTTCTCTGTGTTGTAGGTAAATGAAATCTGGTGGTAAATATCCCAATTTTGTCAAGGCGAATGCACAATTTTAGACCTACTGGAGAATAAAAATGACATTCTCAAACACATTTAGACTTTTGGAAGGTTGTAAAAGTCTTTGTTGCTATGTAGTATAAGGGAGTGAAAAGTAATTTTTGTTAAATTTGTTTAATGAGTTTTTCAGCCCAGACACCTTGTTATGGCCACAGACTATATTTTCATTCTTCCTTGTTTAATATGTTTTTCATTTTTCTTCCACAAGTAAGATATGTGGAATCTCCACAGAGTCCACAGAATAAAAGAGCCTGTCTATGTGTGGTGTGTGTTTAATGTTTGAGTCCCATCCTCGCTGTCTGTTTTCACACCACTTGTGTGTTCCGCCCGCACTGCATCCACTCCCATCTTTTTTCCTTTATTCACATGGGCATCTCACTTGTCAGTGCCTTGATGCTAGACCAATTATTTAACCAGTGCTAAATTATTCATCTCTGTTTGTGGAGACGGATCATAGTCCCACTGACGAAGAGGACCAACAACTGAAAATGCAGAAAGGATAAATATTTCATTTCCCATTTTCTGCAGGCCTCCCTCCTCACGCTTCGCTGTTGGACCTCGGTGGTTAGCCATATGTTTACTGCAGTGCAATGATCATGCAAGGGAAGATAATCAGTACAGAGAGCGCTGGATCAATGCAGTAATGTGCTGAAACGATAACACTGAGCATCTCTGCTCCAGTCAATGAGAATCGGCTCAAGGAGAAACCGGAGGGGCGAATCCCATTTCGGAGTCCTCAATAAACAATCACAAAACAAACTCGCACTGCTGGGACAAAACTAGAATCCCGGTTGAGACGCTGTGGGTTACCACACGCCATGTAAAGACGTTACAGGAGTGTGACGCAAGCTCGAGAAACATGAGTGTAGACTACTATACGTCCTAATTATGAAACGCAGCTGTTGTAAATGACCTGGGGCTACAGGAGAAAGGAGAGGAGTCATGGAGGACCAAGAGGCTCCAAACTTCTTACTCCATACAGAAGTATCAGCAAACTGAAGCAGATTAATTTCCCTTTGCAATTGAGACTCAAAATGGTAGCAGGTTGTATTTAACCTTTAATATGGCACACATTGTTGCATGGTATTCTCCATGTGCATATTTTTAAATATTACATGTCACAAATACACATACACTAAGGAACAAGGAGGATAAATACATAAAAACATGAACTCCTTTGATTATCAGTATCCCAGATTGCACTTCCGAGAAGCTTGACTGTTCACCCATGACCTGATTTTATCCAAGCGTCTGGTTTTATGCGTTTGAACTGTGAAAAGCAATTAACACAAATGTTGTCATCACTCATATGTTTTATGAAATATTCAGCACATAAAAGCCATGAAGCTTATGCCGAATATTCGTGAGGGCCGCAAGCAAAGTCTGTGGTGTGAGACAGAGAGCTGCACTTAAGTCACTGGATATGATTCGATTCTTATCAGCTACTTAAGGGACAAGTATGTTATAACGATTAGCCATGACACCCCTGCATGCTGTCAACCAATAGCTTTTTCACTAAGCAGTTTCAGAGGAATTTTAGAGGCACGTTCTGGAGCTGGGGCTATAAAGTCGTGTGAATGAAAAGCGAATGAGAAGATAGTCACGAGTTCTTGAAATAAGCACTGAGCTGCATCACCCGAAGATGGTACCCAAAATAGAGCCCCATTCCTGCATCTCCAGTGCCCCTGCATTAGGTTTTAAAGGTTTCCCTGTTCCCGCACACCCATGTCAATCAGCTAAAGAGGTGAGTCAACTATGACAGTGCAGTGAAATGCTGCACTGTCAGACACATCAAGCAAAATGGAAATATTTTTAAAAAAGTGATCCAAAGGCATGGCTAGAAAACGCATAAATATTCATAGGGAAATATTGCTTATGAAATCAGCAGTCAGCAGCTCCAAATCATAAAGTGTGTACACACTCTACCACGGGCACACCTGACACAACTCATCAGCTAATTAACAAGCTCTTCATGAGGATGAAATGGGTGTGTTAGAAGAGACAAAATGTTAACATTTGCAGTGCTGGGGTATTTTAGGATCAGAACTGCGAAAGACTGCACTCCAGACTCCAGATTCCCTAAATGTGAAAACTATTTCAGCACTTCAGGAACTTCAGGTCTTAAGGGTGAACAGAACGTTTTGCAGAGGAGGAATTTCCCAGCAATCTAACAAATGATGGCTAGAAAGGTGAAAACTGGAGTCTGCCCAGCTGGACATCACAGTGGGAGAAATAATCAAGTGTTTGACATCCAAGGAACCAAATTCTACTTCTCTGTTATGCAATTCTGTACACTGTAGTTCCAGTTAGATTTAGACATTTCAAAACATTATTTTATACTGCAGTTGCTGTAGTTCCAGTTAGATTTAGACATTTCAAAACATTATTTAATACTGCAGTTGCTGACCCGCTTGTTTTTCAGCCTCCAATGTGTCAATATCAAGTTCCTAAGAGCATGTCTGGATAGGATGAACTATTTCAGAAAACCTTTATTTTGCTCAAAAACTTATATCTTACATGTCATATATCTTATATGATCTTATATATTTGTGGTGCAGTCAACTTCTTTTGGCAAAATTCCTTTGCTTGAGAAGGACTTTTCCTGTACGTGCATGGGGGAAATGAAATGTTGACTCTTATATACAGGAGATGATGTGGTCTTTTGAGTTGTTTGTTCGCAGTTTGATTGCAATGATGGACAGCTTTGAATGAACAAACACTGGCGTGAGCATTATAAGCTCTCACTGTCTCTCACTGAGATATTCGTCCAGCTGTTCAGAGAAATTCTACTGTGGGTGTGGAATGAAGGCCATATTGTTCCAGAGACTTATTTGATACAAATTGAACATTAATATTAAGAAAATCTTTCCTTTGTCTCTTTTTATAAAAAACCTAGTGAAATCTTATTTTGTCTCATGACTTGTGAAGAGGTTCTTGAATACACTGATGGTTGTAGGATCCAGTGCTGGGAAGGGTTACTTGCATAATTTGTCCCTACCCAACCCATTACCACAATCCTTTACACTACAGACTTGGATCTTCAAATTGAGGTTACCAGGTGGTCGGTTAGCTGTCAATCGAGGTGCGTACGCTGCCCCTCTGCCTCCCCATGCATGGAGGAGTTCATTTGAAGTATTTACCCAAAGGCTGACACTAAAAGCTTTCTGACAGCGGCGCTGAAGGACCATATATGATCGTGAATTGCCTTTGTGCTTTGTTGGCCTTCTGTGTTGTGCAGCTGTTAAGTCACCTGGCAATTCTTGCCCGGAAAATATGCAGATGAGCTCCTCCATCCACATGTACCTTCACAGACACTTCTCCAAATCATAAAAGACAAGTATTGTGCAAGGGTAACCAGCATTCAGTGCGTTCCTCGCAGAAAGGCATCCGTCAAGCCCCTCTCCCAGTTTGAAGGAAGGTTATTGTGGAATACACAATGTTGCAAAGTGGTTTAAACTTACTAAGAGCTGAAGAAATGTGAAGTTATGATTATTGTTTACATAGTAATCACACTGTATATGACAATGTGTCTTTATGTAGGCATGCACCTGAAGGTCACAGATTATAGATCTCACAATTCCTGCAAACAATCATAAAAAATCTGCTACTTAAAACTGTGCTGGATCATATAAGCACTGAACGATATCTTTCACAACACAGCTGGCCTGTTTCAGATCTATTATTTATTTTGAGACCAAGGTATGGAATAGCAATCCAGGGTAGACATAAGAGAGGAAAAAAGAGAGACCTTATGATTTGGCAGCAGAGATTTGTGGCTTTACACAATCAATTTTTCACCATAAAAATCGATTCCACCTCTTCTGTCACTTTTTATAAATGGTTAAAGAATTTCTCAGAGATGAGAAGTTTGAGGAAACTCAGTGTCTTGGCCATACACTATCTGACCTTTGGCTGCATCATGCAAAACTGGAATATTGTCATGTTACTATGGAGACACGTGTTTAAAGAAGCTACAGTGAATTCAAATTTGAACAGCATACTTACGATCATTTCCCAGTATCCTGGAATCCAGGATCTTGGCACGATTTAAAATTCTGGTCGCAAGCCTTTTACCTCTGGGACATAGGCACATCAGTAATTCTTACTCCCAATTCCCCAATAATTCCTCTCCTCTAAAAATATACCATACAATGATTTGTTAATTGTAATTGCTCATGGGTGTAAATAAACAGACATGCATTAATGAATGTGTGCAGACAATTGGCTAATGCACCAAGACAAGCCAAATGTATCTCCAATATTTGCAGAGAATGGTTCAAAGAATGGCTCAGTGAACGGTTCAGAGAATGGCTCAGTGAACAGTTCAGAAAATGGCTCAGTGAATGGTTCATTCAGAGAATGGCTCAGTGAACAGTTCAGAAAATGGCTCAGTGAATGGTTCATTCAGAGAATGGCTCAGTGAACAGTTCAGAACATGGCTCAGTGAATGGTTCAAAGAATGGTTCAGTGAATGGTTCAGAGAATGGTTCATTCAGAGAATGGCTCAGTGAATGGTTCAGAGAATGGTTCAATCAGAGAATGGTTCATTCAGAGAATGGCTCAGTGAACAGTTCAGAAAATGGCTCAGTGAATGGTTCAGAGAATGGTTCAATCAGAGAATGGTTCAGTGAATGGTGAAGGCCTATGTTCAGCTTTGGATTTGGTTCTATGAAGCGCTACAGAGGCTACAGCATAACACCAAGCAATGATGATCTTTTTGGAGCATTATACTGCACTCTGATGTTGTGTTGACCTGTGATAACATCGTAGCACTACACTGTGATCTGATGTTGTGTTGAGCTGTGATAACACCGTAGCGTTACACTGTGATCTGATGTTCAGACCTCCTTGTCTGTATTTGAAACATGATTCTTTCACTCACAAGTGTCATTTCTCATACTTCAACATGATGTCATGACTACACATTGTGACGGCCAAAGGGTGAAGACACTGTCTTAGTTTTGGTTTGTCTGCTCCTGCACATTGTTTTGGGAGACCACTGTGACTCATTTGAAGAGAGGCCTAAATTCTTAAAGATGCTTGAGCACATGTACAGACATCATTAGCAAGCAGAAACCAGCATAAAGTAACAGCAGCATAAACCTTGAAAAGGTTTCAGGAGAACTGAGCATAATTGGAGAAAAGGCTAAACTTTAGATTCACTAGAACCTTTATAAAAGGCCTCATACCTACAGTCTAGATTTTAAAATGGCTAGACAGTGCTCTCCGGTTTCATTGTCCTCAATATCAACACCAGAACGCTCTGCCTCTGTTGATTTAAAAAAATCCCATCCTCTCTGTCAACAAGTGTAATGAATTTGCATGTTTCCTCAGTGGCAAAATAAAAAATATTAGACAGGCTTTCAAAACTTCCTGACAAATAATGATACCAGCCACACCTATCACTACACAGAAACAACATAACAGTTATTTCTCAATTTAGTGCTATTGATCGTAAACCTCTTGAGGAAATGGTGTGGCACCTAAACCTCCTTCACTTTCTATCTTATAAAAGGTTTTATAAAAGGTTTTCAGTTGCCTGGAAATGGGTTTATTGTAAATAGTGTAAAGCACACCTCAATCAGGCGTTTTCCTAAGTCATTAAAAAATTAAGTCTATCATAAAAATAGCAACTTAGATTGGCCCTTTTACAGACAAGATAATTGAAGAATTCGTTTTCAATGAACTTATGAAACTGTAATAACTAAACATTATTAAACAGAAATAGGTAAATGCTCTCTGTTTTCTGACCACAACACAACAGTTACTGGAGGTAAACATCTGTATTAGTGATCTGGGGGCTATTACAGAAAGCAAGTTTAGTGACTAACCCTGGTCTCTTTAAACTGGAGTCCATGAAAAACTCCAATTAAAAAAAAAAAAAAAAAAAGGTTTTATGACCTTGCATGTTGACCTGGTACCTCTTTGGCCTTTTCATCTGCTCCTGAAGTGTTCCTTCACTAATGGAGAGGGCCAGATGCTTTATTCTTGCTGTCATTCACGTTTGTGCTGAATCACATCATCAGCGGCTCATGATGGCTTTTGATGTGAACTGTGAATGCTAGTTCAACCTACTCAGATTTTACTGACTCTCAAGCCTTTAAATAAGAATCTGTGCTAGAACTCATAACCCACTGGCCTGAAAGTTTATAAGACAGTGTGTGATCCTCAGCCCATGTTTCCAGTGAGTGTGACAAGGACCCTAATCATCAGTGTTTAGTGCCTTTAGTGTTTGTTTTCATATATATATATATATATATATATATATATATATATATATATATATATATATATATATATATATATATATATATATATGCTGTCTATTTGGACAATATATAAATCTATAGCTTAATTGTATTGTATTTGATAAATCAAAATCAAATATATGAAATATATTTTACCAAATATTTTTTCACTGATTTCATGCTTTTCTGTGATTTTGTAAACTAAAATAAACTAAAGTTCTTACCCTTAGGTGACACATCTCAGAAGATCCCCAGAAAATCCCCTGTATTTTACTGTAACAAGTGGAAGTAGGCGGTGTGTATCTGTAAAGCAGACGCAAAAGCACAGCCCCTGTAGCACTCTGCCTTACCTTGCTCTAAATGGTCATGTGGTCATTATATAAATCTCCTGATTGGTAGAATTAGCACAAAGCCTACCTCCAAGCAAGAGACCTAATTAGGCTTATCAGGAATTAGTAACAGTGTTGGTGGTCCTGTTCAGCAGAGAAAAGCAGACAACAGCCAGATTAGAAACTCGTCCTAGATTTGCCTTTTGTCTCCCCACTGCTAATAAGGATTTCTATCCGATCTTAAACACGTCAATGATTTTCATAAGGGGTTGACACAGACCTGGACACTCATTCTGTTACAGCATGAATATTCATTTCCTGTATTTGCATTGTACATGAATAATTAACTTCTAAGCCCTTCATTGTGCTAGTTATTAAATCAGACAGATCTGGTTGGCTGTGATTTTTCCCTCTCTGATGAAATAGTTTTGGTTAATAATGTGCTCAGCTGTTTTTTCAAGCTTGGATGAGCACACTTCCATAGATTTTGGTTGCTCTTTAGCCAAAGATTTACAGTGATTAATTCTTGGAAACAACGTCCACTGCTTACCCACTAATACTTTTCTGACATAGGATTCAGTAGGCAAAGAAAATGACATAAGTGACGTTTAATACAACTGAGATTAAAGGTAATGAGAGTGAATAATGTGACATAGGTAAGAATAAAATCAATAAAAGTTATTTAATTGTTGAACATTATGCTTATTTAGGGGGCATAATCAAAATGCAGTAGAAGTCCAGTAAAGCAAAGGAGAGAGCAGAGAAAGCTGAACAGGAACACAAGCCCGTAGTCCATATTGGAAACTCAGAAGCCTTGTGGTCTGCCACACACCCTCTTCTTCCTGGACCCCCCTTACCCCCTGCACCTTTTTCAAGAATGGCCTTGAAGTAAAAGCAGCAGGATGCATGTGCCCGTTTTCTCCTAAGGGTGATTCAGCAGGTCCGCAAGAGAGCATTTCATCTCCCACAGCTACGGTTCCGCACTCTGCCCTCGGAGAAACGCTGCAGGTCCATTAAAACCAGAGCCAGCAAGCAGCAGTTCAGCCTTATTCACAGTGCAGTATCTCTGGCAAACAAGCAGTCTAGATTTACCTTGCAGCCCCCTGCATGTGATGTATGGATATATTCTCTGTCACTGCTGTCTCTTTTCCTACAAAATAATGTATTCTGTATTTACTGTAACTCATGTATATTTGCATGTAACATATGTAAATCCATTGAGATGTTTTGTCCCCAGAAGGCGAGTATGTACTGTAAAACTTCATATAGCAAAGTGAAAGACAACTGCATACCTCTTTAGACATATATGTACAGTATTTCAGGGGAAAAAAGCTTGATGTTCCACAGCCTTTCTCAGTTTGGCAGAAAAAGGCCTTGGGAAGTTCGCACATATTTTGCTTACACATTTAAACATACAGTGTGCAGTATAATTCCTATGGAGCTATAATGCTGCCAAAACGTAAACAAACAGGACTGTCCTGCAGAAGCGTGCAGAAATAGACATCAGTGCTAAAGCACCACCAACTCTGCCCTTTATCAATGAAAGTGCACTTTTGAAACTTCATTTATTATTATTATTATTAACATTTTACTGAGGTCGGTTTGAAATTATCTTTTGAAAACCTGAGCGATTAAAAACAATGCCCTGAAATGAGCCACCACCTCACACACACCCGACCTCTCTCTTCCTTTAACACCAGATGCGCTGCAGCAGTTCAGTTCAGCGAGTGGAAGGAAGCGTCTTCAGCACAGCACACACGGTCACAGATAGACTTCTTCTCCCGTCCCCACCAGCCAGGTCACATACACATCAAGTCAAATCGTACCGTTTGCCCTCTAAGCCCAACGTGAAATCATTTTGTTGTGCAGTAAAATGTCTCATACAGCACCAAACTACTAAGCATTTTTAGCCGACTGGTCAACTGATAAACTAGTCACTCTAGCCCAAATCAATCATAGATAACGTGAGGACGACCACATACAAATAATTAAGGTAGAGTTTGCAAATCTATAAACAGAAGTTAACTGAAGGACTTAACAATGACTGTACATAGTTAATATTGGATATGGATTTTATCAGTTGGTGGTGTGACTTTTTTCCATTGAAAACTCACGTTTAGAGAATGTTACAAATAAAAGTCAAATTTCATTCAACATGTGCGTGTAATTATTTTTATAATGAAGTGTTTTACGTGCGCTAAAAAGTGCACTTTTCCCCCCTGAGCACTTGCCCCCCAGAATGTCTGTCCATGCCACTGCTGTCCTGTAAACATATCATTTGCAAACAAACACAATGCAGTTTACAACAGAAAAACATGACTTACAAATACAAAACGTGATAGTAAATTCATATGTGACTCAAACAAATGCAGAACAACTTGTTACAGAATATGTCCTGTTTGTTTACAATGTTTTGGCAGCATTAGCTCCATAGCTCCATACATTCTTCCAGAATATTCATTTATAATGCATGCAACACCAATGATGAAGTAAAAATTTGAGGGTGCCCTCTAGTGGACATCGTGTAGCATCAGCGCACCTGTAAGAAAACTGAAAGAATACTAAAGTAGGCTACTGTAAGTTTATGTGGAGGACACAAGTTATAAAACACACAACCCCTGTCTTCTGTCAAAGGAGCCCCATGAAAGACACTTAAAGTCACAGTCAGTATTTTAGCGCAGACACACTCCACCAGATATTCAGCGACCATTTCGATCAACCCATTTTGCTTCGCTAGCCTCTCTAATAATACTGATTTATTTAAAAATATGGAGTAACTTAAAAGTGTTAACAGAAACGGTCCTATTTACATTTGAAAAGATAAGTTTTCCTTAAAACAGCTTTACAGTTCAAAGGGACTGAACAGCTTTATAATGCTTGACAAGGACATTTGGGGGAAAAAAAACTTTTTATGACGAGAGCGCCCAAGTTAAATAAATAATTTGTCAGATAAATAAGCTTTTAAAAAGCAAATGCCTCAAAACCAAAACGCCAAGACACACTCTCTCTCACTCAGTGTTCTTCGCCTGTTCAAGTCACACCACAGTGCCACAGGCTTCAAAGGACGCAGTCCTGCCAAGACCTCGAGCACTCAGGCGCCACTGGCTGTGCGCGTGCTTTTAATGAGAGCAGGAGAAGCGCTGGCTAGCGTCAGCTACCTCTGCGGGGTTTCCTCTCTTTCTCTCTCGCCGCCTCGAGCACTCTCTCTGGACGGAGGACCCTTTTATTCCATGACTCCCCCGCAGAGAAAGTGCGGGAAATGTCTGACATATCAACACAAAGCTCTGCCTACGGATCATATGTAACAGCTAAGGAGTTGTGTAAGGTGCGCTGCATGTTTTGTAGGTTGGCATGTTGTTCCGCACAGATACACTAGGGGGCACTGCCATCTTACTAAGAGCAGGTCAATGCATCTGTCTTAAAACTCTTGAGCGTCAACTTTTGTAGAGTTTTTCTGATTAGAAAAATAACAACACTAATTAGCTACAAAACGCACAGAAATTGTTCAATGCTGATACCAGGAAACAATCAGACTTGTGCCACTTCAGCTTCTGTGCATGTATCAAAACACATCCACATTTAACCTAAAGTTCTTAATCTTGACAGCCTAAAAATATATTTCAGTTGAACAAAAACAAAATGAAACAACCTAACCCTAACCCTAACCAACCAAGTCCACTTACTGCGCATTTTAATCTAAGGACAGATTTATTCTTACTTGCTCCCTGGAAACTGGTGCCTAAAATAGTCCGTCCAAGAAAAGTGACAAGTCCCATTTGTAAGCTATACAATCATGTCTTACAGAATAGATAACTGATGCTACAGTGGCGTGAGTGAGATTGTTCATATTGTAATTGTGAATTCCATTTAGCTGCTATATGCGCTAGGATTAAAGCAGGATTGCTCAAGCAGTGCGTGAAGTGAGCGGAAGGAGCAATTACTCGCCTGACTGGACAACGAATGTCCCCCTGTACTTAAATTAAAAAGCAATCAAACCACAATTAGAGGAGCTCATTCAAACTCAATAAGTCCTACAAGAAACTCACATTAACGCGTATTTCTATGGGGTTATGGATGTAGCAAAGATATGTTATGCATGTGCTTCTGTTATGAGCACAACTTTTCATGCGGGTAAATTATGAGAATGTCATTTCTCTTTGCTGCAAGTTTCACCTGAGCACAGCCCTCACTGGGGAAAAAAACATGTGGAGTAAATTTTACTTTCTTCTAAGAATGCATGAAATCCCTCCATACAAAAACCTCAAGATGGTTAACAACAGAGGCTTCAGAGTGCGCAATTTGCATTCACTAAAGCCTTGTGTTAATATGCAGACAAACGTATGGCGGAGGCTGAATGGACGTTCGTGGCCTGAGAAAAAAATGTAACTACTTCTTCTATGAATGTAATTAAGACAGGAAAACGAACATTACTGACGCACGACTTGCGTGGCGATATCACTTACGTTGTCAGCACACGCTCTTTATTTTAATCGTTAATGCGGATTATACAGTAACCGTTACAATTAAAGTAACTGTCTAAGGTCTTGAAAATTATATTGAATTAATTCCAATTAAGGACACGTCTCTGAAACATTAACACTCAATATTGTTCATTTGTCGCTTAAATGCTTGTGCTAATCTTTCCAAATACAAATCACTAACAGCTCGCACTTGCAGGGTCACGTGCAAAAGGAGCGCGAGGAAGTTCCTATGTCACACCTCAGAGACACAACCTGCCTCAAGGGGTTGTGAACTCTACGGAAACAAACACTTTTCTTGCCCTGTTAACTGGATAACTATAGGCTAACGGTTTTAAACATCAAATAACGTAAAACAAAACAATTAAAACGCAGTACATCGTACATTAGCCTACAACACGTAGTACATCACGGACAACCGTCGGTTTTTACTTCAATCACGGGCAACTTCAAGAGGAAACGGTGTCATGAGACAAGGGGTGGATGAGGGGTGGCTTATGGGGCTTAAGACCCGGAAGATAATGTCTTCTCCTCCATTAAACGTGTTCCAGTGTGTTCTTTTGGGCACAATAAGATGTTTTATGGGTTACTTACTACACTAGGGGGTTTCCAAGTATGGACCCTGTTGTGTATTGCTGCACTTGTTGTTTATATGTATCAATACGGGGCAGCACTGTTCACATTTTTCTTTTCTTTTTTTTTATTGAACAAAAAGTTAACATACATAGATGCAGGTTACAAACAATAAGGCGCAAATACATTACAATTCCACCAAGAAAGAAAGATGGATAGGTGCACACAGAGAACAAATAACAACCAAAAAAGGAGGAGAGTAATCTAAGAGGCAGTCCGAATCCAGCTCTACGTGCTTCCATACAGTTATTCAAGTTAGGCTCGACCTAGGACCTTAAATGTGTTAGTACAGACAGTAGCCCCTGTAGCTCTTATCCTTTGCTGACATTGAGAAGAAACTGATTCAGATTTGCCGATAAGTCATAAACACAACCACAGTGTGTTCAAGCGATCTCTTTCTTAAAAGTAGACCTCTTTATGTTTTGCTGGAGAAGTTTGACTTTGCCGGCTTTTCGAACTGGCAAGTTTAAAACATTGTGGAAAATAATTCTGTATTTTTTTAATTTGTAAAACTGTCAGATAAAGAAAACAAGTTATGAAAAGCTGTTTTTAATAATGAGTTTTAAAACACCTTAACCTACCTTTCTCAAGTACTACAAAAGTTTTCTACAGCAAACCTTTTAATATTAGGTTACTTGTGTCTTATGCTAGGTTGGGTAGGTAAATAAAGCAATGGCAACATTTCATTCAGAGCAGTCATTCAGAGCAGTGGCTGTGGTTTGTGTTGTAAACTTGTCTATTTGGATTAATACGGAGCAATGGGTCGAGCGTCTTTCATTGTGACTGGCATCGACTGGGAATGGGTAATTGGCAAATCGAGGATTGGGCCACTGCAGTACGCTGTTGAGGCAAAACTGCGCCCTTTTGATGACTTTGTTCATAGATACTGTTGCCGGTAGACTGTGGTGTGCACATGGGTTTTGTTTTGATGTGGTTTACGAACCACTCTCCTTTGATGTGATCGACCTAGCTGTTTCGTTCTGTGGATCTTCACCTAACACAGAGTTCAGTCTGAGGGTGATTGAATGAATGTGGGAGATCTAGCTAGTAAACGTTGCGTTTTTTTGTTTGTTTGTTTGGCTATTTTTGATTATGATCTGAATGTCATGCAAGACTAACCGGATTATGACTTCTGAGGAATTTAGCCAAATTGCTAGGATAAGATACAATGACAGAATATCTTTCTAAGGAATGTCATATATGACAAGTTTCTTTTCAAATCCTCAGATGTGGAATATGGCTGAGCAGATCAATTGATCTCTAAAGAAGTATTATTCATAAAGCTAATGCAGGAAGATCATAAAAATTTGAAGAACACATCAGGTTCACCATCAAAAATATGGAGAGACAATGTTCCAGCAAAGTGTTAGAACCTGAAAAAGTCAGTCAGAAATAATTATAACTACTTTGGTCACTTTGGCTTTAAATGTAGTTCTCTGTTCAGCCAGTATTTACACATCAGTAGCACATAACCCTAGCATTTTTTCTTTGAAAGAGGAGTCCTATAGTCCGTAAAATACCTTACCTTTCCTACTACCACAGCAGAATTATTCAGGATTTACTAGTAAGTAATGACTGCATCTGAATTATTTGCATGGATTTAGGACTAAACCCCTTTCTGGTGAATCCCAATGTGGTAATGGGTGATTGAGGGAGTTTTTTCAGGAGGAGTTAGTAGTCAGTAGTCAGTGTGTACTCCATAAACACTGCAGTTAAGCACATTAGTCACTAAAGGAAGATCATCCTTTTAAAGCACTTTAAAAGTATAGTGGCATGCTCCTTCTCACAATTAATTATGTAGACTCAGTGTTCTAGCATTAATGTTTATTTTTGCATTAATTAAATGTTAATTAAAAGACTGTCAGTTAATGTTCTGGAAAACCTCAAAACAAGATTCACATTGCGAATTTCATTGAGAACTAATGACATTTGCTATGATAGATTGATGGTGCATGGTTTTGGCTCTGTTCATAGTGTTGAACAGGGAATCTAAGACAGAGATACATTTGAGATGAAATACTGTTTTAATCTTTCAGAAAGCATGCAAGGCACTTGTTTAATAATCTTGGATATTTGTACATTCATGACTTACATTGTAAGTAATTCATAAGGGCTTTTAAAAGTTTTCCTCTAGAATTTTAATGCGTAATACTGTAGAGGGACTGTGATAGCATTATATCCTTTGATTACTGTAGTTACATTTGCATATCTTGCCAATAGCAGAAGCAACAACAGTTCTGCAAATAATTGCTTCATTGCAATTTTGCTTTCACATAAGTCACATTCATAAGACGTAGATTTGAACCAGAAGAGAACCAGAAATTGAAAACAGTGTCAACAGTCTGCAGTAAAAAAAAAAACCATTTAGCCTTTTTAAACCATTATTTTCGACCCAATAAAACCACTGAGAAGGTTGCAGTATGAAAATTGGTATGGAGATTGTGCAGAAGAAGACTTGTCTTTACATGTAGGCATTTTTCATGCATGCCTTATCTATAGTACTGGCAGCATATTGTTTTTGGGGTTTATAGAACCATGCCTAAGGCATCGCTCAGGGAATTCTGTGATGTAGGGCAGCTTTCTGCCACAGTAACACACCACACAGGGCGTTCTGTCCTTTGGTGCAACCGATAGGAAAACACTGTAGAGATACTGTGGAGACACTGTGGAGACACTGTTTAGGCTCTGTCACCAAAGAATCCATTGCCTTTGAGATCAGAAGAACTTGAACATACACTGAACTGTACACTGCTTCCTCATTATGGTGTGTTTTATATCTGAATGATGAATGTCTTTGTTGTGAGAGCATACAAACTTCCTGTCATTATATTTCCCCACGAATATTAATTTCTTTCCTTAAATATGCAGAATATATTCAACTGCCAGTTTAACAGCTGTCTTTTTGTTCAAGCCCATGGTGGTATTTTCGTTACCTAGTTTGGCTGTCACCTGAATGGAGAAAAGAGAAAGAAGGGTCCTGACTCCTCCTGCTGGCCATAGCTAATTTAATTACAGCTTCACACATTTGGCACAGATTTCTATAGCACCCCTGACAAGAGAAAACAATGTTCTATACAGATACCACCTATGGAGTGAGAGGAACTGGGTTTTGCTGTCATTTACAGGCTTGCACTTACACACACACACACACACACACACACACACACACACACACACACACACACACACACACACACACACACACACACACACACACACACACACACACACACACTTGAGCATATATTTGCGCACACACAATCTTCCTCTAGGCTATCTGTATTGTGTCTGCTGCCTTCTTCTTTGCCACTGTAAGGGCCAATTGTCCACATTCCTCCCACTAAAAATGGACACTGTTTGCTGGCACTTGGAGGGTCTTCACTCCATTCAGCCATGTTCAACAGAGCTCTCGCTGTGTCTCCCAATATAGAGTTACCCCTCCATCTTGATTTCCTTGTCTGGCCACACATTTAAGATGAAAATACTCCCAGTTGATAATGTCCTTCAGAAGCTGAATATGAGGTAAACAAGTTTTCCATTTAGCATGATTTCATCTCCTCTGACACAGGACGTTCCACTAGAGAGAACAGTGCTGATAATGTCGCACTCACACGCTGTTTCAGATTAAATCATGAGGACCTCTGTAGTGCTTAGCAGACATTTAGCCTGAATGGAATGACATGCACGTGTTGAGTACTGTGGGAACCACTCGGGAGAGGTCAACATTTGATCACAATTGTATTATAGCCAAGGTCTAAGAAAGAGAATAGACTAAAAATGTTCTGATCTGAGGAAAAGGAGGGGTGTTTAGTTACAGTTCAGCAGTTACTTACACAGCACTTTAACAATCACTTTAACAATTCCTGCAAATTTAGCTTTACATACTACAATTAATTTGAATTCTGCCAATTTTAGATATTTTATCTGATACTATCCGATACTTGACACTGTTTTTTCTTTATTATTGATTATTGTGATGATTATTATTATCATTTCACAATTATTGTAATTTCACATGTATGCCTTCTACACTTTTGAACTTTATTCATGTGTAAAATATCTCCCTCCCATTGAGACCCTGTCTGCTGTGTATAAGCTTGGAATGCCACAGAAATCTTCCTCTCCCTATAAAGTCCTCCTTATAAAGACGTCTTCCTCTCCCTATAAAGTCCTCCCTATAAAGACGTCTTGCTCTTCCTATCAAGTGACTCATAAGCCTGTAAGTCCTTGTCCTCTGTTTTTCTTCATACAGCACAATGGACCAGATTTAATGGCCTTCAACTCAGTCATGTCTGTCGTCCCTGAGAACAGATGAGGCTTGATACTGTGTTTTGGATAGGAAATGCAAATGAGTCAGTCACTGGCTAGAGGAGACGTAAATATAACTCAAACATCATACTTTGCTGAATATGTCACCCACATGTTACCATAGGAATATTATGGGGGAATGTTGGTCAGCTCAGCAGAGTAAAGGCGTTAGAGAGTGAAATACAGTTAGTGACATTTACAGACACAACGTAGGGCGTGTTTTCTTGTAGCTAGACTGCAGAAAACAACCTAGCCAAAAGCAGCAAAAAAAAAAAAAGTAAAATAAAAAAATAGATTCTGCAGTGTAGAATTGTAGGTGTTTTTTTTCCACCCCCAAAGTGGCAAAACATTATTAGGCAACAGTGGCAGCTGTGCAGTGAGAAATATAACATGTGACGAACCTGCTATGTGAAGATTTGAACATAATTGTACGTCCGTGTATTTACCTTTGTCCTTTGACTCCGAAAGAAAAGCCCTTTCTGCTTTCTGTACATATCGTTTCATTAGAAAAGCAGTGCCTGTTATTATATGACTTTAAATTGGCGCTTTGTGGCTTGACAAGTTGTTACAGGTGGTAGAAAAGAATAAGGATTTTATATGCATTCCCCCTACGATACACACATACACCTTGTGAGACACAAAACTGATTGAAGTGCTGCTGTTTTGCCATATCCTTTTTTTTTATAAAGAATGGGTGTTAAAGCTAATTTCGGTGAAGGCTAGTGCTTCAGGGCTTCATGCGATGGTGTTCTTATCTGTCATCAGAGTGAATCACAAGGTATTCAGTGGCTGACTGCTTAGTTGGATTTGAATAGGAAATGTAGGTTTGACCTAACGTTGCTTGACTTTTGTGGAAGCGTTTATTTACACCTCTCCACTCTGTCTCTCACCACAGCTCAACTTTCTCAAACCCTCTAAATCTGCTCTCGTATAGTTTTCCAATGAGGCCCACAGACTACAACAAACATTTATTCACACATCTCCTAAATATGAATAGATCTGGACTGCATGATGTTTTAAGGGGTTCCCTTTTCACTGCATGGTGTAATTCCCAATACAGCCCGTCAAACGTTTAGTCAGCAAGCCAGTAAGTCTAGTACAACTGAGTGCAACTGACCAATGGGTGAAGGAACGAACAGCGAGCACATCCTGGCATTAGACAGGGCTCAGACAACTAGCTCTCAAGTTTTTGCACGTTTTGAAGTGGCTGGTCGCTTCTGGTCAACATTGTGGTAGGTGTAAAGTTTTAATGAGAGACGCTTGAAAGAGCGGTGCTCAGAAATGTAGCGGTTTGAACAGCTTTGGTGGGATTTCAGCAGCCACTATTCTTTGCTCAATTAGACCACGAGTCTTTGCCACCTCAAAACGACATCAAAATTATATCTTGCTCTTACTGTGGACATTCTTCTAATGCCGTCAGTGAAGCCTCAAAAAGACTTGAAGCGAAATCGTCTTACGTTATGGTTTCAAATCATAAACTGTCACAGGCAAACGCAAATGATGAATACTGATGTTGTTTCCACTGAATAATGAATACCCTGTGAACATGGTTATGTGTGAATATTTTTTCAGATTGTGTGTGGGGCTTTGTTGTAGCATGCTCTGGAGATAATGATGTTGGGAAGATGTCAAAGTTTGAATCGTCTATGAATCTCCCAGCAAGTAAAGGCCTGAATGAAGCCTTACACAACACACCAATTCTTTAGTGTCTCGGTATCATTTTATTATAATCTTATTATAATTGCACTTTTATCTGTCCATTTCAAGGCATGTCGTCCTAGCTATTGTTCTATAGACTTCATTGAATTGAAAAGGGATAGCTCCAGGTGACCACATTAACAGACTGCACCTGTATGTGGCAGAAACTCTATTCAACACTCATTACTGAGGATATTTATTTTTGTATTTGGTGCTACTGCAGAAAAGATCAATGACTTATTTTGTGGTCTGGTCTCTGTTTGTCAAATGTGATATGACCACCAACCCTTTCTTTTCCTTTTGATTGTTTGATCACATCTTTTTGTACACCAAATCCATTGTGAGGTTTAAGGGTTGACCAGTGGAGCCTTCATTATAATGTTTACCCTTTTTTACAGCAGATGTCTATATGTTTAGGATAAAATAGCTCAAAATGTCAGTGAGATGAGCTTTGTATGATATTATAGGGCATAGGTGAGACTGTATCATGGCCAAGTCCACTTTGCTTTTCTGACTCTTTGGATGAAGCAAAACCTAGTATATCTGTAAATTGAGACATACACTGGTGTTTTCTGAATGATCGGATAGAAAATTATAGACGCTGTAAGTCTCTTTTTTTCTCAGATACAGGAGTTATACTTATAACAGCTACAGAGGCCCGGTTCCCCATGTGCTGTATACTGATAAGGAATGGCTAAGAATACTTCACAACTTTTAAAGTAATTACCAAATTGCATATGATAGATCAAAGTTGGCATATGGTATTTATTCAGTACTACATTTGGGTACACATCTGCCATTTCAGCTAATGTTGAGCGCATGTTGAGAGCATAACTGGACCATACTTAACATTGTTTGCAATGTTAGAGCTGGGCAACAGCAGAGGAATCTGCTGAAATATGAGACCTTTTTATGATTATGACAAGTTTGTGACATTTTGTAATTATGAGAGATTTGAAAAAACATTCAAATCACCAAACTGTTGGTCTGTACCGGTTTAATGGCAACGGCTTTAATTGCATTACTTCACATTCCTTTCAGTTACTTTTGTGTACATTGTTTTTTATGCTGATGCATTTAACCCCAGTATAGTCACGCAAACTAACAGCACTTTATATATATGTATATATAACACTGCTACAATTTGTTGCACCAATATCAGCTCTTGTGAACATCGCTTGAAATGTGACACCAAGTTGTTGTCCTGTAACTCAATATGTCTCTATATTTTGTACAGCTTGTGTTCCCTCTTCCCGGCCACTGGAAGTACAGGTTCTGACTGTCAGTGGGCTGTCAGAGGTTTGATCTACTGCAGCTTTGTGCTCGGGATTCCAAGCATTTCATGCTTGTGTTCATGCTTGTTCGTGTTTTCGCAAGGATCGCATGCGAGTAAGATAAGCTGAAGGGTTCACAAGTCAGAGCGGAATATCAAAGCCACATCTGCGCTGCCACGCTGCACTGTTTAACATAATCATTTAAATTATGTTATAATTTATGGTTCTTACTGAAATTGTGAATCAAGAGGCGTAGCACAAATTATGGGGGACCGTTGCGAGAGGTATTGTGGAGGCCCTTTTATATAATTATTTTAAAAAATTTAACACCCCTCCCTGACCCACCGTCCCTCAGACCCCCCCCCCCCCCCCCCCCACCCCACAGTGTGTGAATCTGCTACTTTGATGTCTTGCACTTGTAGTTAATGTAGCTTGCACCGAAATGGTTAATACTTTATCCTTTACAGGCTCATGGATTTCCCCACCACCACTGTGGCGTTCATGCATTCACATAAGGCCTTGGGCCTGTGATTCTGCATCAGACAAAAACTGATGAGTGCAGTGCCAGATTATCATCAGGTCTGAGCATTTTCTATGCCCAACAACCAAATCTAGATATACATTTATCTTGATGCAAGTGAGTTTGTGTGTGTACTACATGACTCTTGTTATAACCTGCGTGAGACGAGGATCGCATGCTCACCTAAAAGGGCTAAAAGGGACCATAATACAAATACAGATGGGCTCCCCATTATCATTTCATGATATAACAATAGAACTTACATAACATAAGAAAACAAATACCAAAACAAAAGAAGGAGACAGTCAATGTCAGAGTAGGCCTCTTGCCAATGCATCAAACAAAAGAAACATTAACTCCACCCTATGACACCAAAGTATCCTCACACAAAGTAAAATGAAAAGGACATTCACTAAACTACCTCCTAACCTAAACCATAACCAAGAGAACAGATGGGCACAGAAAAGGGGCACTCACAACTAAATGAAAAATTAATAATAACTATTGTTAAAGCCTTGGCTTCCAGTAACCTCTTTCAAGGAACAATGCTACTGCTTTAATTGTAATAATTATGTTGCGCTATGTCTAGTAAATTCTTCTTGTGAATGAGCATTCTTATGTCAGGTAAATCCAGCTCGTTTGGATTTTCTCAGGTTTGTAAATGGCCCTTTAAAACGCTGTATGACATCATATGATGTCATAAAGGTCATCTTTGAATTACTCTTTGCTGTATGGTCACCAGACTGTTACTATATGATGACTGTGAAATAAGAAATAAAGACTGTGGATGCTTCTTTCACATACAACTTAAGATATATACCAAGCTCTTAATATTCTAATAAAAAGAGCCTGAGATAACAGACCTATCCGCAGTGTTCATAGTTCTATGTTTTATTTAAAAATAAAAGAATGGTCTAAATACTCTCGCCTTAACTGAGGAGAGGCTTCTGAATTGTTGAGCATAAGCTTTGTTCTGTAGTCTAAATGTATGACTTATAGTGCAGAGATATTCCTTTCCTTAAACAGCCTCTGCAAGTAAAACCTTTGAATTCTCATAAAAGCTCAGAAGGACTTCATGAACTGAAAGAATGTGTCTGGGTTCTGGATGGTCCACCTCTTTAAAACCCAAAGCTGACACAGCTGACACATCTGTACTGCCACAGTGATTAATAATTCTTCCCTGTTCACTAGCACTTTTTAAACCTTCAGATACTTCATGTGTCAGTACACTCCAGTGCTAATGTAGTGTTATAAATCTCAGATATGATTACAGTGATTACGTAGCTTAGCCCAGCAAATCCCAGTCTCTCTGGAGACACCACATTTTACTCGCAGGTCTTAAAGGATCAACCCACGTTCGTTGCACTTTCTCTTGCGCCCTTGTTTTTCACCGTTTACAGTGGTGGATCCACGTTCTCACGTAAACCCGCCGCCTGTGTTGGCAGGCATGTTGGGACACCTGCTCTGAACGCCCGCCCTGTCAGGTACAGGCTTCTGAAGTGGGCCTGTGCCAAGGCATGCAGTGGTTCTAATGATTCATTTATTGGGAAATCCATTTGTTCTGAATTATTTTCCAATATTTAGCCACATCATATGTTCCATGAAATATCATGTCTGTTTAGGTATTCACACAAAGAGCTGACAATGGTTTGGCAAAAAGCCAAAATTTAGACATGCTTTAAATTGCCTTTCAGCCAATTTCCAAGAAAAGAATGAACACAATATTGTGAGTTTTTAGCAGATGTTTGATTCCCTTCACACTGAATGAATTAAATGTCAGGCTAAAATACAAACAAGCCACAAATGCCACACCAAAAACTAAACTTTATTGAAATAAATAAACCTTATAAAAATCACCTTTAAAATGATCATAGGTTATCAAAAAGTTATCAAAAGATGCTCCACTGAGAGGCAAAGTAGCACATTGGATCGCCAGGATTTCTGAACTTTCCTGGTTCGTTTCTTCTGCAGTTTGTAAATAGCTGGGTGGATCAGGCTTTTGTTAACTCTTTGTCTAGGTTTAGTGGCTCTTTCAGCCTAGTTAGAGGCGTCGCTGACACGCGTCTTCCTCAGTGAGTCTCCATTTGTGCATTTCTGGAGTGCTGTGGCATGTTAGAGGTATGTGTGTGTGTGTGTGTGTGTGTGTGTGTGTGTGTGTGTGTGTGTGTGTGTGTGTGTGTGTGTGCGTGTGTGTGCGTGTGTGTGGAGAGTGTAAGAATGTGTGCTTAGCGGAGTACTTAGACCGTCAGTCTGAATGTGTTTGATATTGTAGCTGCTCCTCTCCTGAGTTCCACTCTAACAGGGATTTATTGGGTTGCTGTTTTGTGGATTCTACCTACACTGTACCTGACCTGCCCAAGTAAGTAGAGACACTCCTTCTGTTTGATTTAGCACGTTTTTTTTCATGAGGAGTTTAACAGTGGGTGTACAGTTACATGTTATTCTTTAAATGACAGCAAAGCACATCAGAATGGGGGTTTATCATATTATCTGGCTTACAGTAACGCACACCTTATTTAAAGCTTCTCTTAGTACAGTCTTGGGAAGTTACATATTTCATGACATCTTATGCTATAGTACTACTTTCTGTCACAAGTTGTTTATGCTACTTTTTGCATTACTTTTGGATCACTTTGACAAGACAGAAGGACTAAGCATAATGTTAAACAGAAGAGGGTGCACTACATGAAAAAGTTGTAAGAATTCCTTAAAATCACTAGATTTTTTCAATGTCATGATCAAACAAACATTTCAGGAACTTCAAAATTGGGGGAAAACAAAAAACGTTTTCTTTTTATATATACCAAATGGTAGCTAGTGTGCTTCATTAAAAACAACTTGTATAAACTACAGATAATGTTTTCAAATTACTTTTTACAACTTCTTAAAGTAGCTATTCTTGACATATCAACTGTAGGAATATTGCCCATTTTATAAAAAGTGGCGATTGAGAGATCCCAGTGCCTACTCTCAAAATGCAGTTGTTGACTTTACCATTGAGTGTTTGCATTTAGCACAGAGTTTAGTGTGCTAAATGCACACTAAAGTTTAGACTTTAGTGACTCCTGTTGCTTATTTGTAACTGCATGAAAACTGTTCTCTGAGTTTATAGGTGTTTATAGATTTGTCATTCCTTAAGAAATCAATAATTGTGAGTAGGCCTACTGCAATATGGTCAGCGGTCTGGTTGTTGTCATCATATTAAAATATGAACCTGAGTTCACCTGAGTGAATGTTTCTACAACACAAACATCTGGAGTTTGAGAAGTTATCTGTAATCGACTACCAGGAAAAAGTATGGCACTTCCTCAGTAAACTGCCTTTCAGGATCAGATGCTGGGTTTTTTGATAAGAAGAAAACATGGCATGTAAATAATATATTATCTCAATGATAATGGAAAAATACATTTCATCTTATTTATTGCTTGCTGCAAATGAAAAAGAGTTCCAGTTCCAGTGAAAAAATATGTTTTTAAATGATGTGTGAAAGTATGAACCAAGCATAAGCACTGCACTTGCATAATTGCTCTTTAAAGTATCCTCACATGTACCTGCATGTTCACACATTTTGATGTTGCATTGCATCCTCTTTAGACTGGCTTGGTAAAGCTGTTTACAGAAATATTTTTGGGCGAGAAATCACATTTCATGTCAGCAGATCCAATTGTGGTTATTGCCGGTGCATTTAGCATCAGTACTGCCTTACATAAGTTCAGGGTTGAACCTGCTTGAGGTTCATTGGCTGTTCCCCTGCAGGAGAGGGGGGGCCTAATGTTGCTAGGCAAAACCCGTTCAAAGAGGTTCTGAAATGGTTCTGCTTGACCTTTCGTGCCATCTTTTAATCACAAATTGGCCATGCTTTATTGAAATGTGTGATGGCAGCTTTGGGCAGATATTAACACCTGCAGGCCTCTGACATTTTATCATGTCTTTAGTGAAGTGTAAAGGAATTTGAACCTGTAACCTTGAGGTCGTGGATGTGAGGCGCTAACGTTCCTGCGGGGTGTCCGCAAGCATAAATGCAACAGCCCCTTTGGAAGCCTGCATACGGCTTTTGTACGTCTCTGGAGATAAAAGTCTGGATCCAAACCCTCAGAGCACCAACAATGCGTAGAATTCATTTCCCTTTCTTATATATTATATACTTTTCATGCCTCTTGGATAGTGATCAGGATGTTTACTGACTCAGCGCTCCAACAAAGACATTCGGGAATGTAGAGCCCAGAGGAGGATCTGTCAGGAGCACCAGGCGCTACCCTGGGCTATTGCTAGGGCAAACAAGGCAGTTGTTCGTTTGCAGTGGTACGTAGGCGAGGGGTTTTGTTTCTGGCTTTCAGCCTGTCAGGCGTTTGACTCATGGGTAGCAGTGAGTGTTTGGCACACGTCATTAGCCTTTAGCATGTGCCTTGTGGCAGGTTTTTGGTTCAGCGGACACCATGAAGATTGCAGTAGGCCTCTTCCTTATTATTGTTAGCAAGTAAGAAGGAAAGAAGAAAGCAACAGTATTCAGTCCAACTTGTCAGTCAAGTGACTTGCAACAACAAATAAAACATAAACGCTAAGCTCTTAACCTGTTCTCGTTTCCTCTGTGGGTGTGTTGGCAAAGGGCTGATCCACTGTGTGTTTTTAGCTCCATTTATAAAAATCAATAGAAAACTGCCAGGGAAAAAATTGCATCTTGTTTTTATGGACATTTTCTTCTATTATGCCCACTAATAGATAAAATACTGTCATTTTGTAACGACAGCATTGAAGAATCTATGTTAAAGTATTTTTCTGTAACCTGAGGTAAAAAGCAATACATTATTTGACCAAGTTGCTCAGGCTATCCTAAACACAAAATGCAAAAATATATAAAACTATAGGCAGATCATACTTGAATACTTAGCAAATAACTTTGTAGGTGATTTCTGCTCTGCTATGCTCTCATATTTCATCTCTTGAATATCTTTTTTCTCTAAGGATCTAGCAGCAGAGTGTATTAGCTGAGACACTGGTGGAGAGGGTCTTCATCGAGGTCTTCATTGGGGTCTTGAGATGTGGTGTCTCGGGGGACATGGTGTCAGACTCCTCTTGGCCTGCTTATCTGCTGTCTGTGGTCTACATATTCCTCCTCAGGGTAAGATATCTCACAATTAAAATCGTCAGATGGTTACTGCTCTTGTTTCTGCCTTATTTCCATTGCTACATCATCTGTCTCTGGACCAGCTCTCTAACTTTTTACCACTGTTTCTTAAACCTTTTGTTACATTTTTACAATAGGCTTTGCCAATATGTGCAGAAACAGTATGCTTGAAATCCATAATAGGAAGTGTCTCTTTTGAGTTTGTACAATGTGTCCCATTTGAACTCTGTTTTATTCTGAACTTTTTCCATTCAGTGGAACAGTTGCCAACAATAACAGCCCAGCCTCCAAGTTCTCTCATTGCTTTGCCATTTGAAGATAGTTTCACTCTGACGTGTGAAGCCACAGGCAACCCAATACCAGAGTAAGACCATCATTTCACTGACTCATGTTGTGGTTGTGCCACTCAGTTAAAATTACCAGTGACCTTCCCCACTAAAAATTCGGCAGACCTCATTTTTAGGAATACAGTACATTAAGGAATATATACTGTACATGACCATGGCAGAAATAAGTCTAGTATGTGTTCTGGATTCTGTTTAAATGTTGGTTATTGAACAGATTCAGTTGGACTAAAGATGGACAAGAATTTAATCTACATAAGGACTCCAGGCTCATAAAATTCAACAATAGTGGAAGTTTTGTGATACCGAAAACCAAGGACCTGGCAAAATATCAGGGCAAATACAGATGTGCTGCTTCCAACAAACTGGGAACTGCCGTATCAGAAGAAGCAGATTTCATTGTGCCTTGTGAGTCATTTTCCACAAATGTCCTTTCTTGGATGTGGAATTAGTAAATGTTGGTGAAATGATGTAATCAGCATTGCTTTTGCATTTGTTATACTTCTTTCAAAGCTGCACCAAAATTCCCAAAAGAAAACATTGAGCCAATAGTGGTTAATGAGGGAGATTCAATGGTTCTAGAGTGTAATCCGCCCAAGGGCATCCCACCTCTTCAGCTCTACTGGATGACTATTGGTAAGTTATTGTACACCCAGACGGCACAGTGCCAGTCCCAGGGGCCCCTGGTCTTGCACAGATGATTTTTCTCTGTTCATGACACAATTAGATTATGTTAAATTGAATCCATTTTGGATTATGTTATCTGATCCAATGTGGGCGTCTCTAGCACTGGTGCTTTGTACTTGAAATCCTTATGCTCCACAACAAAAGAAACACGAGTATTTTTACACAGCAGTTTTCAGAATTACGCCCTGATGTCACAAAAATGCCAAAGCATAATCGTCATGATTATCAGATGACCTTACATACAGTAATTAAATACAGTACCATTACACATTACATATATTTTCCAAATACAAACACAGAAACATTTAAGGAGTGAGATGTTGCTTTGACCCTAAAGAACATATTTATCTTTTCAACATGATGTAAAGGTTAAAAAACAGCCCCAGGGCCACTGTAGGAGCTTGAAAAACTTTGCTCTGATTACACACTGCTGCCCTCCATGAATGACAATCCATTGGAGGCTCTGGTTACTCACGTGAAGCTAAGTGGGCCTCTTCACATTGTCTGCAGGTCTTCAGCACATTGAGCAGAATGAGAGGGTGTCCATGGGCCTTAATGGAGACCTGTACTTCTCCAACGTGGAGCCGAACGACAGCCGCAGTGATTACTGCTGCTTCGCCTCCTTCCCCACGATTCGTACCATTGTGCAGAAAACCGCCATGCCTGTCGTGGTCATACCCTGTATGTGTTCATATACACTCCTCGCTAAACATATACACACTGGTGCTTTTACGGCGTGTGTGTTGTAAGACAAATCTTTATGCCTGTGACGCATTCTGTCCTTCCAGTGAACTCCAGTGAACTCCTCAGCGACACCAATGTCGGACGTCAGTCAGGTGACCTTGTCAAATCATCTTGTTGTTTTGCTTATAGTTTCTAGTTTCGATAGCTGATGTTCAGAAATGAACCGATTACAGTGCTTGAATGTGGTTGACATCATAATGATCTTTGGCCGTTTGCGTTTGTACGCTCAGGTTTGGGTAGGAAACCTAACTTTTTAGTGCCCTCTGGTGTTCAGTCCCAAATATACCTGGTGAAAGACGAGGAGCTCGAGCTTGAATGCATTCCAGAGGGCTTGTAAGTCTTCACTCTCTCCCCTGTCAGTAAGATATCGTAATAGAAATCATCATTCAGCATCATCATTCAATATCATTCAGCATATTCTTGTTATGAACTGATTTATACACAATGACACATTTAATCATTGCTTAGGTAAATGTCAACTGAGAAAATCATTTATGTGCATTGTATTTTTTTATGTTAGCCCCACACCAACAATAGAGTGGACCAAGGTGGGAGAGAAGCTGCCAAAACGCACCAACATTAAGAGTTATGGGAAACTACTGACTTTATCAAAGGTCAAAGAGGAAGACAGTGGAAAATACACATGCAAGGCTAAGAACTCTTTTGGAGAAGCTGTCCATCACTTCGACGTTGCAGTAGAAGGTTTGCGTTCATTCCTTTTTTAACCCATTAGAAGAAATGAAATTTCAAATTACACACTCAGGTGACATTTTTGTAAGAATTATTACACGTGACTGTCCGTCACCTTTAAACGGAGCTATTTGACTCGAACGGTCTTCTTAAATGCACGTGCAAATTGCTTTGACATCGTGCCACCACAGGATGGCAGTGTTGCGCTAGTCTGTGTAGTAAAATCCCTCCTGTGTCACAGAGCCACCGCACTGGGTGGACGAGCCCACGAAGAGTCAGCTAGTGTCGATTGGAACAGACGTGCCCATCAAGTGTAATGCTGGAGGGAGACCGCGGCCCAAACTCACCTGGATGAGGAATGGCAAACCTTTTGATGGTGAGTTAGTGAACAGGAGCGTCTGAGTATGTCCTTACTAGAGCATACTAGCCTTACACTCAGTTCTTGAAAGGTATAGTACCTGACAACAATGATGTGTGCTTCTCTGCATTCTATTCACTTCTTCTTTACATGAGTGTATCTTGCACCAAAGACTACATCAATACTACATCAATATTACGCCATTGAATAATGAGGATGTCCCATCTTGAATATCTTATTTGCTGTTTACAACTGTAATGGGAGATGAATGGGGATCTTATGGGAATTTGATTCCTGTGCTGTCAGAGAGCACAATGTAAACAAACCTTCAGAAATTTTAAAATAGGTTCTCTGTCTCATTGATCTGTGGTTGGTTTAGGCCTGAGCTCTGCTTCTGAGCTTTTCCTTCTGGAAGATGTATAGGGCTGTTCTGTCTTTGTTCGTGTGCATTATTGTGATTACTGGTGTGAGATGATGCAATTAGATGATGTAGAAAAAAAACAAAAAAAAAAAAGACCCTGTTACAAATATCATTTTTGCATTTTTTAAAGAGTCTTGTTATTATGTATCATTGACCAGTGGTCATATTGATGAACAACAAATATGTCTTGGACTATTACCTCAAGTACTTAATAATCATTATCAAAGCAAAAATGTCATACCCAGTGAGATGTGAGATTACAATTCTTTTGTAGACAACAGCTTCTAAAATATGAGAGGTTTACTAGACTGCAGCATAATTTATCCAAACCTGACCAGATTCACCCTTTCCTGCCTCCTCCAGAGTTTTCATCAACGCAAGCGAGAAGTGACACCATTATCCTTCACAAGGCCCAACCTACTGACACTGCAGTATACCAGTGTGAGGTCTCCAACAGACATGGCTCTCTGTTGGCAACTGCTAACATCATGGTGATGAGTGAGTAGCTCTACACAGCCGTAGCTGAAGCCTGGCATTTAGCTGTTAAAATAGTTTATTTAATTTGTTAATTATTACTGACCACAAATGAAGACATTATAAGTATATAATGGAGCTGAAGAAAAACTGTGGAGAATGTATTAGGGGCTAAACTGCATGCTGCATTAAAATATGCATGATATGTATATAATGTGCATATCAATCAATATGAATGCAAGTAACTTATTTCCCACTTGTTGTCTCTGGGATTAAATGGGGAGAAATGTTGTAGGAGGCATTTTCATCATGTCTGTGTTTTGATTAAGATATGATGTTTATGCTGATATGGTTGCTTTAGGGTATGACCAGCTGTTCATTTGCAACTGACATAGAAGTACAGTAACTGGCTGAGAGAGAGAGAGAGAGAGAGAGAGAGAGAGAGAGAGAGAGAGAGAGAGAGAGAGAGAGAGAGAGAGAGAGAGAGAGTGTGTGTGTGTGTGTGTGTGTGTGTGTGTGTGAGTGCCCTTGCTCAAGACTGTTTTGTTGCTTCTTTGTAATTGCCTGCAGCTCATCTGTGTTTTTTTAATGTTAATAGCCTTTTCAGCACTTAATTGTGGAACTGCCAGCATCTTCAATCGCTTGCTTTGAAGACCCTTCCCTGAAACTAGCCCATTCCCTGCCTCTGCTGTTTGATCTTCAGTCACTTGCGTAAATGACTAATGGCGTGGTTTTGTCCCAGATCACCCTCCTTTGGTTCTGACGAGAGATTCTCTGGAGTATGCCACCGTCCGTGGGAAGAGCGTCATCATGGACTGTGAAGTCTTTAGCTCCCCACTGGCGACTACATCCTGGTTAGTTTAGTGTTGTTTTACTTGGACTGGTGGGTTATTTCATTTGAAGTGACTTAGTTTAGGTTTTCAACAATTTATAGAATTATCAACTCTTTACAACTGAAATGTTGAAAACACCAATCAGAACTGAAATAAGGAAAATTTGTGAAATCCAAACACATACTTCAGTCCTGCTCTTTCAGATAATTTTTATTCATGTCAGTATTTATATTTGAAGCAAAATTTTATATCCACTATATATCTACTATATAGCCTAGATAGTCCCTGGAACCTCTAAATTGTGCTGCACACAGTTGAATGTTAACTCGTGTCTACAACTTATAACCTTAACTTATACTTGAGCAGAAAACATCTCTGTAATTAGTTATAATACACAAAATACTAGAGGGGATTTACGGTGGCCGAGAAAACCCATCTCGCTGCAAAAGAAAAACGCACTGCAAATACACAAAACAAACAAAAAAATAATAATAACATCGCATACGCCACCCCCCCCCCCCCCCCCCCCCCCACGTGGTAACATTTTACGTTCGTATGACAGTGTCCTTGTTTTTTGACCTAGGTGGCAACCCTGGTTGTACAGTATCTCCGATATCTCACGCCGAAAAAAAAAATCTAGTTTATTTACCTCTGATCCACATCTATGATACAATGAGTTAGTTTGCTCTGGCGCCAACCACCGGCGATCGATCGATCCCCCCCCCCCCATCAACAATTTGCACTCGCCACCTCCTCCAGGTTCAAATCTCACTCCAAGCGATCTTCAAAAGTTGGCAACCCTGCATTATATTGACCGGGACTGAATTAGTTCAACTATGTAAGTACATAACAAATTACATAACTAGCTATGTAATAGATAGTTAGCTATCTAGCTACATGAGTAATGAGATACTGTATAATACATCTCTCGTTTCTAGTTAAAAGCATACAGAGTGTTATTCCCTTCATCTCTTCTTATGTTTAGTCTATTTGGGGAAATCTTTTTGAGACATACTGCATCATTTATGTTACCCATGATAAAATCGCTTACTTTTCACTTGGTAGTCACTGCTTATATCAAGGGGAAGCTAAATGCTCTTTAAACGTAGATAGCTATGTACTTATACAGAAACTAAGGCTTCAAAACCCTGATAGAAAATCCCATTTAGTACAAGTTAGTTTCTGTCTAAATAGCTAGCTAGCTATATATAAAGATCTTTAGTACTTTAGTTCTGTTCAACATGATGAGATATTGTATAACACAACTCTTGTTTCTGGCTAAAAACTTGCAGAGTCCCTGCTTAAAATAATTTGTCCAGAAACACTTCTGTTGTGTTGTGGCCCACTTCCATTGTGTTGACTGGATTTGCAGCATTTCTGAATTTGTAGCATGTTTCCGTATGTATTAAACACGTTGTCATTTTGATTAATTTGCTTTGCGTATTTGCAGCATGATTTTTTTTTTTGCAGCGTGATGGGTTTCCTCGGACACCGTAGGAATTAAATGTAGTATGTGAATATTTGAGCCTAAATGGGGGAAAAAACGAAGTTTTTAGTTTGATTTGATGACTTTGATTCTCTTAGATTTAAGCAAAAATAAATAAATTAACATGGACAACATTATGCTCCCTCCCTCCTAAGGATGTTTCATTCAGCATTTTCCACACTGAAAAGGCTAACCTCAAGATGCTTGTGATCTTTTTATATTTATCCAGTCTCCATAGTCATCTTATTAATAGCAAAACTCTAGTAATTTCTGTTTCCTGCTGTGCAGACAAAACCTTGTTTGATGCTCTGTAATCCTTCAGCCTCTTAAATGTGTAAAAGATAAAAAAGCATTATTAAAGCGCTTCAAGGTAGACTTCCCACACATTATACGGCCTTCTGTTAATCAAATGAAGTGATGACACTCCATCCAGTGATGCGGCTCCATCCAGTCTTAGTTTGTGTAGAGTCTGCCTGCTCTTACTAATGGCAAAACTCTCAGAGATTCTTTTCACTAAATGTTTCTACACGTGTGGTACTCAAGGACTTGTTCACCTGTCTGGGCTCTGTCTGCAGTTGTGGATAGTTTTCATAGTCATCTTAAGGATTTCTAAGAAAGCAGCCATGAGGCAGATTCGTTCCTCAGGACAAAGTGCTACAGATATTTTTCAAATCGGCTTGACCAGTATGCACCTCAGACTCCAGCAACCTGAAAACTTTGAAAAGTAGGCTGCTCCCAAGGGCTGCAGTTTTAGGAACATCTCAGTGAACATCTCACTGTTTGGCTTGTAGGAAAAAGGAAGACCCAGAGGGCCTTTTGGAAGGAGAGAGGTTCTCTTTCTTTAAGAACGGCTCCCTGCAGATTCACACTTCTGAGATGGGAGACATGGGGAGATATGTGTGTCTTGTTACAAACTCGGAGGGTATTTCAACCATCACTGCGAAACTTTATATAAAAGGTTAGAGATTTTCTTTAAATATTGATGTTTGTTTACTCCTCTTCCTGAAACACTGAATTTCACTCAGGCATGTATTATGGTCATTATGGCAGATCCGACAAGAATTGTGTCCCCTCCTCAAGACATGGAGATCAAAAGAGGTTCCACAGTAGAGCTTCCCTGCCTGGCAGAGTATGACCAGTCACTCAGTGGACAGCTAGAAGTTCTCTGGCAGAAGGATGGAATAGAGATATACTCCAACCTCACTCATGACTCAGGGTAGGTAGCCCAGCTCTAGCTGTAGGTCTCAAGAGAGCTATATATAATCCATAGTTCTTTTAAATCAGGTGAAGTCAGTTGGGAGATTTTAAGGCTGAGGTAATGTTGTTTTGTCCTGAAATGTTAAATATGTAATAATGTATGTTCTCAAACTGTGTTTACAGTGTTCTGTCATTACGGCTTCACTCAAAAGTACCACACCGTTTGGTTTAATCATATAGTGTTTTGGCTTGTTTTCAGGTACTATATTGATGATGAGGGAAAACTACAGATCGTCAACGTAAGCCACAGTGATAAAGGGCTTTACACATGTATTGCTAAAACACCTCTGGACCAAGATACAGCATCTGCACATGTAACTGTACTAGGTGGGAAAATTGTCTAAAATTGTTTTTGCTCTGTATGCATGGTAAGGTTGTTCAGCATCAACTAGATTGCAAGCCACCTTTAGAAACCCTAGTGCTATTATTAGCAATTAGTAATAACACACCTTAAAATGTGCAGTCCTTTTAAGATTGATGGAACTGTTATAATAGCTATACATATAAGAGCTAATCAGATTAGCAGCGAAGTACAGCAATCTTTCATCAGCTGTGACAGTAAAGGGCATATATAATGTACTCTATATATACTGTAAACTTATCATGTCTCTGATGCACTCTAGATGTCCCTGATGCTCCCGTACAGTTGACATTATCAGATCGGAGAGATCGGGGTGTGAGACTTCAGTGGGTGCCCCCCAGAGACCATAACAGTCCCATAACAGGTAACGTGCAGGTGCACGCCACATAAAAAGCGCCAGTCTACCAACATCCTCTTCCTCTTCTTCTTCCTCTTACTCCTTGTAATTATTACAAGATAGTCATTCCCCTGTGGAAGACTGTAGTAAAAGCTTTTGTTTCCCCTGGATCTGTGTTCCATGTGACTATAGCTAACTCTTCTAATAGGAGTGCCCTGCAGTACACTGCGCGAGCCACATATTAAGTAACAGCAATGTTTACTATTCATGTGCAGAGTACATCATTGAGTACGAAGAGAACCACTGGGAGCCAGGGAGGTGGAGGATATTACTGCGAGTGTCTGGCAACCACAACTCGGCTCCTCTGTCACTATATGGCCACATTGACTACCAGTTCAGAGTCACCGCTGTCAACTCTATTGGCATGAGCCTTCCCAGCAAACCTTCTGAGAGATATAAAACGCCCCCTGCTGGTAGGAAGAGGACTAATTTTCCTGGGTCTTGCTAGTTTTGTGTATGTGTGTGTGTATATGTGTAGTGCTAAATACTTAAGCCATTTCAGTGTATTTAATGAAACGAATAAGAAAACGGTGTTAGTTTTGGTCAGAATGCCATTCCACCTCATGCCTAGCTCTCCCGCTCCACTCACCCACACGGCTCGGCAGCTCGCCGACAGCATCCCAAAGGGGCTCCGCACCGCGCGGCCTGGATCTGGCGCGAACGGCGTTCCTGCGCCATTCTGTATTCATAACCATCACTGAGTAGGAGGAAAGACCACTGGGAGGAAGCAAAATGGACTATGCAACTATGTACAGATACAGCACCAGAGCCCCTGCTGGATCACCCACTCCAGACAGACAGGGCAATACAGTGGACAACTGTTAATAATTCATATTTCCTCTTTATACAGCACCTGATAGAAACCCTGAGGACATAAAGATTGAGGGTCGTCTGCCTCATCAGATGGACATCACTTGGGAGGTAACAAATTATATATCTTCTGAATAGAGCGGTTAGTATATCTATAGATCTGTGATTTCAGTCAGTATTATTGAAGTTCTGTGATTTTTCCCTGTTTTTGAACAGGACGTTATGAGTTAGCATTAGCATTGCGCTGTAAGCCTGGTTAGAAACTACAGAGGAACAGCAACCTTCTTAGTACTGAAGCTGTCAGCCAGAACTGTCATAGGTTTTGGGGAAACAATTTTATACATTTATGGGTTGAAAAATAGAAAACCCATTCTTTAATTTTTGAAGGATATGCTTCACCAGACATTTCATTATCTAAGTAACACATTACTTAGATCAGCCAAAATACATCTGTGGGGAGCATGAGGGGAACTATGTTTCTGAGCTCCTGACATTTTCTGACTTTTTAATCAGTTAAAATTCAAGATTGTATCAGGCCTGTGACAGCATCTTTTAAAAATAAATTAAACTGACACTTACCAGCACTAATTTTGCCACAACCTGATCTAAAAAAAAAAACAGTAGTACTGTTTAAGAATGAAATAAATCTACCGAGAGGTTGGGGCCACTGACCCTATCCAGGTCATTGGTAGCTTCCCATGCATAATTTAGCAAAATTTGCATGTATGAGATGTAGGTGCACCTTAACCCCACCCCCTTCCCCTTCTCTGCACTTTAGCCTCTGATGCCTATAGAACACAATGGGCCTGGTCTAGAATACAAGCTGAGCTACAGGCAGCTGGGTGCTGATCTGAATTGGAAGGAGCACATAATAAAGAGACACTCGTTTGTTGTAAAAGAGACCCCGACGTTCGTTCCTTACGAAGTCAAAATCCAAGCCCGAAACCAACATGGCTGGGCGCCCGAACCCAGAGTGCTGACAGGATATTCTGGGGAAGACTGTGAGTAATGCTTCTGTAGCTTCATGCCCAAACCATGACTCTAATGTGACCGTTTTCATTGTGACCTGTCTTAATTGCTCTGTAGAGGAGACAGACATTTTGGCAACAATGATGAACATTTGCTGTGAGAGAAATGTGCAGCTCTAGAACAGGCACTGCTGCTGTGTTAATCCTCAAAAGAATACCTCGTTTGATTTAAACACGCCTCCAACTAAAATGATACGTTACCTCATGTAATGATGTTTTTTAGAGGTCATTCTCCATTATGATCTGTCTGTAGTAGCCTATTGGCATTGTTTTAAAGATAATGCAACAGGCTGGGGTATTTTTATTTCTCTGTTAGGGTTTGCGTTGATGAAAAGCGTCCAGCGATTCTAGACTCTTAACCACCCCTGCCCGGCAGGCTGTAGGTAGATTTTTAAATGTATGACCATTACTGCTGTACACTTTTTATTACTCATCTTCCTCTTACCCCATGACCGCTTATCTGTTCCTGTAAACATGTACAGGAACAGATATATCTCATAAGCAGCTCCATCGTGTTGGACTCTGACCCATGTCTTCTTGTTGATTGGGTGGAAACACCTGTGTGTGTTTCTGTGGTGCGTGCTGGAGGCCGTGTGTGCACGCCTGCTCCACGCCCAGCGTTTGTGCTGAGCGTTTAAGAGCAGCCTTTCCTGTGTTGTCCTCCGCAGTGCCTTTGGCGTCTCCCGAGCATGTGTCTGTGGACGTGTTGAACTCTACGGTGCTCAGGGTCAGCTGGTCCCCTGTCCCTCCGTCCCAGCTGAGGGGCCGTCTTGGCGGCTACAATGTGAGTGTCTGACCCGTAGGTCTCCTATGTCCTTCCTGCCACTTGGTGCTGTCTGGGTCATGCCCCTGCAGTCTTTTAGCAGGGTCAGGAGGGGACACTCATTTAGCCTTGACCAAGCAGTTTGCTGCTATTAATGGCCTGTCTCCTCCCCTTATTCCCTTTTCCCTCCTATTTCTCTCCCTCTGTCTCTCTTCGGCTCTTGCCGTTTCGTTTTTTTCTCTCTCTGCCTGTCTTTGTCTTCTACTCTCTCCTTTCTTTCCTTATTTGTCTTTTCTTTCTCATCACGGAATCGTTTTCCTCACCTCCCCTCCTCCTCCTCCCCCACCATCTTCCTCTTCCACTCCTTATCTGCTTCTCCATCCCTCACGTCCAGGTGCATTGGTGGAGAACGCTGAGCTTGTTGACCTCTAAGGAAGTCCCTGCTGAGAAGCAGTTTCTCACTCTGCCAGGGAACCGGAGTCTCGCCGTGGTGCCTGGGCTGAGGCCGTTCTCCGAGTACCGCCTCACCGTCAGCGTCTTTAACGGCAGAGGCAGCGGCCCCGGCTGCGAGCATCTCACCTTCAGAACGCCACAGGGAGGCAAGAGCTTCCATTTCACACCACTTCCATTCTAAGCAGGTCTTTCGTAACACGCGCAGAGTTGCATTGAAATTTTGTATTCTCTTTCGAGTCCTTTGATACTTAGCCTCATTGACAGCTAAAGGACAGTGCCACGAGATGTAGGCTGTGTTGTAATCACGAGCGAATGCATTACTTGCCGCAAAGTTTGTCATGGTAGTCAGAAGATTACTGGGCTTGTGAGTGGGATCAATTGTGAGTTAATTACCTGCAGTCCCAGAGAGACCTCCTATACTGAGAGCCACAAACCCTCAGGGCAACTCCATCACTCTGGTGTGGGCTCCACCGCTGGAGGCTAACGGCATTCTCACAGGCTACAGGCTGCACTACCAGATAAGTATGTGAATGTTGTAGCTCATTTCCGTGACATCAAGCACTTTGGCTCTGGCTGCATGTCAGTTCATTGTGCAGGCAGTGGATAATAGATACTGCTAATGCCTGGCTGTCAAGCCTCGCCGTTCTTGGCTAGTACTGCTAAAAAGCCCACGCGTAACAAATCTTTCATGATTTCACAAAGATAGTCCTCTTTTAATATTACTGTCGAAGATCACTTGATCGCCTCTCATGGAAGCACGAGCCTAAAAACCAGTTCACGTCTGTCCACATCTGAATTATGAGCTGCATTTTTGTTGAAATAAAAATGCAAACGTCTACCTCAAGCAACAAAACTGCCGTTGTGTGTCTTAATCACAGTCAATGGCACTGCGGACATGGACGGATTCAACACGGTGAACATCAGTGGCCCTGACACGACGCAGTGGGTCCTGCATGACCTGATGAGTGGCAGCCAATATAAGTTCTCCGTGAGAGCGTGCACCCTGGCTGGGTGTGGAGCAGCGATGTCCGAGGACGGAGGCACCACACTTCTGTCGCGTGAGTATCTCTCGTGTTAAAGCAGGTGTGAGATGTGAGTGTCTCCTACGCTAAAACAGGTGCGAGATGTGAGTGTCTCTCGTGTTAAAGCCGGTGTGAGATGTGAGTGTCTCCTGTGTTAAAGCAGATCGAAGATGTGAGTGTCTCCTGCGTTAAAGCAGATGCAAGATATGTCTCCTGTGTTAAAGCAGTCATGAGATTTGAGTGTCTCCTGCATTAAAGCAGGTGCGAGATGTGAGTATCTCCTGTGTTAAAGCAGGCATGAGATGTGAGTATCTCCTGTGTTAAAGCAGGCGTGAGATGTGAGTATCTCCTGTGTTAAAGCAGGCGTGAGATGTGAGTGTCTCCTGCGTTAAAACAGATGCAAGATATGTCTCCTGTGTTAAAGCAGTCATGAGATTTGAGTGTCTCCTGCATTAAAGCAGGTGCGAGATGTGAGTGTCTCCTGTGTTAAAGCAGGCGTGAGATGTGAGTGTCTCCTGTGTTAAAACAGGCACGAGATGTTAGTGTCTCCTGCATTAAAGCAAGCACAAGATTTGACCAGCCATGCTAGTGTCCCCATGAAGTCGCCACTTCCCTGGTCTTTGTTGTCATGGTAGTCAGAAGATTTCCAAGCCCGTGACTGGGATCCTTTATGAGTTAACGACCCACAGTTCCCGAGTGACCTCCTGTACTGCGATAGGTAGTACCAATGATAATGGAGCAATGATGCTGGTATTGCATTACTACCTACTGAACTTTACATATGTGTATTCACATGTGTATGAAATCTTAGCTGTAGGGCAGCCTGCTGACAATATTGCGCTGAAGTTTTTGTTTTTTCTTCAAGCGTTGTTTCCTGAACAGACAACATCATCAGAGGTCACATGGCTACAGACCAGTATGTATCAACCGCAGTAGGATGTAGCTAGTTGTAGTTGCGTAGTGAGAAATAGTTGATCAGCAAATTACCTTTGGATAACCAGTTCATGGAGTTTTAAGAACGACATTTCAATCTTTCAAATATGCTATTGAGTTATTTCTATTATTTTATTATACTAGGTCATCTTAGTTAATTAATATTATTTTAGGTAAGTAATTATTGTTTTAAGTAAGCTCTCATCAAACTCAGTCAGGAATGTACACTGAGAGGATATATCACAGAACAAAAGGCTTTCTAGCAACAGTGCTACGAGTCTCTTAAATCCACTCAATTGTACAGTGAATACATTTGTCATCTTCTCTGCTGGTAAACTCAGAGCTAGTCTCTGGGTACCTCTGGCAATGATTCAGCAACTCCTTACTGGGGCTTGAAGCCTTTGAAGAAATCAGAACCATATTTATATCAAGAGCAAGCCAACATTAATCAAGGCAATAGCAGGGATATTGATGGTGCTTAAGACACAATCAGTACCCCCAAGACTTGATTACAGCAGTAGTGGCTGTAGTAACAATGTAATGGTGGAGTGATAGTCATATTCACACTAGTATTATAGTAGTATAGTAATAGTTTACAGTCCCAAAACCCCTAAAGCTTGAACCAAGTTGTTTCATTGGTTGTAAATTGTCACCACTATTAAAAATACCATAAAGGACACCAAAAGGTCTTCCCTGACCTCATTCGAGAAAGTCCTCAAAAAACATCCGCACGTCAAGAGCCACGGCCAGTTTTTGTCACCAAGCAGCAGTTTGCTTGGTTAGCGTACAGGTCGCACGCATCAGAACTGTCGACGACTGAGAGTCACACTGCTTACCGCTCGTGATCTTAGTGAGCAGGAATTATGGGAGCAGGAGATAATCAATGGCAAAACAAAGCACAGCAGGTGATACGACATGGACGGCTCCTGCTTTATTATGCGTGCGACAGCATGCGTGCTGGGATTCTGGCGACAAGATGTCTCACAGGGCAACGTTTTTAGGGCAGACGGACCCTCGTCTATCTTAGCATGTCCCATTGTGTTGTGTTGAAATCCCTTCTCTTGGTGAGCATTTCATCCCATACTGAAATTCCTACTGATTGCAACCATTTCCACCATAGGGATCTGTCTCGTTAAAAACACTGAAGGTGTACAACCAATTTCGTAGGGTTTTCTTACAGCATTTTGCCTCCTCCTCCTATCAGGGCACTGCTTCAACAAAGAACAAAGCTTCAGACAAATATTTGCAGCTTCGTTCTTTGTTTGGCTTTTGTTAAATGATTGTAATTCCAGTTTGATCTCCATTTCTCAGCCTTGCTCCTTCAGTTTCTGGGTTTTTATCTTGCTCTTGTTAATCTGTCTTGCTGCCTGCCTGTCTTGCTGTCTCTGTTTCATTTCTCTTGGTCTGTCTCACTCTCAGCTTTGTTCAGCGTAAGCACCTCTGCTAGTGACAGTTCTGGAAAAATCAACTGGACAGCAGTGGAAAATATTCAAGTTCAGAAATCTGTGTTGCAATTATGGATCACTGTAGGGAACAAGTAATACTAGATCAGAATGGTAGTAGGGGTAGTAAACTATGGTTGGGCAACACAAACATTTATTTTTAATATTTTTAATATTCCCTTATTTCTCCTCAAAATATTACAAATTACATTAATATTATAATATTGGAACTAATAAACTTTAACACCTCCTACCCCATTTTAGCAAAACGTGAGATGGTAAAGTAAACTTACTGTACTAGCTAGAAACACCTAGTAACACTTACAAATCATATATTTTGTCTTTTCAGTCAATGTATGGGATGTTTGCATACATAGTCACTTAGTATGCCATGATTCATCTGGGTTAAGGACTAACACTTTCTGAACGCATACCTCCTGTAGGTGATGTTATTTGGCAGACTTCCCAAAGCTATAAACACATCTAGAACTTTCCATATCATTGAGGGACTCTAGCCAGGGGTTGTGTATACAATTTGAGTGCTGACAACCACCTCAGTGGATAACTCTAGTTATTTTGAGGAGCTTTTCCAGACAAAGGAGGAAGGTGAAAGGGCAGAGATTCTGCCTGACAGAACAACACTGAAGGTAGAGCTAGACTCTTTAGCCCAAACTGTTAATTAGCTTCCATTGTTAAGCTTGTCTGCATGAACATTAAATACCAAGGAAAACAGTCATTACCCTGACAGAGCACCCCAATGGGTCGAATATTTTTAAAAGAGGATCGCAGGTCAACAGATTGATGAGTGATCACTACTTTTTGTTATTGCAGATATGAAAAGTGCATATGGGAGCATGTCGTCCAGGACCTGGATTATGGGAATAATGTGTGCCGTCGCCTTACTCAGTCTGGCGTTCCTGATTGCGTGCTTCGTGACTTGGAAGCAAGCTGGAAAGTATGCAGGTACTGTACAGCTGATTGCGGAGGTCGTTCCGGGGTCCACAGGGGGTCCGAATCGCGGCGCCCTTGGTAGGTGAGGCTCTGGCTGGCGGTCGGCTCTCTGCACCGGGGCCTCCAGGCAGGCGTGACCGCGGCGTGCCGGTAGTGCTCGGCCGGCCGGCCACCTGCTGCGCGTGCTTTCAGGAGTTGTCAAACAGTCACAATGAGACCAGTCCTCTTTGTTCTGCTTCACCTATACTTGAGGCCCTTCAGGTTTAGCGTGTTCTGCGTCTGACGTGTGGCTGTAAATGCACATTGCACTAAATGCACTCACACACACGCGCACACAAACGCACGCGCGCGCGCACACACACACACACACTCTCACCTGACCACCGGCAGGAGATGTTGACACAAAATGCTGAGTATTTCATCACCCCTGGATCTCTCTCTCCTACCCATCTGTGCCTTTATTGAAACTTCTTAATGAAAAAGTCTCATTTGGACTGATTTTCTTTACTCTTTAATCATATTTGAGTTTAAAATAGCATCTATTGACAGGGATGTATTCAGATATTTGAAGTATGAAATATTCCTACTTTGTTATAATAATACTATTAGTGATATTATTTCCAAGGATCGGAAAACAAGTATCCAAAATAATTAGACATTTGTTCAGCTCTCCTGTACCTATCTCACATTATTCTCAAAAACCATTCTGATTTAGGCTTTGTATTACTGTGTGCTGCTATGAGTAACACTGTGTCTTTGTAGTATGGTTGTAACATACATATTGAAGGACATGAAATGAATGAAAATGTTCCTTGCTTAGTATTATTTAAACAACATGTACATAAAAAAATGTGTAAAACCTTTTTTGTGATTTTATGTGAAATGTATTGGTATTGCACCAGGGTACTGGTCCTCTTGTTTCCTGCAAGTTCTGTTTCTGTAATTTTTCAAAGGACATATTTTCCTTTTCAATTCATCTTGAAAATACATGTTATACATTTTAAATGCTCAAATATTATGAAAGATGCATTACAAAGAAGACGTTATACAGACTTCCAGAGTGGTTTGTCATAGCAGCATTTTAAAAGGTCAAATACAACCCAAAATCTTTGGAAATCTTTGGAAAAAGCTTCTCTGTCAGTAGTGCAGCCTTAAACACAAATTAAGCTAAGTAAACACTTTATTGCTTAGCCTGAGATTTGGACACAGAGCACAGCTAATCGTCAAGACATTCTGTGTCCTTGAAACCCTTCCACAAAAGCAGGCCCACGTCACATGATCTGTGGGCCTTTGTATACCTCACTTCCTTTTGCCTATCTTGTATATGTCCACTGCATCTGCTTGCATATAGTTAAAAAAATAACACCATTATCATTAGTGAGGTAACATGAAGTTTCGTTCGGCAATTTTCATTGGTTCCTTCCATTCTTTATCCACCAGTGAAAGAGAAGGAGGAAGTTCAGACAGATCTGGAATCTCACAGCATGAATGAAGACACTTCCTGTGAATACAGGTGAGTCATCCTCACTGGTGCTGACAGACGCTGTTGTGATGGTTTTGTATTCCCAACCCTCACACTCATTAAGCTATGCCTCTGTCCCCTACATGTGAGCCTTACATGCACAGCACTTATTCAGATCAACACGGAAATCACACTCACGGACCTTTCCCAGTTGTCTGCTCAGCTCACACAAGTAGCAGAGCGAAGCCAGTTGTGCTGACCCGTAGACCTGTGTGTGCAATGCACGTATTTCATCTAATGAGAGAGTTGGCCTAGAGCTGTAGGACTAGTTGGGAGAAAACCACTGCTGTGATGCATTAGGCCTTTTGTTATCAGTACATAGCTACTTACATAACCATGACGATAACTCACCTGCCATGCTATCGAACTCATGGTGGATTTACTCCTAGTTAGCTATAAAGCTATTACGACAGCATCACCGTAAACATGGCCTTCTCACACTTTTACCAAAGCGTACTGTCTGGAGTCTTGTCTAGAGGATTTTGCTTTAGTTCCCTTTAAGAGTGAGATGACAGCTGCCCAAGCCTTTGAGAAAAGGGTCACACTAACACAGTTGGCTACGGTAATTGCCCACAGCTCAGCTAAAATCAGTAATATGCTTCCATCTCATTACACGTACGCACAGAGTTCCCAGTTTTGTTCCTCCCCCGGGAAACAGCGCGAGCGCTCAGGGACAGAACACTGCTCCTACTTTGGCGACTCCGAAGCAGTAGTTTGTTTGAACATCTGCTAGCAGGGGACACTAGATAGGAGAAAACGTCTTCAGCGCCAGATGAGGTTTATAGCATTAGTCTCTGCAGAGTCCCCGAGTGCATCACTCCGCCTCACACAAGGGTGCTTATGATTCAGAGCTTCTGAGAGAGGAGAAGAGGGAGAGTTTGTTTTCTCAATTGCCATGTGCTTGAAGTGCAGACGTCTAGCCAGCCTATATTATTTATTCAGTACGTCGTGTAAGAAATTAGGAATAATTATACATGCTCATCAGCAGCAATAAAAATTCTGCAAATTGTGCCGGGGGCGTGGTCAAAAGTATTCTCTGGTGCTACAGTAAAACATGATCCCACGATACCTGCTGCTTCAGAGATGTTGCATTTCTCTAATTAACAGGCATCTTTGGAATTGTCCTGTTAGAGTCCATTTGACTTGGATTCATTTGAGTCCAGCACTTCATGGAGCTTCTTCGAAATCATGGGCTTTCAAGGTGACCCTGTGTCTTCCTAGAACCACCTGCTAGTTGGCAGAGCGCCTGTTCACAAATTGGCATCTAATTTTGGTTTGTTCCTGTGCACTCCTCAGGGACTACAGACAGGTTGTTTGTCTACAGGCACACGGTGCGAACTCCAGTCAGCCCTCTCATAGGCTGGCATTACAAGAGCACTCCGCAATTTCCTGAGCACAATAACTCTGAGCACGCTTTAAATTGCCGTCACCTCTTGAAGCTCTTGCAATTTGCAATTAGCAGTTAGTGAAAAGTGAAAAGCAGCGACACCCCCCCCCCCCCCCCCCCAACCCACCACCCCCCGTACTTGTGCTGCGCAGAGGCCGTTGTTCATCGTAAGTCATCCCCATCACTGTTTTAGGGAGAGGTGAAGTCGTTTTGCCTTGTTTTTGACAGCGACAACGATGAGAAGCCTCTCCGGGGCAGCCTGTATTCGTTGGAAAGAGACTTCAGAGAGGACAACAGCAGCCTGGACAGCTCGGTGGACGAGGGCTGCGAGTTCAACGAGGACGGGTCATTTATTGGTGAATACTCGAGCCACAGGCAAAGGGCGCCCACGGAGACGAACACAGCAACCTGAGATGCTCTTTGCCTCTTTTTACTGTAATCTCTGACAACCATGACCAGATAGATTTTTGTACAAGGTAACCAATTCCCATGGTCTGACAAACTGGCATGCACTATATGTAGTCCATAATTTAATATTTGGAAAACGGTATAGTATTTATTCGTTTTGACAAGTGGGTTTTGCAGTTATTGCGGTTAGTAACAGAGTTGATGTCATGACAGTAATTTTGACTCACATGCCGGTTGGCGTTGGCAAGCACACGTCCTTTCACCAAGTCATAATGAGGTGCGGCTCTGGGGACGCAATAAGTTTCCTTTGATGTTGACTCAATGGAACAAAACAGAATTCTTTCCGATTCTTTCATCAATCCTGGGACATGACAGATTCCTGTTTAACTATGAATTTGATCAAAGCCGCCCTTGACACAGCCGGTGGAACAGGGGGAATACAACAGAGAAGGTCAGAATGGAGCAGAAATGCTTCGTACTTTTGTCCTTGCAAAAGGATTTGTGAATTTTACTTCCTTCTCATCCCTCTAGTCTAACCAGAGGAATTATTTTCTTTATACAGTCTACACATAAAAATTTTTTCATTCAGTTATTCATTAATTTCTTTGACCATTGCTGACTTAAGTTATTATTTGTGAGTGGATGTGATGTGAATAAAGGTTGAGTCCAGTCTCAGGCTGAGTGGGAGACCAGTCTTGTCCTGTGGAGCAGGAGACTCCAGGAGACGTAAGAGTGGAGAGTGATGTCATGAGATTCAGTCTTGCTTTTGTGTTTCACTTGTGTCTTATTCTGAATATATTTCAATATGACCTTTTGGGTTGACTTGTAAAAATCTATTTTGCGGATGTTTTTTGTAATTTGTATTTTTGTATTTCATTAATTTTGTAAATATTGTTTGTTGTGTTGTTTTGCTATGAGGATTGCTTGCAGGGTTTTATAGAGAATACTCTATAAAGTATTTGAATGTACAGTTTGTATGATTTCAGGTTCTCAGAGGCAATAAACCATCACTTGTGCCTTCATTACCATGTAATTTATAAAGCTGAATTTTAAAATATTATATGACTATTCTTAACATATTTTCTCTATTTTGTAACTCAGATAAAACAATATTTCTATCAATATTTACTTTTAGAAATGTTGTCAATGATGTCCCAAAACATAATGTCTAAATGATGGCAAATGATTGTAGCTGCATTCATGGACATAAACATTTTTAGAAAGTATAATAAGAAAATGAGAGTTCAATTAGCTTGTGTCTGACCATCATCTCAATCATCTCAGTCTCAAATCATCTGTCATGTACGTCTGTCTCTTTCCTTAAACCTTTAATTCTAGACATCCCATTTTTAGTTTGGGGAATTCTCTTTTGGAGGATGTACTGGGTAAGCTTCATCATCTGTCATGAACTCAGACATTCTCGACATTAGGAAATTATCATTTATCATCAGTTATCATCACTTACTGTATCATCAGCTCAAACATTCACAAATCCCAAACGTCCAAAAATAGGATTATAGTAGAATCCTTCTTGTCGTGTACTAAACTAATATTGCATAGAAAAGCTCCACACAATAGCCATTTCATTTGACACACACCACTTTAAAAGAAACACTGTTAGAGGTGTACAGGTAGCACCGCCATGTAGTGTGTGTTGGACACACACTAACATTCCATCAGTGGCCAGCACTATTGGCTGAATATTGGCTAGATGTTTTTGGATGGCAGACTTAGCACTGGCACTCTCGTAAATCCCAGCAAAACCAGCTGTATTTGATACCAGCTTGTACCAGCTTAACACACAACAGTGCCAGTATAAAGTCAGTGGTAATGCTGTGTTGACAATCCTCAGCCATAATAATAATAATATCTAGTGGGCAGAGGGCTGAGATAAATAGAGTAGAGGCTAACAAATTGGGCAAAACACCAAGTAGTTTACAGTCAGGGTTGGGACACATAATACGTACTCTCAAGAAATGCATGTAATAAAGTGGCTAGTTTTGTTATTGTAAACCATGGCAATGTTAAATTATGCCACACTGCATTATTGCATTACTGAAATGCAAGCAATATTTGAAAGCACTTTTTTCTATTCAGTTCCTGCTGAACATTTTGGGACATGTAGTTTTTTACTCAGCAAACGACTCCAATCTCCAGATGTTCAATTGCTTAGGACACCGAAAATGAACCAGGACTCCTGTAGGAAGGAAGATATCTGCCCGATATGTTGTATCACTAGACAGTGTAGAAATTAACAAAGCGGATCATCACTGATATTACTAATAATACATTAGATGTTGCTGCCGTATCTACACTCAATGGAGCCATGGAGATCCCTTATGTTATGAGCTCGTCTGGAGTTCATGTCTTTTTTTATCGTAGTGTTTTTCAGACATATTGCCCTTCTTTACTCAAAGCTTCTCGAGATTAAATAGGCATCCAGCTAAAAGCTGATGATTTTTTTGGGCAAAGCACTTGAACCCACTCCATGCTTTCTGCTGAAATGAAGGTCATTCCAGCAATAATCCTGGAATTGGAGCAGATTATTCCTTTATCCATTCTAAAATTGCTTTCTCTGTGTAGCGATGAAACCGCACCAAACAACAACAGACGATTACCCCACTGCAGTCTCTCAGCAGCAGGTGTAACCCCTGCCAGCTGCTCTGGGTGTCATACGAGCCTCTGTAGCTATCTAGTTCCGTCTGAAGCCACTGAAGTGGTTTAGACCATCCTGCCAATGTAGGACTTCCCCTTATACACAGACTCATATATATTCCCAGCTCAAAATGGCCATAAAAGTCGTGCATTTTGAAGAGCCATTCTAAGACATTAATATTATCCTGTAATTAAGTGTCCCCAGTTATTTTACACTGGACTCAGATTGAGGCAATCATAGAGAATATGCTTCTCTTTTCTTTTTAAATGTGTTATTTCTTTTTATATATGGGGACAGTGTGATAAATCAAACATCAGACCACATTATGCAGTGCCAGACACCCCGTGGCTTTGTCTTCGTCATCGGTGACTGTCCGGCTTGTTCCTGACCAAGGGCGGAGAGAGGGAATACGCCAGGGGACAGCCAAAGCCCTGCCCAGCTGGAGGGATGTCACACACCGCAAGAAAGACTTACAGATTAGGCACGCTGGAGTAGGCGCTGCCTGATTTTAGTGTCATATTCAGTTCAGTGTATGCACTACGGTGCAAGCAGGTCTTGTTGAGGACTTCCTGTTAGTCTTGTTATTGGGGTAGAGCGGGCTGACCTAGATACAACTCTTGCAAGGTAGGGATGAATATCGCATCAAGTGGATATAACAAGGAACAGGGTCTGTGTGAAAGGATGTCATGGAAAATATATTATTGGCAATAATAATAATTGGATTGTTGCCAATTGTCTATGATGAAGATTATTATGTGTTAAGTGTTGGCTGTTGGCATACGTAACACAACAGAAACTGTAGACTTTGACATCAAGTTGTTACAAAACTGGTGTTAATTCAAAACTGATTCAGTGTTTACGCTCTTCTTGGTGCTTTTGGTTAGCGGGGTATTTTTAGCACATAAAAAACAAAAAAGAAACAAAAAAAAAAACAAGTAAGAGTGCATCTGGGAAATCCTTACCAGATGACCCAGAATTACAGTGCAATGACCTAGACTTCAGTGCACACTATCACACCTCTTGCTTCGCAGTAATAAATGAACATTTCCATGACCCATTTGACACCGGGACCATTAAAAAATCTTAATAAAGAACTGTTTTACATAAATATATATTTTTGGACACATGCTGAAATTTTAAGTTAACTTTTTTATTTTCAGGAAATTGTAAAGTAAATGCAAAGTAGCAAAGTATTCATTTCACAAATGAAATCCAGCCTAGCACGTAGCAGTTTACACACACACACACACACACACACACACACACACACACACACACACACACACACACACACACACACACACACACACACACACACACACACACACACTTTCAAGCACCAATCACAGTTCCAGTTCGCAAGACACCTCTCATTTGCTCTGCGCACGTCACCGTTCCCCTTCACCAGAATACTGATCACACACACACACACACACACACACACCTGTTCCCAGTCCCACCAGGACTATTTAATCCCATAAATTGTTCCCCATGGTGCTGTGCATTAGCCTATCACTCTAACACTACACCAGTTTCCTGCCTGTTATGATCACTCAGATTTGTTCATCTTAGTGCCCGTTTTCTGCTTGCTTTTGATTTCCTTTCATCCTTCACTCTTGTTTATTTTTTTCAATTAAGAGCAACTGTTGCTAGACTGCTCAAGACTCCCTCTCCTGCCTTGAGTTATGTCAAATAGTCTGAGGCCAAACCATAAGAGTGCAGTGAGTAAGTGTGAGTAAGCTTAGACATTTTGAGCATCAGGGGGATGGCTTTAGGACCGTGGCAACAAGAGCTGCCAGACCAGTGCAGAGAGAGCTGACAGATGTAGACTACCCTGGACAGACTGACCAGCTTTATCGAGACATTGTCAGCTTCCACCACACTGTATCATCTGTGCTGTCGGAATCCCCGGCATACCAAAGTGCAACTCCAGAGGTCTACATTGGCTATTTGGAGAGCTACAAGGGATTAGTGGTACAATGTGAACTGCGTTTCACCTACCAGTCGGCATTGCCTGATCATGGCCTTCGATTTCAGTTGTCTCACTTGGAGAGCTAAGGCCCGAGGCACCATGATGGACACCAATGATTATCCAGCTTTATCTGACTTCAAATAAAACATCTGAAGGTGGTATTTCACCACCAAAGTGGCGGAAAGGCTGTGGGAGAGTGCTGTTATGCCTCGAGCAGGGCATGTACCCAGCAGTGGAATATGCCTTGGATATCCAAACAGTTGCAGCAGCCACTTATTGGAACGATGATGAGATGATCAATGTTTTTCGTGGATGCTTTCAGGTAGGAAATCCAAGCTGGGCTGATTTGTTGTGAAGAAGTGGATTTGCCGAACGAGGTAATGGGTCATGTATGACCAGCTCTTGGAGAACAAGTGCATTTCTGCTCATAAACCCACACATCCACAAATCCCAGAGGCTCCGGTGCCAACAGCCTCAGCACCTACGGAACAAGGGCAGCTGGGTAGTGCTTATATCACCCCAGAGGAAAAAGAGAAGAGGACATAGCATCTGTCCTTGTGTTGCAGACGAACAGATCATGTCCAATCAGTAACGTGCATCCTCCCACAACACGTGAGTCCAGTGTGTGTGATCAAAAGGCCCCTTTGTTTGCCTTTACCTTTAGGTGTGAATAATGCACATCTCACTCTGCCTGTGTTTCAGTACCAGTGGACCCTGTGGTGGCAGCTTCTTTGAACGGACCTTCTCCTGGCCCAGGACCTCCACAGCTTGTCACGTCCATTGACTGTGCACGCCACACGTCTTCCTCCAAAAACAATGCTTTGTCCATGGAACATCTTTCATTTTATTTGATCAACTCCCCAGCTCATCCCATCACTCTGTGACTGCCATGATTACGCCAGCGCGATCCGACGATCAAATTCTCGAGCGGTCCTGTTCTGTCATGTACACTGTTTCTCATTTAAATTTGCAAATAGCCCTCGAGTCCATTTCTGTTGAAAGCTCTGACACCAGCCCCAGTCAAACAGTCCCGGCCCACTCCTCTTACCCCTACACAGGACGACCGGATAACACATGCCCTACTCGTCGCAGTGTTTATCCTTTATCCCTCTAGGAAACCAAAGTCATGGAAGAGTACATAGCAGAAGCTTTAGCACAAGTGTACATTCGCCCTTCACATCTCCTACCTCAGCCAGTGTGCTTTTTTCATGAAAAGGAAACATAGCAGCTTTGAGTGTAGATTATGGGGCCCTAATGCCCTCTGTAGTACCCATGCCTGTTGTCTCTTGATCCAGAAGCTCTCAGGTAGCTAAAAGGTGTCAGGTAATTCACTAAACTGGATCTATGCAACACCTATAACCTAATTTGGATCAGGGAGGAAGATGAATGGAAAGATGAATTTAGCACAGCCTCCAGTCACTTTGAGTACCTGGGTCTTCCATATGGCCTAGCAACTGCTCCCTCCCTGTTTCGCTAATGACATCCTGTGAGAGAATGTAGGCAGATCAATCATCTGTTACATTGATAACATTCTTATCTGTTCGCCCTGTCAGGACAAAATGTGCATGATGTATGTCAGGTTCTACACATCCTCCAGCAGAACAATTTGTACTGCAAGCTGGAGAAATGTGAGTTTCATCAAAGGCAGGTGTGCTTCTTTGGGTACATCATAAATGCGATCTGTGTATAGATGGAACCAAACTAGGTCAAAGCGGTGACTCAGTGGCCTGAACCCTTCACGCACAAAAGAACTGCATGACTTCCTGATGTTTGATAGCTTCTGCTGGAGATTAATTCCTTCACTCAGCTATATAGCTCAAACTTTCAGGGACCACTTGATGGGAGTGCAAACATTGCACCCTTGGACGTCTGTGGCAAGATCTCTGAGGCAAGATCTCTGTGGCAAGATCTGCATCACAAAGCCATAAAAGGTCCTTAAAGCCCATTAAAAGCCCTAACAATTACCTTTATAATTGCCCCATGTGCTACAACATCATAATAATGTACACTGTAGCCCTCCTCTCCCTTCATTGTGGTGTTTGATGCTTTGGATGTGGGTGTAGGAGATGTTGGGAATGCCAGTAAATCTGAGAGGACACATTGCCAGCTCTGGTTGGTCATTGCTGCCTTCAGGAACAAAGCTGATTGATGCCAAGCATATAAACTGAAGTACCACACCATCAGACCTGCCCCAGTAGTAAACTCAACCCATGTGTGTTGGCCCTTATGCAATCCTACATATCATTTAGGAGATGTATTGCGACAAACTCACATCTGTATAACCATCTCTCCTACCTTCCATATCTCAATGCTGAATACTATTGTCTCAGTGCCCCAGGTCTCTACAAACCGGATAACAACCCCTCTGCCACCAATGTATGTAGGCACTGAACCTGCTATGGGCGTGTGTGTGGTGTCATGTCCTGACCAATACAGCCAGACATGAGGAAGACACACACCTCCACCGAACACTAATCACCACTCCCCTACACCAGTGTCCTGATCACACACACATTCCCAGTCTCACCAGGGCTGCTTAAAGCTTTCAGTTCTTCCCCATAGTGTTTCACATCAGCATGACTATCAGTCTAATGCCACATCAGTTTCCTTCCTATTACTGTCACTCAGATCATTTCATCTCTCATGTCACACTTGACCACATGTCTCACTCTCCTGCCTCACGTCATGTCGTAAATGGATATCTGACTTTAAGGTATCTCTTATACATACATGAAATGTAAATAATTCATATGACATCCCCAAAACAAAAGGTGATAACAAAAAAAAAAAAGATTTTATCCGTTATGTTATGTTAACCTGTTGGCCAATAACATGTCATATTGCTTAAATGCATAAATGGCTGACAAAAGTTAACACAAACGTCTGACTGAAAGCTGAAGTCTAGCTGACAGACTATTTCCCCAGTGCCATAAAGAAAGGATGGGAAAGATGCAAATAAAAGAATGAACGTTTAAGAAATAATGGCACTGAGCAGAGAGCTGCATGCTCTGCAAACTAAAAGCGTTTTGGATGAGAAAGTCAAACTTCTTTATAAAACTACATTCTCCTACTTTCAAATCTCTTCCCCTTATTCCAGAAATAAAAATGATCACCAACAGGTACTATTTAGAAAAAGCCTGCCTATTAGAAGCCCAGAGAGATTAACTGATCTGACTACTTTTGCAACCCATAAACTAGAAAGGAGGCATGGGGAGTGGGTGTTTTATGATATCTGTATGCTGTAAAGTATTACATGGCCTCACACTCATTATGTGACGAACACACGAAGAGTTCACAAAACAGCAGCTTTATTAGCTTAGCGCTTTAGCACTAGTAGACATTGACAACTATACGCACATCACAAGCCAAGCAGGATCAACAACTGACAAGCAACATCGACGTGACACATACTTAAATACACAAATACAACAAGACACAAGCGTGACAATCACGATAATACAACAAGGAGCAGGTGAGACGAACGATAAAAAATACATACATGTCCATTCATACATGTAAACACAAGTACACATGAACGGACACACACGAGATAGGAGTCAGGGGCTGTTCCGTGACACATTATTTTTGAATAATTTTCACGAATCAACTTAAAGAATTTTTGACAAATTACCTTCCAATGTTCCCTAAACTGGCAGTATATTTTTGGTAGAGGACATGTATCAGCCAGGGCATTTAAACAAGAAAAATGTGACATGTCGACACAGGAGTGAGACTCGAGTGATGGGGACAAAGCCATGGTTTTATTAAAGAAAAACAAATTACTCTCGGAGAAGTGAGTAAGAACTTCAGAAGACGTGGACATCAGAGGTGTGAGACCGAGCTCCTCTACACGGCCGGAGCCGTGAGCTAGACTTCAGTCCAAAGCAGGCTAAATGCGAAGCGGTGGAGGACCTGTGAGGTAAGGAAAGGAGATCGGGGGAACAGGTGAAGGTGATGATCAATAAACAGGTGATTGGGAGCAAGCAAGCATGATTTGTACTGGTGTGAGGGGATTCCTGGCTGGGCGCCAGGACTTTTAATGGATTTTTAAAAAGCCATTATGCCATTATGTACTTGGCCTAATTTCAACAATGTGAAAAGTCAGAAGTCTTATTGCCTTCCCTCTGATGAACATATTTCAACAAACTGGAAAGGTCACAGGGACAAAACAGGAAATGACCACTTTTATACTGCTACTTAAAATAATGACAATAAGAGTTACTTTAATTACTTACAAGAATATTAGTTTGTATCAAAGTGGCCAGTGATCTAAGAAAATTTTATAGAGTAAGATATTTCCAAAAAAAGTTCAAATGCCTGCTGTCATATATATTTCATGTAGTGGCTGTGTATAACACCAGTCATTAAATATAAATCTAAAAATCATCATTATATTACTTCAATTTGCATAGGATTCAAAACGGTGAAGAGTAGCTATATCACAACTTCTAATCATTATTTATTCATCGCTTTGCATTTCACAGGGTGCAGGGTAACCAGAAAAAGTAAAAAGAGAAAAAATAAATAATATAGAATAAAAATGTTGCAGAAATAAATGAACTACAACATCTGAAGTAAATATGGAGTGCGTCTGTGTGTGTGTGTAGGAATGGGTGGGGTGTGTGTTTCAAGGAGTTTCTCTCCTTGAAACTTAAGCGTGTAATATATTCATGTTAACTTTGTTAAGCCACTGGGAGCAAGGTATTCAGGTAGTCAGGCCTACAACAGAGGCATCATGATATTCCATTGAATTTTTCATAATCGTATTACAATTTATTATATATATATATATATATATATATATATATATATATATATATATATATATATATATATATATATATAGCTATTTAAATATATATTACTCAATTTGAGTCCGATTCTTTTTTGTCCTCCAAACATGCTTCCAAACCAAACAGAGTCTAGTAAGGTGTCTCTTCTTCAAAATACATGCATTTGTCGGCTCATTCCTAGCGAGTGAACACTGCACAGACTTTTTCCAGACAGCATAATTAGTAGTAGGCTAAACAGTATAACTCACAAATTTAAGATCGCATTATAGTGCTCTAAAGATGCATGTCTGGCTTAAATAAACTCCACATTTGTGATCTAACTGAATTAACTGCCAAAGTTAATGTGATAGAAGGTGATGAGATTTGAAATCGGGTGACAATCAACCCTAATGCATCAGTGCAATGTTGAACACAGTTTGAGGGCTGTTATCACTTAACATGGAAATTAACTCGTTAAGCAAGCAAGATTTAAGTTACTACTGTATTCTTTGTACGGCTTAAGTGTCGGGTGAAATGAACACATTTCTGAAAGGACTTGTCTACATAGTAAATATTGGCTGTGTTTACCTGCTTGTGAGTTTGTGACAAAACAGTTCTCGTTCCTGTGTAGCATAGCTATAGCTTTTGTTTTATGCTGTTTTACATACTGTATCTGGCATGATGTAGCCTACATTAGAAAATCATTCTTTAAGAGGTAGAGGGTTTAAATATGTTTGGGCATTCATAATTGTTGTACATGCTTACGCTTAGGGCCCCTGGTCCCAAAGGGGGTCTCATCTACCCCTCACGCTGTAAAGAAAACATTCCCCTCAGCTGTAAATACCATGCACCTCCCTAAGAAAGATATGTGTTTGATGCCACTCGTTTCTGTGGGGTATGAATGTGCACTCTTCCCGTTTTCCGTATGTATGTAAGTCGGTCTGCTCAAATCGAGTGCCGAACCAGTGTGTTCACACACACACACACACACACACACACACACACACACACACACACACACACACACACACACACACACACACACAAATGTTTAAACTGCCACATTTTGACCATCAAAGTTTGGTACAAGAGACAGAAAGGGGAAATAGAGCAGTTAAAACCATTTCGTAGGAACAGTTCTGTGCCTCTAAACCCAGTGGGGGAGCAATCCTTCCCCTTGGTCCACTAGTTATGTGCCCATAAGGGTATTTGCATATTTTATGTATCAAATATAACTGCCTTTCAATTTTCCATTAAGATGAATTATAAATGACTTTTTCAAGGTGAAAGAGTTGCAGTGGAAAAGTTGTATCTGCTTCTCATTTGCTGCAGGTTTCACCATGTTCCTGAAGTGATTAGACATTGTGATGGACCAAATGTTCAAACTGTTTCTTTTGCACTATGCTAAACTACTACCCTTAAAAGTCAGTCATTTTGAGCCAATGGTGAGAGTGATGTATTAGCTGTAATGTAACGCTCTGGTGTTTACTGCACTGTTGTAACATGACACTGAGTTTTGCGCTGCTCAGAGTGCAATTATTTACTACCACAGTTCTGAGGGCTGGTAAGTACATGGGTAGACTTTAATTGTTATGGATACCTTACTCTTACTGTAAAATGTAATTCATTCTCAAGATAATTTGGTAGAAAGGGCTGTAAATTAGAGGGAGCCCACTCGTTAAAATGTGGTGATGTAGATCTCATCAGTTCATGGACCCTTGCTAGAATGAAAAGCATGTCCTTCTTCTACACCATTAAAACATGGACTTAATATAATGGAGAAAAATATTCTCTCTCGCCCCTGAAACTCAGGACTGCCATATCTATTACCACTGCTGTTTTCTGCATCCCGAGTGCTATCACAATGTCTGGTTGGTTCTCCACTAGTTGTTTATATGTCTGGATCTGGAGGTCCCACAAGATCGTAGCCTTATTGCATGTGTTGCTGTATATGATCTCTGCCACTTGGTTGTGTTTCAGTGTATGTTCTCCCTGCCAGCAGTCTGCATTCTGTTTCTAGGCCAGGATTGTCTCCTTTGCACAGTACACATCTTAGGTCTTCACTGGTTTCACACACACACACACACACACACACACACACACACACACACACACACACACACACACACACACACACACACACACACACACACACACACATGTATAGGTCTTCAGCAAAGGTTCACACACACACACACACTCACATACACACGTATATATGTGTGTGTGTGAACGTTTGCTGCTGCTAATGAGGTATGAGGACCCTTATCTGAAACAATAACCAGTTTAAAGCTTCTCTGAAGGGGTTTAGCTACAGTTTATATAATGCATGAAATACAGCACATTGACATATAATTTTACAGAATCATCTTTATGGTAATTGTCTCACGGCTGAGAGAAGAGATAAAGCAATTCAACATGTGTGCAAAGTTTCAAAGTTTTGAAGCTTTCCCTCTATTATATTACCAAAATGAGCCAATTATACTCATTTCAGAAGTCTAGGAATAGAATGACAAATACTCTTGAGTCTGGAATCCGCTTATAATATCTCTTCCTAAGGGCTTATTGAACTAATTATGTTTCAGTGGGCTACAACTAGAAAGAAGATACAGGGACGTCATTTGGCTATTCCATTGTTTCCTTAATTGTTTTCTACTTTGCTAGAATGATTGTATGATTGAACAAGTGAGCAACTGAACATCAATTTAAAATTAGTTTCATCATGTATGTTTGAACACCCAAATCAGTTTTAGACAGTGCTCAATTACTAAGATGTCTGAAATTACAGACCCACTTAAGGCAGATAGAAACGTCTTCTTTGACATTTGAATTCTAAAATGTATAACCATCAGGTGCTGTGCATAATGCCATTGCATCGTTAACTGACAGATTCAATAATAATCAATAATCAATGTGAAAGCAGGACTGTCAGTGTCATTCTGATAAAGCCCGTAGTCATCTGTGTTACACAAAGCAACATGGCTTTTTCACATAATGATTTATTGGTACCTGGGAATTGGTTTGCTTTGAAATCATTGAAACATTGAACCTGATTCAATTATTTTTATTACAGAAACGAGAAAACCTAAAGTCTCCAAAACAGCTAAATCTGCTTAATTTGACAGATGTAGTATTATTACACTATTTAATAATTACTAAACTAAAGAAACATAAAGCTCACACGCTAAGTTAATGCACTGTAGACTGTAAGGTTCAATATACAATAAAACCTTTGCTTCCACAGTTTTCCTTAATAATATGAGTTAAAATGTACTTGCTTGAGCATGTATAATCACCGTGAACACAGCATTTGAAAATGCTAATTTATAACTTTTGATATTACCCGCAGCCACACAAGTCATATAACGCTTATGAAAAATCATTAAGCGCAATTTAAATGTGAAAATCTTATTTTAGCTCCTTTATATGGAATTCCACAGCTGTGTGAATGAGAGAGCCCCTTTCTGTTCTCTCACTCCAGGACATTGAATTAGTTTTTGGACAGGTTCTTGCTTTTGGCTATCATGATAATCATGATAATCGTGATGAGTCTTAAGTGTTTATAATGGACTGTTCACTGGGCCTCATGCATTTTCTTTGCCTTTAAAAAAGAATGTTATGTTTTTTCTATAGCATTAGATCATATTTACCTAAGGGAATTAAAAAGTCAGAGAGCCCATCTACACCTGTTCATTTTGAACATCTTGTGTATCAGGATTATATCACATTAGATATTATAGAAATACAGCTGTTAAATGCATCCAGTCCACATTAAGAATAGAATCTGAATTGAAGTCTGATCAGCCATTGGATGTGGTTAGACATTTGTCGAGCTCTTACATCCACACATGTCAACCAAACCCCTTCGCTTACATTATGTCACAAGGTGTGTCCAACCAGGATCCAGTCAACAGCAGACATGTTCCTGGAGCACCTTGAAGACAAGCTTGAGAGGCTGCGCTCCACTCTCTATCCAGTCACTTTCCGTTGCACTTTGACTGTAGGGGCTGACATCTTCTCTAACTTTCAGAAAAGGAGAATCATACCTGAAAAGTTTAGTTGCTGCTTCCGTCATTTACATTTGGAGCAATGACACTGGGAAAACAACACATAAAGCTGGTTGTGAAGCAGAGCAGTGTATTTTCTCCTGATGTGCTACATAACCATCGGGTTTCAAGGTGGCCACAGCCCGAGTCTGTACAATTCATCTAGATAAATCCAGTCCCCATATGATCCTGATATGCAAGATGCATGGAGTGATCATGTGTAAACGGAGCCTGAGTCAACCACCTTGAGATATAGGTTAGGCTCATCAGTGCAAGACAGTGTGTGTACGGAGCTGGAGCAGTTCTGAGCAACTTATCAAGTCTGGCCCAGGGTCTCTGGAAGGATTGCCCACAGTGTGCAAGCCTGCTGAGGTGCATTTTTAGCAGGCAGCGAGCAGACGTGTGGAGGTCGCAGAGAAGCTTGTTGAGAAGGCAGACAGCTCCCTCCTTCCCTCTTGCCTTCTGCATAAGCCCACCCGACAGAATTGTATGAAAGCTCTTAGTGACATGGGGCCCACTGTAGTGCTCTTTATTCACAGAGCCATTTGCTGCAGGGCTGAACACATCGTGTATGCTGCTGCCTGCAGAAGCGTGGTGGCTGTGTATTAATGGGAGAATTGTCCCAGGCACCGGATGATAGTTGAGTTTTAATTCATCACAAATGTTGAATGATCAACCTTGATTCAACGCTCATCTAAAATAAAGGGGGGACTGTGCATCCAGTCACAACTCTATTTTAATATAGTACATTTAAAGCAGCGGCAATGTACAGCAATACCAGGTTTGTATTTGCAAGTTACTCAAACGTTTATTGCATCGGAAATGTGATCTGCTAACACTAAACACAACTGATCAGGAAAACCTACACTAGAACTGCTGGTATTTGAGAGAACAGGAGTGAAACCTACAGTGTTTGTGGTAAGTGAGTGGAACAGAGAAGGCAGTGGAGTCTGGATTGGTGGGCTAAAGCCTTGCTGTGTCTATGCATCACGAAATGGCCAACCTGTAACTCTCAGAAGCACTTGTAATTGGATTCTGAAAGACAGTAATGCAGCCTGGCCTGACTCCCAGCCCCTTAGAATGAACATGGTAAATCTTATTGTCATTTCTATTATCTTTCATTGAAGGTGTGCTTTTCTCACATACTGGAAACACCGTGTAGCTTAATAGTGGTCTATAATACTTGGGGAGTCATTACATGGCACTGCTGTGAATGGACCACGTAACCCATCCACTTATCTGGGTAGCTTTCTTTACTCTGCTTTCTTCTGTTGGGGATTTTGTTTATTTTGTTTGAGTTTTTTGTTTCTTTCATCTTTACACAGCCTGCTGCAAATCACTGGTGGAGCTGCTCCATACATTTACAAGCTTCAAAGGCATCTGCTGCATATAGATGTGACCATTTACATTATGCAAGACCTGTGATGTTAATGCATCCTGGCTCCTGATTCACGAGGCTGCATCAGAGATCGGAGGCGAAGCATCTGGTTAGCATCAGCTCGCGACCTGCCGAGGGCTGTCGGTCGAGGAGAAGGCACGTTTTTCTGAAGCGACCAGGACAAAGACTTGAAGAGATTTACAGGGGGGAGGGGAGGGGGTCAAAGTGTAAATGAGGCAGCAGAGACATTGACTGTGGCGGGGTGGCGATGGTCTGTTCTTGAGAAATGGAGCCGTAGGAATGAAATGGTAACCGGCAAATGGAGTGAGACTCTGAAGAAAGTGAAGAAAGCCCTTACACCTTGACGCCTCATCACTGTTACAATCCCAGAAGATGTTTTTTTTTTTTGCCTTGGACAAATCTGACCCAACTGAAGGTGCTGGCTTTAAAGCTGTAGCAGGAGATGAAGAACATTCATTGCACTGGAAACAAATACCCATGGCCAAGATTACTTGCTCAAAGGCAGCTGATGACATGTTCACTTATACTGTTGTGAAGATACAGGCTGTATTGTAGCTTACCAAGATCATGCATGAAAACTGAAGCTGAAAAAATAAATTTTATTTATTTGTTGATAAAAACAAATGTGATTGCACTCATCTGCCCTGTCTAAACCACTGGCCACCACTACAGAAACCTCTGAACAAAGCTTTACTACCATTGTGAATAATCTCACATCTTGTTACTCATTCTAATGATAGTCAGATAATTAAACACTTCATTGGTTTCCAAATTTAAACCTTTCCCTAGCAGCAGGACGTGTGACAGCCGATGGTTTCAAAGTCACGCGTCGTGCCAGGCGAGCGCTGGAACCTGACCACAGTGAGCTGCCGTCTCGCGTGGCACGGCTCATCAAGAAGAAGGCGGTAGCTTGTTGACAAAAGACACGTTATGGTGACAGGCCTGGAAAACCCTGCATTGTCAGGCAGCTCAACATTCATTTCGCTTTGAGTTTGTTGTGTTGAGGTGGTGCACCCGGGGGTCTAATGGGCTCTATCCTGCAGTTACGCCTGGGGAAAACAAGCACAGGCGAGCCCAAAAGCCTGCCTCTGCGCAGGCATGACATAAACTCACTGAGAGACATAAATCAACAGGGACTCCTGCTCGTCTGAACCCCCGTCTCCCAACGGCCAGGAACAAAACAGAAAGACCCGCCTCTGGTTGCTTGTAGTTGCAGTCTTGGGTAGGACTTTTAAGGAAAGGGGACAGATTTGGGCCAGCTCCAGTCCTAATGAGGGCGGATGAGATTCAGGTAAGGCCCTCTGTTCTGCTGGGGGAAGAAGGTCTGGTGCCCTTGCCATCACAGAACCCAATTATCTAGCAGTGTTTTGCAGGCCCAACAGACAGCAAGGCCGGGGAAACACTGCTGTTATGAGCTAAATAACACAGGCAGACACTTCAGTTCCATTTGCCGCTCGATGTTGAATGGCTGATGACTAAGGGTGATGTTAACGAGACTTTGTAAAGTTGCACATCAATATGCACTCCATTACCCTGTCACACAGAGCAGTCCCCATCGTATGAGCATAAAATAATTATGGTTCAAAATTATAACTTCCAAAAATGAATGGCAAGCTCTAGTAAACTTCTGTGAAAGCTGGGTGTTTGAGATTACTTTGCATATAAAATAGAAAAGGATTGAATACATTAACTTGTTAGATTAACTCTGTGCAAGAACAATTGAATCAACTCTGTCAACTCCCAGAGCCCAACACTTGCAAAGAAATATAAAAATAAGAGAAAACTAAAATAACCTAAATAATCTATAAAAATAAAGAGAATAAACTAAAAATAAGAGAAAAGAGAATAAACTAAAAATAAGAGAAAAGAAATAATATAAGGACATTTAACAATGAGAAATAAAGAAAATAAATCTTAAGGTGCATCATATAGCAGTGTGCAATGGGCAAATGAGTCTGTATTAAGTCTTGTATGTATTTCATACCATATATATCAACAGCAAATGTCAAAGTAAAAATAAAGTGTCAGTGTTAGTGCTGTTTCCTGTGTTCTTTGTGTCACATTTATCGTGTCAGTTCAGGTCAGGGCTGACGGAGGGTGTCAGTGTGGTTTTATAGTTTGGGTGAGTGAGGATGGAAACGGTACCGTAGTCTAGTTTAACTCCGGGAGTAGATGGTCCTCTGGTGCTTGTGGCAACAAGGTGCAACTCTAAACTACTTTCTTTATCTGCCCTGTTTCATTAATGCAGACTGGAGCATATTCAGTGTGTTCAAACCTTCTGTAGTAACGGTTGGCTCCTTGATCATAGTGGTGTTGAGGATCAATGTGTCCTGTTGGTTCTGTATGCGTACTGGTGTTGTGGCAGAGATAAGAGTTCTGATGTGATGGAGGTCTTTCAAGGCACTTCATAATAAAAGTCATCAGCAGTATTGGCCAGTAGTTCATTCAGGCTTCTGATGGTTTCTTATGATAGTTTTCCTCTGTATCGGTACGATGTTTGTGCACTGCTTGTTGAGACAGACTCAGTTTGAAGTTTCTTGTACATACTTCAGTCAACTGGTCCACACAGTCCTTCAGCACACTTTCTGCTACAGCATTAGGTCCTGTGGTGTGTCAGAAATAAACCCTTCTCAGCACCCACCCAATGTCATATCTGCTCATTATCACTACTTGGTCATCTGCTGGAAGTGGTATTATTGCTGGCATGTATCTGTCACACTTGTGGATGTGAGCAAAGAAACTATTGAGCTTGTTTGCATCATTGCCGTGTGGACTGTCATGGCTGCCTCTGTAATCTGTCATGACTTGTATGCCTTGCCACATGCATCAGTTGTCTGTGTTTCTGAAGTGGTTTTTCGATCTTCTGCCTGTGATTGTTCTTGGCCCATTTTCTATGCCCCGTTTTCAGATTCGGCCAGGAAACCTTGTAGGTTTCTGTGTTGTCAGATCTGAACGCAGTGTTACATGTTTTCAGCACATTCCAAACCTCCATATTCATCCACAGTTTCTGGAAAAAAAGGAAACCTTATCAACAGTGACACTGATACAGATGTTTATAAATAACAACACGGCAGGTCTGTGTTTCAAATACGTTGCTTATTGCGCAAGTTAATTCACCAGTCTGTCTTTTCAGTCTTGATGTGCAGTGACTCCACTGGGCCACCAGGTCTTTATGGTGGGTTGATTGTATTGTGAAACAAGCAGGCAGGAGTCCCAAATTCCCACAAGCCCCTGCTTTGAAATGTCCCAAAGCTAATTTCACAGCAAGTTAAGTAGCTGATGGCCTGTTAGGCGTCTGCACAACTGTTTAGCACAACTACGTGGCCACATGGTGCATATGTTTGTCAGTTCCACGAAAAGTGACAATTCTGTAGAAAATGTGACTTATTATGGGGTTTTGTGAAGTCCCATATGTAGCACTAGAGGAGGTACCTTCAGTCCTCTGCATGGAGCATATTAGATCTGATCAATGGGGAAAGGCCTGGCACAGCTGAATATCACAGAAAGTGCAATTTTAGTCATGAAATATTCATCTGGAAAATTGCAGCAAATGTACAAGTGTTGGGTGATTTATACCTTAAAGAAAAATGGTAATACAATTCCCAGTGTGATCAGAAGCCCCGCCCCCTGGCTGCCCCCAAACGTAGCATGCTGGAACTTCTCAGGACCTTTTTCCTTGTTTCGCTGAAACTCTTCCAGAAGGTTTTTGGAGGCGTGTTTTGAATTTACAGTATCCACTGTCCTGTAACTGTTTTGTAATTAACAATCTTGCTTCCTTTATGAGAAGCCAAGCCATAAGGAAACAACAACAAAAGACAAATGCTTACTAGTTTAATCTCACCATGGCTAATACAGCCAATAAGCAAACTGAATATTAGTATTTGAGGTGCTAATTTTTGCTAAAAATTTGCAAAATCTTTTAAAAATGTCTTTTGACATTTACTTCATTACAGTGATTATTTGCACTATGCAGACATGTCTTTAATGCTTATGTCAGTCTATATGAATGCAAATGCCCAAATGAACAGCCACACATTTCTGTTCCTTGCTGCAGAGCTGAGGGGCACTGTGTACTTGAGTTTTGCTTATTAAGATATTCCCTGTAAATATAGATCACTTATGTGAATTATGTTCTCAGTCAAAGAAGAGGAATACTGTAAATAAATAAAATAAGTCTGATCTTCCATCCCATACAGTCTATGGTTTAGTTCCACCCCAGCTATTGATCTAGTCAGGTGGCTTCATTTATCAATGGAGTGTCTGCATGTTTCCACACATATACTATAATGAAATGTGGGATAAACCGGATAAACTGAGATTTAGATAGATAGATCACTTTATTAATCCCAGAGGGAAATTGATATTTATAATTAGATTTATACAGAAATATATGGCAGGGAAATGGGTGTGTATATATGGAAACTGTGATGCCATGCGTAGAGTCATATGTAAAATATAGAGAGTGGGAATTGACAACACCCTGGGGTAAATGTGGGGAATTACAGCAAGATTCTCAAATAACCATCCTCATGCGTAACAGTCCATATTAAATTATGCAGCTCCATAATTACAGCATATAAGCTACTAAACAGTGTTTTCTCTGATGTGTTTCTTCATTTATTTATGTAGACCAGTTAATTATCCTGTTTCTATGTATTCATATTTATTGGTCCAGATAACTATTTGCAGCCGTCAATATGTTAATCCCCTCTCCAAATGGAATTGTAATTTCATTCATTATGGGTTGGTAATAGGTGTGGATAATTACAGGTTGCAAACAGCTGTAAAACAAGTGTACACATTCAGAGCTTTATAAAAAAGGCTAGAAAGGAGGCTGCGTTGTCAATAGCACAATGCCTTTTTTAGCATTATTAGAAGACTACACCAACTGCTTAATACAAAAACAAGTTTTTAGAGATTTCTTGCCAACTATGATGATGACTGGCTAATGAGCCAAGTTAGAATATGAATTTAGAGTATGAACTGAGTATCATTACCTCTATGTATCAGTGTCTCAATGTACAGAGTTGGGTTTTAGAGAGACCAATACCAGACAGGCAACACCTGTCCACTTGCAGGACTTAACGACCCCCAGATCCCTGGCAATGGGTTGCTTCCTGAGAAAATTAGCAGATAGGTGAGTCACTAACATCCTAAAGTGCCATCATGCCATCCACTTTAGTTGGCATAATTAAATTGACACATCTGTACATCAGATTTCATTACACAGTGGCCTAACAGGCCAGGCTCAAAGTGCAATTTGCAGCAATATTCTCAGTCCTAAATATAATTGGAACAATTAACTGAACTCGTATAGCTATAAGGACAGCTAATCTGAAATAAGATGCTTTTATCAACCCAAGGAAAAGTGATTCTTTAAATGTCCAAGTATTTTGTGATGACTCAATGAGCAGTATTGCTGCTTGATGGCCTGGCTCAACACAGGGTTCCTTTATTCTCTAGATACAGCAGTATAGGAAACAGGTTGACTGGTACTCCACAATCTTCGGCTCTACAATGAATTCCATTGTGGAACGCGCCATCAGGTTTCTAACAGGGTGATGGCGCTGTCTGGATGTGTCAGATGGGAGACTCTGCTATATCGGCCAGAAATAGTCTGCTGGATTGGGAGGACATGTGCTGTGCTGCACAATATAACCAAGCAAAACGGCCTCCCTCTCCTCACCCCTGACCAGCAGTCCAGTGACCCTCAACCAGACCCACATCTCTTCTCACAAGACGAGCAGGAGCTTCATACTTTGAAACTGCATGAAGATGGGATGAGTGTAATGTGAATTAATGGAAATCAGTGCACATTTTTTTAACAAGCTCTTTTAGTAATATTGATATTTTAGACATGATTCCTTTGATTTGATCTAACTCATTTGTCATCTTCTCAATTGCTGTAATTATATTGATTTGTGTTTGTAACAGCATTGCTGAGTACTTGGTCACAGCTGGAGGCATGTGTAGCACCATCGACAGGGCTGAGGTTACATGGACCACAACAGACATGGCTGAGGACACGTGGACCACCACAGACATGACTGAGGACACGTGGACCACCACAGACATGACTGAGGTCACGTGGACCGCAACAGACATGACTGAGGTCACGTGGACCACCACAGACATGGCTGAAGACACGTGGACCACCACAGACATGGCTGAGGTCACGTGGACTACCACAGACATTACTGAGGTTATGTGGACCACCACAGACATGACTGAGGTCACATGGACCACCACAGACATGACTGAGGTCACGTGGACCACCACAGACATGACTGAGGACACGTGGACCACCACAGACATGACTGAGGTCATGTGGACCACCACAGACATGGCTGAGGTCACGTGGACTACCACAGACATGACTGAGGTCACGTGGACCGCCACAGACATGACTGAGGACATGTGAAGCACCATAGGCATGGTTGAGGTCATGTGGACTACCACAGACATGACTGTGGGCACATGGAGCACCATAGATGACTAGGAGCACATGGACCACTGAACACAATGCTGGTGCTGGGTTAAGAGTATTCAGCTCTACCATCATCACACATCCACCACATACATCCACCATAATCTCAAAGACCAAACGTCACTGTTAATATTCTAAAAAATATAGGCTAACATTTTATTGTGTAGATTGGATCTTCTGCTCAATTATCAAAAATAATATTATAAGTTTATTCTCCTGTGCTGAGCTCATTAGCAAAATTATTATCTCCCTTCCTTTTACTAACCACACCATGTAAGAGGGATTCCAAAAAATGTAAGCCAACCTGCCTCTGAAAAGTTTCTTTGCTTCAACTTTTTAAATTGGCAACTGTTTCTCACCTCAGCAACAGTGCAGCTTGAGGAGCTAACACTATTGACCACTCCAGCAACATGCTGCCACTCAATTAACTTGCATTTATCGGTGATGTCATTGCTAACAGCATGTTTTTCCTCACTTCAATTTCTGTCGCAAGAACTTTCATTTCACGTTCTGCAGGATTCCTTTATTTTACCCTTTTTTCTGCCATTGTGGCCACTATCTTATACAAAAATGAATAGAACACTCTACATTGAAATATTCATCATACATACACTTGGAGAGCTGAGCAATGTCTTCAAAGTCTCATAATGGTAATCCAGTGTGCAGTACAGTCCCACGTCTGTTCTGCAGACATATTAGTAGATCTCCCAACAACATGAGGACCAGTAAGCTGTTGGTCACAGTCACTCACTGAGAAGAAAAAATAAGAGAGATGCCACCAGGGAACGTTCACCACTACAAATTCAGCACCCACAGTGACATTTTAGCAAGATAATACATCTTGGGAAGATCTCAATACTTACTTAGTTCCCATCACTGCAATAGAGAGCACCTTTAACTCCAATTTCAAACTTTTATAACAATCCTCAAATCTGGCCAATTAACTAAAATGTCTTATCTTGGGAGGTGTTTAATGGTTATGCTGTGATTCTTCCCCATGGAGGTCAGTTATCTTTGATGGTGTATAGAAGAAAATGAACACCCCCTCTTATTACAGATATAATTCATTCAAAACAGAGGATGCTCCATGGGCTGGCAGTGGGAAATATTCAAAGTTTATAGAAGCTTTGCAAATCCGATTTTTACTTAGTCATTCAAACATTGCCACAGGCAAGGAGAAATTGTGAAGATGCTTCTGCCATGTGCTCATGATTCATATGTCCCTTGGCTCCTTATTTAAGTTTAGTTGCTCCTACTTGGCATGACCTAAGAAGCAGCAGAATACGGTGGCCTGGTGTTAAATGATATACAAAAACAACAGTGTGGTTCCCTTGGTGTAAAACAAATGAGTACGGGGAGATGCTTGACATTTGAAATGTACACGTGTCTCGTTTTTCATGTTTGCCATATGTTAATATGATATTGTTTCAAGGATTCTTTGGTGGATTTGTAGATTTAGCTTTAGCATACATTCCTGAATGCCAAATGTGTGTCCTATACATCCTGATGAGTCAAATCCTAATTCTGCTCCTGCGGCTACCTTGAAGTTGCACTGGGAACATCAAATGGAATGAGTAAGAATACAACATACCAGTCAAAACGATGTACATGCTGTATCTTATACTCATCGTGAGTGCTTTAACCCTAGCTAACAAATCTTGACAGTTCACAAAGGTTGACCTGGTGTTGACTGGTGCAAATGATGGAACAATACACAATGTCCTTAAAGGTTAATTAACTTTGTTAAATGACACGGTGTTTTCACTGAAGACATCTGTCGGGAATGTCCAAACAGAGATAACCCGAGACACTACCTGCCCGTCAACTGGACCTGCTTGACCATCTTTACACTAGTCCTCCTGCAATAATTATGATATGAATAATTCAGGCATTTTTAAAACTCAGTTTTTTTTCAAATGCATGTACTATCTTGATAAATTTTATCCAGTGATGAAAAGGGATACAACACCACCTCAACCTTTTCTTCTATTCTTTCTATATATAATTCTCTGCCATCATTCATGCACAACACTGGGTAATTCAATCAGAATATCCAAAGCCTCTGTTCCTTCAATTCTTTTTGAACAAAATTTTAAATGAGCAATTATAACATTTAATATTCAATCAGGTGTTTGCTGCAGCACAGAGGCTGCAGCACAGATTATGGCCCAAGATGCTGCAGTGATTTGGTGTTCCTCCTGAATATTTTATAAAGCACCGGAGCATTTGAGTAATGATGTAGGGTCTTTAATAAGAGAAAGAGGCAGGGGTGTGGGCACAGCTGGACACTTCAGATGCCAGTATCTCTCTGGGATTTCACTGCAGGAAAGGCATCAAATGATGGATGCAATTCTCCACTAACTAAATTTGCCACTAAAGAGGAAGAAGTAAGACTGAAAACAATAAAGGAAGAAAAGGCCCAAAGCAGACTATGGCAGTTACACATAAATATAAATACACGCCTATTTTTTGTTAGATCTTTGTTCCAAAATGGAGACGTTATGTAGATCTGAGGTTGTTAGCACCATGTTGTAATCTGTCTCAGCGTCTTAGACAAACATCAAGTAAGCCTTTTAATAATGATACAATTCTGATTTTTAAAAGCTACAGTACAGATTATTTTCAAAGCATAACAATTCTTTACAAATCACTGCTGTTTTTTTTCCATGTTATACTAAAGCATTTGGATATGATTCAAGTAAAGAAAAATCAAATGAATAGGTGCTTTAAAGAAAACAGGTTAGCCATACCACAACAACATGTGGCAATATATATCTCATTTGGTGCCAGTAAGGTTAATCTGGATGACTGCCTTGTACACATAATGCACTGCATTGAGAAGCTTTAAATGCTACATGTCTGATTTAAGCAGATTTTGAAAACAAGCTGCAGATTTGCACTTTTTATGTAGGTCAGTGTATAAGTGGCTAACAGGTTTCGAATGTATTTTCATCTCGAGTTCTATATTACACCATCTGCAACGGGTGTCACAGCACTCCGAATGGCTTTTGCATCCTATTTGAAGTGTCCTTTTCTCAAAAATACTCTCCTTGTGAATTGTGATAGTAGAATATCAATAACAAGAACTACAACTAGTCACAAAGGACAGCACTCAGAGTTTTTGTCTCTGTCCTTGTCTTTTTTGTCACTGTCCGTGTCTTTCTGCTTCCATAGAACTGCATGCTGTAACAAAAAAGTTCTTAGTCTTATTTATGTCTATATCTAGATTTCTCATTATGTAGTTTTTTTGAAGTGTCTAGTTTTACTCATTAAGAATGTTTGTGTTTTCACAGTCAAAAGAAGCAGAAAAAGGTCTCTGTAATATTATCTTTATGTATCACATAATATGTAAGATTAAGAAAAGTGGTTCTCTAGCTCTTTTCTCATGTGACCGAACAAGTGTTTATTTATTATTTATTTATTAAGACCGCAAGTTCACTTTTTCCCTTACATACAGGCATAAGATATTAACAGATCTGATGAGGCTCGTTTGGAAAAGATTCAATGTTTTATATTTAATGCTTATTTAATATTCTCTCTTCGGAGAATGTTTTGGGAGGCATAGGATGATTTCTCCAGGAAAACGAATTGACTCAGGGCAGCTAATTAAATCAGACGTTGTAAGGTTGAGAGAAGTAATGAGAGGGGGAAAGTTATCATTCAAGTAGAGATTGCCTCACTAAATATAGACAAAATTATGTTCAGCATATTTTCTTTGGGGAAATATGTTTCTCGCTGACATGATGAACTGATGGTGACTTTTAGGGGTTGCAGAGATGTTACTTCACAATAAACAATCCCACCCCCTCCCCCTTTCCATATCCACTGTCCTGTACTATTCAAGTATTATCTCTCTCTCTCTCTCTTTCTTAGTCTCTGAATGGCCTACCATAGACTACATTCCCCACAATCCCGTTTGTTTCTTATCCCCTGATCATTAGTTGCCCCTGTGTCTCATTGTCTCCCTTATCCATCCCTCTATATGCTGTGACGTTTGTCATAGTGACATCTTGTGTGCCATATCTAGCAATGGTGAGCCATTCTTGTGTGTTTGCTTACCTTTGAGTTCCAGTTTTGACTTGAGGCTGTTTCCTTGGTTTATGCTTGTTTTTGCTTGCTCTGTTTATGGTTAGTCTGGCCAGGATTTTTTGACCTTGCATTAGGACTGCCCTTTGTGCATTTAAACTGCTGAATTCTCACTGCAAGTGACTTTGTCTCTGTCTCCAGAGCCTGATAATTGTTTCCTTTTAATTTGTTTTGTATGGTATATTTTGAATCACCTAAATCATTGTCCAAAACAGACATCCAAAGTCTTGGTGTCTTTTAATTCCACTTTTATTGGCAACCAACTTTGGATATATTTGTAAAAACATTTATGGTCTATGTTTTTATGTAGTTTGATATTGTCCTTCAACATATGCTGGCTGAACAGCACAACCCCAGCCTATTGTGCACAGTGTAGTCTTAACACATTACATATGTTTGTCTCTGCTAATATCAAAGTCTGTTAGCTAGCTATAAAGGCACTAGGCATTTAAAGGTGAAACTGATTTCTGGTCTATTTCAAAGTCACTTTATGGCATGCTTGGTTGCTTAATGAGAAGAAAAATTACACCTTAAATTACATACACATCTATTTATTCATTCCTAGACTTTTTGAAATCGTTTGATCATAGTCCAGGAAGTTTCTGGAGCTCAGCAGATTAGTACCTACACGCTGGTGTACCCAGAAGCCAGCTGAGCACCATAGAGGACTAATTTGATGAAGAGTGATTCAGTCAGTGCTGGTCTGTATGGGTCCAGTGTAATTGAGGCAACACTGTTTTGGTGGAACTTAGCCATCATGCTACCACCTCACAGAGCCTTTACTACCTTTTACATTCTGACAGAATTGCAGAATTCTGTATCCTGGAGAATCAACAGGGATTAGTGACACTGCAGTAATTGTAATGAAAACCAGCTCATAAGCTGGAAATGGCATCCTGACATAAATACTGCTCATAATTAGGGGAACTAGAGCACTAGAGAATACCTAGTGATGAGATATCAGTGTACAGATCTGTATAGGCCTACAGATCGTGTAAAAAGGTGCTTCAAGATTTTTTACACACCTTCGATGCATCAAATTTCTCCCAAGTCTAACATAAAATCTGTGTTTTTGAAACAGTACTTGATAATAAGCATAACAAATAAGATGAAAAAAGTAGCATGCCAGGCATAATCTTTAAACAACTACGCATTTTGAAAATAGCTGGACGTACTTTAAAAGGTTGTGAACAACATCCACTTGCTAAATTCCCACTTAAATGCATTTGGCAATTCCCCTTCTGGATGTCTACAAAACCAAGAATAGAGAGATGTGTGAGATACCACACATTCATTCAATATCCTCATGGCTACTGAGGTGACAACACTGCATTGCAAAATACCACTGTGCAACAATCCCCATGGGAGGACAGCATACCCTAGAATTGCAGGATTTATGTGTGGTGCTGTGTCAGGCACAGAGTACGGGGTTCACCACACCTAGAGCACTGGACACCTCCAAGTAAGTTTGACATGCTCAATTTATCAATAAACAAAGCAAAAATAAAAGAAAGAAAACATCATTTCTAGATATAAAACAGTTCAACCAGCCTCTAATGTCCCTTAGGCAAATACCAACAGTCCTCTTGGCAAAGTACACTTCTAGACTTAACTTCAGTCAGCAGGTAATTAAACAACACATTTAAACACTCTTCTACATTAAGCCTCCATCTTCTGTCCTACACCACCCTTAAATACACAGAGCACAGTCCCAGGCTAAACCAATATATCAGGTGGATTAGTCTTACAGAAAGGCATTAAAATTCATCTTTGTACATCAGTCCAATGGCCATTATCAATACATTTTACTGGTAAGTATGAATGTTTAATAATGTATTCCTTTTCTCTCCACAGATTTTCTTCTGTAGCTCCTTCTGCTTCTATAAAGTCATGGGCCCTTCTGACTTGTACAAGGGTTGGAGCTACTCCATCTCACACTCCTTTGGCTTGAGGATTCCAGGTAAGTCCAGTCTCTATAATGTCGTCCTATAACTCTGTGATGGGGTGGATCTCTGATCTCATCATACACTACTCACAGAGTTATGGATATTTGGGTTTCTGGAGAAATTTATGGAAAACGTAAAAGGTTCACATCACAGTGATCATGAAACATCATGAAAGTAAGCATGCAATGGTCATCTCATCTCAAACAATTTATTGAAACAAAAGCCAACAGTATTGGGTATACCAATGTATCAACTCAACATGTCATGTTCCCTTGAGTGTCAGTACAGCTTGACAAGGTCATCTTATGCTGTTCACGAGTGACTGCTGAAGCATGGCACCCCACTCATCTTGAAGGGCAGCCCTAAGGTCATTGAGGTTCTGTAGTACAGAGTTATGCGTCTATACACTGCAACTTAGATGATCCCATAGGTTTTCTATGGGATTCAGGTCTGGAGAAAGTGCAGGCCACTCCATTTGAGATACATCAGGCTCCAGCAGCCGTTAATGATACAACCTCGATGAGCTGGAGCATTGTCAAAATTAGGTCTGAGCTGTTCATGCAGAGGCACAATGACTGGATTAATTATGTTATTTAAGTAGTATGGGCTTGTTACTGTACCATTCACAAAATGTAGGGCAGTTCTGTACTGACTAGACACACCTGCCCTGTGACACCACCATCACCACCACCATCACCATCACCACCACCACCATCACCACCACCACCACCACCACCATCATCACCATCACCACCACCACCAAAGGCTCGTCTGGTGACCACAGTGGCTGATGCATAGCGTTCTCCTTGATGTCTCCAACATCGTTGGCAGCCATAATTTCTGCTCAGCGTAAATTGACTTTCATCAATAAACAGCACTAAGCCTCACAGTTCCCTTGTCCAGTGTAAATGCTCCTGGTGGTGTGGTCAGGTACACTTGCAGGTCGTCCAGCACACAGACCACTCTGATGTTAACGGTTTTGAATGGTCTGACATGACACTTGGGTGCCTCTCACCTCCCTTAAATGTGTCTGGAGTTGTGTGGCATTCATTATCTGGTTCCGCAGGGCACTGTTCACAATGTAGCGGTCATCAGTGTGGGATGTGACCAAAGGACGTCCACTTTTATGCCTTTCTGTGACTCTTTCAGACTCTCTGTCTCTGTAGCAAACTGCTGATGACACTCTAAGCTCCGTGGCCACTTCAGTCAAAGAAAATCCTGTTTGAAGTCTCGCAATGGCGAGGTACTATTGATCAACTGTTAGGTGTCGTCAGGGCCGGAGTGGGACACTTTTTCAGCCCGGGAGTTTCATGCCCAAATACGGCCCAAAATTATTTTTCCCTCCCAATCGGCCCAAACTAGAGACTGACATGAGCCGGCCCATTGGGAATCCTCCCGAATCTCCCGATTAGCCACTCCGGCTCTGGGTGTCGTCTTGGTCTGATGATGTCAAAATGTGAACAGCATGATGAGGAGGACTTTTAAAAAACTTACAGTATTCTAATTGAACCAGGAAATGGATTTTTAATCCAATTTATGGACCAAACACCTGTTGCGAATTTTGCCATTAAGCTCCTTGAACAGCAAATTGGCCAAAAAGTACTGAAACACTGAATAGTTGTACATGTGCATACAAGTGTGTAGAGATCACCTGTAAAGGTACCAGTTTAGGTTCATCCTAAAATTTCACAAAATTAGGTCTGAGCTGTTCATGCAGAGGCACAATGACTGGATTAATTATGTTATTTAAGTAGTATGGGCTTGTCACTGTACCATTCACAAAATGTAGGGCAGTTCTGTACTGACTAGACACACCTGCCCACACTGTGACTCCACCACCACCATCAATAAACAGCACTGAGCCTCACTGTTCCCACAGCAAATTGGCCAAAAAGTACTGAAACACTGAATAGTTGTACATGTGCATACAAGTGTGTAGAGAAGATCACCTGTAAAGGTACCAGTTTAGGTTCATCCTAAAATTTCACTCAAAAGCCAAATAACCCTAACTTTTTGTGAGTAGTGTATATTATGACACAGGAAGGATAGAGATAGCCAAGAGAGAATATAAATGGAAGACAAAGTCAGCTGGAGTTTTTAGGGGTTTTTTTTAAGTTATGCAAATTGCATGTTCAGAGCAACCTAAGTTCACTGGGAAACTTGCAAATTTCATATTCTGAGCTCAAGATCACAATCAGCCAAAGATCATAGTCATCAGCAGTGACAGTCAGGGGTGCTCATTGTGGCATGAGGTCCTTTGTGGTTAATGATTGCCTACAGGCCTTTTGATAAAGACTGTATGCTGGTGGCTTCACATTGATTTTGATTTGCCGTTGCAATGTTGATGTATAACTGGCCACTGTTAAGAAAAATGTTACCTTTATTGTACTTGAACGTAAGGTTATGACAAGAATAACAACAATGTCAAAGATTTGCACACTAACATGAACCAAGCTGTCACTGTAAAGCATATCTTAATTAAATTAACTGCACGGTGACTTATAATAGTCAAGTCAGTCAAATCAGTGAATTGCCTGGTAATCAGTATTTAATCAGTCTCACCTACAACATTCATTGATTTAACATGGATTTAAACATTTACCATGTATGTTATCCCATGATTCATTTGTATTAAGAAGCCTATGTAACATTCTAACAGATAAGAATAAATCAGATTTCAGGTATTTGAGTAAAGTAAAAAAAAAAAAACACTTTCAACATGTCTTTGAAAGAGGTTGAAAATGTACATAAAGAGAGGTACTTCTCTTGAACATCAGATGAAGGACCTCTGTCGTGTCAAACTGAGCTGTCATATGAAAAAAATCCTACAATTCTCTCCATGTAAAAAGAAAAAAGCAAAACCAAAAACATCCAATTATTTTGCCTCCCATTGCTTATTGTTTTAGCCCTGAGAGGCTATGAAAGTCATTGAACTGGGAGTTTTAGTAAAGTGACAGTGGCCATCTACAGCAAAACTACTAATGTCCAACTGCTTTTATTGTCAGCTATGAGAACCATTCTTCTAATTAAATATTCTATCTGCAGCTGAATTGACATCGCAATCACTTATGGAAACTGTCATCTAAAACATGAATTTATCACTTAATTACCCTTAAAGAATCTTCAAGTATATTTTCTATACTTTTAATAAATGAACGGTGTGGAAAAGCATAATTATGTCTCATAATTAGACAACAGGGCTGCAGATACTGAAGGTGTTAATGTAAACATGTATCCTGTCCTCATGCGATACAGCCTGCTCGGGTTCCTACCATGCTCACAACGCTGCTTCCTGCTCGAAGTTGCAGTGGTCACAGCAGATGAATCAATGACGGCAATCCCATTATTTTTTTTGTCTGCCGAGATGAAGTGAACAGAACAGCTTCTGTAATATAAAAGACCTAGAAAAAGACATTTCTAACAATTATCGGTTATTGCATACTATATATTAGCAGCATGTACTTACATTACCTGTATATCTTGGGGTGCATTGTAAAGTCCTATTTGCAGTACGTATGTTGTTTGTTTTCCTTGTTTTATATAGGATCCTTGTGTCACAGACTTTGTGGTTGTGTCTGCATTGTGATTATGGCTGATCCTAAGGTGATACTGTGAGTCTGTGTTTGACCTACCTGCCAGTTTTCACCATGCTTAGGGGGAAAGACCTAAATAAATAAAACGAATAAAAAAAAAAAGACTTCACAGGTAGATCCAAAAGCCCGGAGCTCCCCTGCGTTACTGAAGGCTCGGCTCAACGTGGTTGGAACAAGGCAGACGAGATTGAGAAGCCACGCTACAAAGAGCTACCGCAGTGCAAGGTGGTGGAGGATGGAGCCGCCCTCTCTTACACTCCGGCCCGTACTGGCTGCCAATTCATCTCCCGTCCCTGGTTGCTGTCCCTCCTGAGTCTGTGTCCCTGCCCCTTCTGCTCAGGGGCTGTGTACCCCGTAAACGTAATGGGTTGTGCCTCGGCATAAGCACGGATATTTGTCTATGTGATTCTCCTACGGGGTATGGAGAGGGGGCGGAAGGCGGCCCCGCGCTATCCTGGCTCATCGAGAGATGACAGGCCGGGGAAGCAAGCTCTCGGGTGGTTGCTTGGCTACCCAGCTGTGTCCTGGAGGAGGGCGGCTCCAGTTCCGGTCCTGGTTTCCTCATTCCGTGTGTCCCAGGGACGTTCCCTACTTGAGGGGACTAATGGACCATAGAGACAGTGGACTCTCTGGGAACTGATGCTGAATGTCCGTCTCTCCCACCACCTTTCCCAACCACAGTCCAGTTCTGGTCCTGGTTCTGCTCCCAGTGGGGAGTAGGTCTACCAAAAATTCAGATATCATACATGTAAAATGAAATAAATAAATACATTTACCACATGTTTTTTTCTCTCCTTACAAGTAAGGTAGCCCCATAATAATAATATCTATAAATTATACCTGTATGTTGTTAATATTGCTGATAATACCAAATACACTGCATAAACCTCCAATCAACTGAGGACAGTGTGAGACAATATGCTCTGATCTTCACAGATGTGCAATGTGGACAACATTATCCATCAAGCTCCTGCTCATATCTCCTGTTGCTTTTTTTTATAGAATGTCAAAACACAGCATCTTTAAGCACACTGTTTGATTGCTCGTTGTTTGAGAGCGGTGTCCTTCTTAGTACATCATACAGCATTCTCTTGAATCTGCCGTATGCAGCGTATGTAATAAATGTATTTCAATGAACAGTTGTGCCTCATATTATGGCTGCCTTACTGTTGTTTCCCCTGTTGTTGAACATCTGCGGGCAGTTGAATAGGCCTCTCGTCTGAAATGTCTTCCATCTCTTGAGAACTGCAGTGAAACAAGCAATCTGGATCAGCCTGGCTTTATTACAACCAAAAGTGGAAATAATCGTGAAGCACTCGCTTTACGTGAACTTCTAAGTGATTACTTCATTACTGCATTACTTCAGCTCTTGTTATCAGTTCTTCAGCACAGTCGGCATAGCCGTTTAAGAACGACTTCCGATACGGCGCTGCAGTTTGAGCGTCGTGACGCGGGTCTGACACGAATGAACAGGAGCAAAGCAGCAGAGCTACAACTAAAATTAGCTGTAAAAAAAATGAACTTTTGTAGCAGGGCATCGATGCTGAAGTACATTATAATACGGAGAATTTTCATTAACGACAAAGAAACTCCAGCCTCACGCGACGATAAACTTCGCTTCAGTAGTTCACCCTGTCCGCATTCAGCACGTGTTTGTGCCTGCTGTGGGTGGGTCATCTGCGGCCCTGCTCCTCTGCTGTGTGCCCCTTCGTGCAGTTACACATCAGACACACAGAATAACCCCCTATTTTGTCTCTTTGTGAAATTGTGTTTAAAATTCCATCTTGCCAGTTCAGTCTGCTTAGATCTAATTCAAAGCTCGGAGTTCCCAATCAATATATATTTTTTTCTCACTCGGGTGTGGGGGTTTAGAGCTTGTTTTCAACGGCTGATAAATGGCTCCTGAAAATAGAGATTTTCTCATTTATCCGTCTGAATAAATCTGAACACAGATCTTCATATGTTACAGCAACGCCCGAGGTTATAGGGTACAGACTCGTTTATTCATATTGCAAGGCCTTTACATTTGTCTGTTCCCACTTTCCCTGAAAGATGTTGAAGTCGAATAATATAGATCCTTCCGGGCAGAACCTACCGAAGAGGTATTAATACAATATAATATACCTTTCAGTATCACTTGTGTATTATGTACTAGTTAAACAAAACCGGGATGTATAATACAAAGCTGAAATACAGCAAGGAACATGCATCCGTGCTTTTATACGGCAAATGCATGACGCAGGTCTATGTTCATTAGAGTGAAACCTAGCACTCTGGAGCGACTCTTTGAAATGTGGTGCTTGGTCCTTCACAACACACGGGAGGTTAATACAGCAAAGGAAATTAAAGCTAGTGTGAAGCAGTAATGAGAGAGGCAGAAAGTGTCAGCGCGGTTTCTTGACCGCACACGCACAACAAAGCACGCGGATGTGGCTTCTCTTCTGAGGAGATACAGTCGATAGGTCACTGACACAAAAGAAAAGTACAGAGTGAGAACAGGATCGGTAATGCTGGTCATGTGACTCTCAGCAGGGTACCGGCAATTTAGATTAGGATGCATACAGTAAGAACCATATACAACTCTAATAATGCCATCCTTATTTATGTATTTATTTATATATTTATTCTGGGTTATCAGCTAGCATTAATCATTTTGACAGCAATTGTTAGGTTATTCAAGCCTCGGTAGCTTGTTGAGAGATAAAAATGAGTGTACTCAGGGGATATCAATGTTCATAGCATGTCGTTTCCCTACAGATTTGTCTGTAATTTAAAAACATGGGCCTCAAGCAGATGAGTTGGGGAAAAAAACAAGCCCATGAAGTTCAATTGTGTAGCAGAATCGTGAACATTTTTTCTGGGTTAACACTTTTCTAGGTTAACAGTCGCTGCTTGTTTGTTTTAGCTTGCCACTGAAAATCAGCGTTCACCCGCCAGAGCCATGAATTCTGATCCTGCACCCACCACTGTCCTTACCTGTTCATGTCCCTGCCCGCTGTTCAACACCGGCTCCTTCGGGTCACGGTTCGTGCCATGTGGCAGTTTTATTAAACGATAAACGTCCGCCAGGTCAGGTTTTCTATTTCATAATGAGAAATGCAAGCTAATAGGTCGGCCAAGGCACTCCAGCACACTGCATTAGCCCGAGTTCACAGCACACAAAGGAGGATGGGAGACGCTGTGTATTGGGAAGCCGTAACATGTCAGCAACTGCCATGAAAGCAAAGCATGTATATGATTCTAAAGCAGCACTCAACCTGTGCAAAACAGGTCACAACAAATCACTATACACTATACACAATGTTTACATGACTAATCGTGTGTGTGTGTGTGTGTGTGTGTGTGTGTGTGTGTGTGTGTGTGTGTGTGTGTGTGTGCGCCACTGCTGTGGCAATATGATCAAGCCATATCAAGCCAATTCATTTAACTTTGCACACAGTGTGTTCAAATAACTTCTTGCTCAGTAATTCAACTTATTGCCAAAGCAGCATAACAAATGAACCCATTGTCCTCATTATGTCATTCCTGACATTTGTGAGCTCTTCTGACACTTTATTTCATGTTGCCCTTTTATCAGGGTTCCTAAATGCATACCACCCATGGGGGGGGGGGGGGGGGGGGGGGGGGATCATTTAGGCTCGTCACTATCAAAGCTTACTGTCAGTGTCTTCTGACACACATCAAAGGAGTTCCCCCAATGTTAACTCAAAATGCAGAGAGACTGCTGCAGTGTCAGACTGGAATGTGCTCCTCTACACACACACACACACACACACACACACACACACACACAAACACACAAATATCACCACCAAAAGCACCCAAAGCAAATACAATAAAGACTAGCTGATAGTCCTCCTAATTCCTTGGGCTGGTGCACTCTGGTGCACTAGAAATAGAATACCTTTTACTTGTACAGGCAGCAATGAATTTTACTCAATGATCACCCAATAAATCTAATGAAGAAAACATTATACTATTATCAAATACATATGTAAAGGGGATTTGGCAAAGGGCACTTAAATGCAATGAAGGATTAAATTTATAATAAACCTGTAATAGTTTTGTGTCAGGCGGTAAATGAACTGTAAATGATCTGTGAGCAATTGATAGCCAATCATATCAATGCTGATGAACGCGCTGGCGATAATGCCCTGCTTTAACTGGATTTTTAGTGGATTGATTAATTCACTGCCCTCCTGTCTTTGTTAAATGTGTTTGATGGAACACTTTAATCTCGATTTCCAGATTGTTTGTAAATGTCGATCGATCATTCTCTTTAACGAAAAGATGAATGGGGCAATTTTTGATCATGGCAGGCTGTGGCTCAGGTCCAGCAGCGTATCTGCAGGTATTTGCAGAGGGACTTCAAAATATTAGAAGTGACAAACAGCAGGTGTGTTGAAACACCTGACAACTAGACTGAGCTGACAAATGACATTGTTTAAACATATCAAAACACAGAAACACTGATAGATCAGTAACGTCAAAACATTGGAAAGTAAAGAAACAACAAAACTGCCAACTTAGACAAACCAGCTTTTGTTCAAGAGGACAACTGAGTATGAATTGCATTCTCAACAAAACTGGAAAAATACATATCACTTGGGAACTGCAAAATCTGAACATTAGGTCCAGCTAAAAAGAACAACAGGAGATATTCCATAAGCACAGCTTCCATTTAATGAATACTTAAGCCTTCACAGACACACCGACTACATGCTTCTAATAGCAGCTGGATTAATATTTTATACACGTTCCCAGCCTGAGCACTTTAGACTTTGTAATTTCCGTTTAGAAAAGAATGAGCTGCAGACAAAGAAACCTTAAATGTTTTGGGTTGAGTGCACGTATCATATCCTGCCTCTAATGGGTTAGGCAATGTTTCTCTTTTTTTCCTTCATCTTCTTCTTTTTTCACTGAGCTTGTAAGAGGATGCCACATTTGGATAATTGAAGTATCTTAACTTTTCCCAAGGCTGTTGTTCTTTTCAGCCACCCACAGCAACATATTTAAAAAATGTACCTCAAGAAAATTATAAAAAGTGTACCCAATGGCAGTGGAAACAAGCATATATATATATGTGTATATATAGGGTCTGAGTATTTCAGAAACTGCTGATCAACTGGGATTTTCACGCACAACCATCTCTAGGGTTTACAGAGAATGGTCCAAAAAAGAGAAAATATCCAGTGAGCGGCAGTTCTGTGGACACAAATGCCTTGTTTATGCCAGAGGTCAGAGGAGAATGGCCAGACTGGTTCCAGCTGATAGAACAGTAACAGTAACTCAAATAACCAGTCGTTACAACCGAGGCATGCAGAAGAGTATCTCTGAATGTACAACACGTCGAACATTGAGGTGGATGGGTTACAGGAGCAAAAGACCACACCTGTCAGCTAAGAACAGGAAACTGAGGCTACAATTCACACAGGCTCACCGAAATTGGACAATAGAGGATTGGAAAAACATTGCCTGGTCTGATGAGTCTTGATTTCTGCTGTGACATTTGGATGGTAGGGTCAGAATTTGGTATTAATAACATGAAAGCATGGATCCATTCTGCCATGTATCAAAGGTTCAGGCTGCTGGTGGTGGTGCAATGGTGTGGGGGATATTTTCCTGGCACACTTTGGGCACATTAGTACCAATTGTGTCAGCGCCACAGCATACCTGAGTATTGTTGACCATGTCCATCTCTTTATGACCACAGTGTACCCACCTTCTGATGGCTACTTCCTGTAGGATAACGCATCATGTCATAAATTGTGAATAATCTCAGACTGGTTTCTTGAACACAACAATGTTCACTGTACTTGAATGGCCTCCACAGTCTCCAGACCTCAATCCAATAGAACACCTTTGGGATGTGGTGGAACGGGAGATTCACGTCATGGATGTGCAGCTGACAAATCTGCAGCAACTGTGTGGTGATGTCATGTCAATATGGACCAGAGTCTCTGAGGAATGTTTCCAGTACCTTATTGAACCTATGCCACGAAGGATTAAGGCAGTTCTGAAGGCAAAAGGGGGTCCAACCCGGTAGTAGAAAGGTGTACCTAATGGGAGTCCTGTGTGGTATTTTAGCTATACCCAGGACTTTTCTGGACAGAGATCTTGGGTGTTTTCCTGGGTTTTGTTGGAGCTGCTACCCCAGAATTATTTCCTACTATCAGGAGCTCTTACTAAATCAGAAGCACCTTGCTTGCACATCTGATGAAAGACCTCTGTCTGAAACATCCTATTTCAACTTTTTCAACTATTTTGAGCATCTATCTATCTATCTATCTATCTATCTATCTATCTATCTATCTATCTATCTATCTATCTAGATAGATAGATAGATAGATAGATAGAGAGAGAAATACATGCCTGAACTGGGACATAGGTCACTCACTTTAACGAGATATTGAATACTGAATTAATAAGTGTGACATTTTGTACACAGGAGCAAGACAATGTGTGTATCTGTGTGTGTGTATCTGTGTGTGTGTATCTGTGTGTGTGTGTGTGTGTGTGTGTGTGTGTGTGTGTAAAACAACATTTTATTAAGACATGCTTATGCCTTGATAGCTAAAAAAGGAAAGAACAAATATTATCTTGTCATTCAGGAAGTGGTTAGACAAGCAGTTCCCAGCAGTCTACAGTGAAGACAGGCACCTGTGGGATTTAGAGAGAAGACAAGATTGGGAACAAATTAACTAATTGGGATTGGGTGATTGGGAGTAGGGATTAACTAATTGGGATTGGGTGATTGGGAGTAGGGATTGGTTGAGGGTGGTGACTGACAGAAGCTTGTTAGTGAATTTGTGTTCCTAGCTGAGTGGCAACTGGAGAATGACAATGACTATGTTCAAAATGGTGTATTACATACTAGGTACTGCACATTATAATCATTATATCCTGAATACTGCATACTAGTAGTATGCAGTATAGTATCCAGTATGTGACAAAGGTAACCAAACTGAGGTCATGTGAACGTTTGAACATCCTGCCGTCCTGTGAAAGGTTTACCACCCTCAAATGATGAGATGGAGTACCACACAATGATACCTCTGGTCATGTACTGGAATATTGGCCCTAGTAGACCATCTTGGTATCCTTTGTGCTGGAAACATTTACTTTAGTCGTGTCCTACATAGAGCATACTGATTTGAGTTTCAGTATGCAAATACTGATCAGTATGTAAGTACTATGTAGTAGACCATTTCGCAAACAGAGCCATTAAGAATGCTAGTAGCAAGAGCCTTTTTAACAAGCATGCAGGTCAAACCAGACATGCTGTGTATCTCCTCAAAAAGTCCTGGAATGAAGCTATTCTGATAAGCAAATCAGTATATAAAATCCTACTTATGGCAATCAGTGAACTGTCGTCTCAGCAGAGAACAAATGCCATTCAGTTCCCTGGAGCAAAGGCAAAAAAACAAAACAAAACCATAAATAAAAAATTCTCAAGACGATAGCAACAAAAGCTGCTTGAAAACCTCTATGACTGTACATGTGGTTGCTGGGCAATTTGTCAGATGGTAAAATGTTATGCACGAATGCAGAAGTACACAGGAAGTGGACCAGGAAGTACACAGGAAGTGCATCAGCGGACCACATTAAACTCTACTTGTTATAGTTTTGAGCAGGAATCAAATGAATCAAGTGGAAAGTTGCCACACGTATAAAAATAATCAGCATTTATGGTGTGTGGGCTTTTGGTAGAATGTTTCTAAATATTGTAACTGTCACGTTGAGGACCCCGGCCCCTCCCTTTTGGGCGTGTGTCTATGTCGTCTACGTCTTCTAGTCTGCGTCTGTGGATCTCCGTGGGTGCGGTTATGTCTTGTGATAATCCGTCTCACCTGTGGCTCGTCTCGTAATCACATGGGGCTAATGTGGTTTGTCTATTTAATGTGCGTTCGCGCAGTGTCCTGTGCCCGTCGTTGTCTAAAGTTTACTCATCTCAGTGTGTTGAGTGTTTCACGTGCGCTATATGCGCTATATTTGTCTTGAAATTAAAAGTGACGTCTATCGCAACTGAGGACTCGTGTCTCGTCCTTCGCCCAGCCCGTGCGTCACAGTAACACACAATTGAGTGAAGGTAAATACGTTTGTTATGTTCAAGGCCCCAGAGTTTACTCTCTTCTTTGATTGATTATTTTGTCATGTAGGAGTGCTAATCATTTTTAAGTTTAAGGCCATGTGTCATTTCTAAGCCAGGTCTGACAAATCTGTCAATTGCCTTACCATCATGTTTCAATTTGCATACAATATCTCACTTTTCTGTTCTTATCTACAAACCATCTGTTCCCAGTAACCTCTCTTTTTATATGAAGAAACGTTTTGATAAAATATCTGATGACAAGCCAATATATACATAAATCTAGAATATAACTAATATTAATATTAATATTCCCCAAAAACACAATGAGGTCAAAGCTAGAAAAACATGATTCAACTCGACAAAAAATACAGAAATGCACATTACATCATCAACCCTTTCCTGGTTTGTTACAGCCTAAGGAGATATGAAAGCAGATAATCTGGATACTGGAGCCAGGACTGGGGGGTAAAGACAGTGGTGGGATGCAAGGACAGAGCTGTAGCAAGTGACAGCAGGAGGGATATTGGGGCTGAACTGGAGGTGTGGAGAGAAGGAGCTGCAGGAGTAGAGCCCAATGTGGGAGCAGCAATGGAGGCCTTTGTCAGACAGGGTCCCCATGGCCCCTACATGAGAGGATAAAGGGGCCTGGGACACCGAGGAAGAAGAAGGGAGAGAAAAGTAATCAGTGTGTTTCCCCAGGCAGCAAATTGTCCAATCAGCCCAACTAGTCGAGAGCAGAGAGCCTCTGGAGTGTCAAGCAACACTCCATAGGCCTCGGCATGCCGATACCCAGAGGACAAGTGGTTTGTCTTAGCATTGTCAGAAAGGTGCTCTCCAGGACTACAGGAGTCTTCTTGTGGGACTGTCGGAAATGGTCCGGTCCATGGGAGCAAAAGCACATGATGTGGGCAAAATTAGTCAAAACGTGCCTCCAGAACTGGATTCAGGAGACCGGGAATGAAATCCACAATAGGCCCAGGGTTACTGAGGTTGACAGAAACTGATGTGGCCAGGTAAAGTTTGCGAAATCTGGCTGAAGGACAGGGGCAGCAAAGGGTGGAGGACATGGGTGTGGCGGAGGACTGGGTGGAGAGGGCTACATCAGAGGAGGAACCACCTGGGAGCCTCCTTGAGTTTCTCACCTAACAAGGTCACAAAGTCTTATTGTGGTGTACTATTTCAGTACTAACAGTGTCCCTTGGTGGAGTCTTAGTTTTCCTCTAAATGCGAGTGAGTGAGGTAGGTCCATGAGGTGCTTCACCTCTACACTGAAAACTAAAGAAACGAAACATTTCAGCATTTATATTTATATTGTCATGACTTGTCATGTCTTGAATAATGAGACGTGAAATATGTTTCATATGTTTCAGATTTTTTTTTTGACAATTTGAAGGTGAAATTGTAACCTTAAAATGTTTTCAATCACTGAGTCACTGCCTTTTGTTCCATTTGTATGCAATAAAAGGGGGGAAAACTCCATGAAGGATATATTATGGTATACTTTATACTGTTGCATTATGGTATACTTTATACTGTCACTGTGATTCATGCTATCTAGAAAAGGAAAGAAGCCCAGAAGGCCTTGGTGTTGTTGCACAGATAAGCTCACCTTGAAATCCACATGAAAGTGAATTTAGAACTGGTGTTCCAGTTCAACCCTTGTGTTGTCCAAATAATGTGAACACAACCAAACAATTCAAAATAAACTTATTAAATTGACTCGTGTGCTGTACACACTAATCTAGGGTTCTCGTTCATGTAAGTGTGTTTTCTTATAAGTCAGTATATCATTGATGATATGATCACATTGATCATGTGATGGTGAGATGCTGCAGGTGAGCTCCTTACAACAGGGAATCACATCCTGTGGGTGTCAGCTTGCTTGCATTATTTATTCTAACAAAAGGATAAAAATTCAATTAAATAAAATATTACTTTTTTTCAGATATTTACAAGCAAATTAATATTCATATTGACTAACTAATAACACTACATTGTAATTGGAGCTGTACAGTAAAATTCTGTAAATTAGTGCCACATATACCGCTAATGCAATCATACGTAATTATAGAAAGTCATATAATTTGAAACCTAATTTCTACATTATTTATACATCAATTATTGCCATTGTTACACTCTGATTGTGTGTTTGGTAAGTACATATATTTCATATTTGTTGAGAGTCTTGCCTATATGCTTCAACCAGACACAGAACAGACAAGCCAGCTGCTTTAGGAAATATTCAAAATGACAAAACGTTCTCCAGCACTGTGCGTCTTATGGTAACACCTGATAAAGAGCAGAACACATGTAATCTTACTGTTCCACACATGCTCGAATGTCTTGGTTAGTGATGTGTCATCACTGAACGTCAGAGCTTAACGTCATCGATCAACGGCAGTGTGTTAACGTCACATTGTGCTGAGAACACTGGCTATCGTACTCATGAGTAGATAATAGTTTCATGCTGAAGCCTTTCAGTCACTATGTTAAAATATAATAACCTAAGGATATAACATTGTTGGTGATTTATTGTGGCTCTACAAGACTATTTTAAACCACAAACATGGATACAGTGGGAGCCCATGGAGGTTATGGGGAGGTAAATGTTGTGATATTCATTTCACTTTATTTTTGCTTTATTATGTTTCAGAAAATATTCAAGGTTTCAGAATTTTTCAAACCTGACCTTCACCTATAGGGTACCTATACCTGCACTATGGATAGGAACCCTGCCTTTCTATCTAATACAAAATGCACATACTGCAGATGTGTTTGGGAAATAGAGCTACATTTGAATTATATTCACACTGCATTTAACAGTAAAGCAGCATATTGAATACAGTACATTGCATTTGGCCAACTATTTCAAGATGTGGCAGCTACAGTAGTTCTAAAGCATTGGAAGGGTTCATTAATGGTAGGTGTTAATTCAATGCTGGGGATTTTGCTGTGTGCATTCCCTAATTTGATTCACCTCACCAGCTAATCAAGTTTATTATAAGGTGAGTTAGTTATCTGAGAGTGACTAGCACCAAACTTTTCTGGTTATAGTATATGTATTAGTAATAAGTGGTTTTGTGTAGCCCTAAAATGTTTTCATAACCAAAAGTTAGTTTATATTGTTGCTATATTACACGTAATTCTTTTTATAATGGAAATAATCATCTTTTTTTGCAGCAGCAGTAATAGGAAATGTGAATCATGAATAATGAGTACAATTATGAATTATGCTGTTGAAATCTGGAATGCACTTAAACAGAACACATTTTTCATATATAGTTTAACCACGTCAGTTTTACTACATGGTCAATAATGCCAGTGTAATACAGTCTCGGAGAAATGGTAGCACTAAAGAAAATGCAACACTTGGTGCATTTCAATTGCTGAAGCATGAGGATTCTTATGGATAATAGCATGCGAAAGACTGTTTCATAGAGACATTTGCATTTTAATTACCTAGCATGTTTGGTTTCTTCTACAATACTATGAGGCCAGTGGATTAAATGCTTGAGTCTGGGAACACAGATCACAGACTCTGCTGATAAAGTCACTCAAACTCTCCAGAGAGCTTGTCAGTTTAAGCCAGTGGATATGGCAGGAACAGCAACTTGTCGCAACGACTCCGTGAGAATTAGAGGATTCGGCAGAGTTGACTTGAATTAACCTACACTGAGCCGATTACCCCGTCTCTGCGGGCTCACAAGGGACACGTCGAGAGCCGGCCCAGCGAAAAGTGCAAGGGGCGTAATTAGATCTGCCTTCTGCTGCGTCGTCATCAACGTAGGCTGGCAGTCCCTGCTATTATGCATCATTTTCTAAGATGAACTCCCGTGTGCTTCGTCCTGTAATTATACTGTGCACTGACCCTATTTATTATATGCAGATTAAACAAGAGGGATATTTGTCCTAGGCCAAGACTGGACATTTTATTGATGGATCTCTGATCTTCTTCTGATTTTCTTTGCCTCTGCACAATCTGAATGCAGCTGTGTGGCTGTTTATGGCTGTGAAGGTAAATATATTCTATCTTGTAGACTACATGATCTACCTTTGATTAAATATTGATTGCGCCATGTTTTAGAGTCCAGATGAAAAATGTTGTCATATCACTTTTCTGAGACTGGGAGGCCATCGGTGACCTGAGTTAGAATCGCTGGACATACCCTTTAAATCTCTTTCTCTCTCTTTCTCTCTCCCTCTCTCTTTCTCTTTCTCTCTCCCCTTCTCTCTTTCTCAATCCTGCTTTCTTTTAGTGTCATGCCCACACACATTCATGCATGATACCTACATAGATAATATTAGAACAAGTTCATAGGCAAAACGTTCCAAAACCTTTGAAAGTTAATAAAATGTACTTAAATGTACATTTCTCATGTACATTATGGACTGCTCAAATGTCATCTGCTTAAACACTCCCCTTTGGGCGAACCTGCTTTCCTCAGTCAGGAAGAGCAACATTTGTTCACTGCAGAATTCACTTACATTTGATCTCAGATTGTCAAATAAGTGGCAGATGGAGACCTCAGTCGGACTTAGGGGCTTAAATTGAATTTCTGTGCATGCATTAATCTCTGCTCTTTCCCTTTCTCTCTCTTTGCTTTCTCTTTCTCTCGACCTTTCTTTATTCCTGCATGAACACAAATCACAATCAGTTGCTGTAAACAACATTAAGGATTTTTTTATATATATATATATATAAAATCCTTAATGTTGTTTACAGCAACTGATTGTGATTTGTGTATACAGTATGTGTGTGTGCGTGTGTGTGTATGTAACAAGAGCTAAAGTGTAACCAAGTCTGAAATCTTTTGTGTTTTGTCCCCATCTGAGCCCATGGAGGAGTCATAGTCCATATCTCAAATGGCTTTTTTTGTGTTCTCAAAAGAATTGAAGTGTTCTTTTATAACTGGAGAAACCTACCCACTATAATAAAGCAGCATCTCAAGGTGTGTGTGTGTGTGTGTGTGTGTGTGTGCGCCTCAGAGTCTTTTTCAGGTCTGTTGATGATTGTTGCACAGAGATCCTTAGCCAGTTTAACATAGTGGTATTAACACAATGGGAATGGAAAACATACATAAATATATTAGAAACTATAGTAAATAATAGTATCTACAATTTATATACAGTATTTAATATTTCATCAATACTTCTTGGATACAGTGGGTTATTTCTGTTCAGGGCTGGCGGTTTTGGGCAGTTGCCCGACTAAATATTCTAAGTATTAAGTGTAAGCTCTTAGGGAGCAGGTATGAAAGGTAATTACTTGTGTTTCCTCCTCTTATCATTTAAGCTGTGACATATGGAAAGATTGAATGCTCTCTACCTGGAGAACCTGTTCATCATTTAGCACACATGTTGATAATTCATACTTTGCGATGCACTCTCCTTGATTAAAATAGATGTAGCATGTAATGTATTCTCCAGACTAATTAATGTTTCACACTGTAATTAATGTGTTTGCAAAGATCCACAAGATTTAATCGCCCTCGTTTGGGCCTCACTGGCAAAGGCCTGATAATAATGCACTGTAAGGTATTAATTAGCGTGGATGTGCCAAGGGCCAGTCACTTGATATGAACAATGTTTTCTTTTCATTAAAGTATTAAAAAAGATAGTTGTGTGATCTCTGATGCCACTTAGTTGATAAGTTCACATGTGTGAGTGCAGGTTCATGTTTGTTAATGATTCACATAGAGAACTTTGGAGATCAAACTTCCTGCTATGTCTTACAGCTACATCTTATCCTGTTCATGATTGCTTAGAGGCCCCGCCATGGTAACTGCGAGGCCAAGATGTAGGCACACATACCAATTTAACTAGATTTCTTCACAAAAATGTGGTCAGAAAAATGTTGCAAACTTGCTACATTGAAAGGCTTGAAAAGTTCAACTAAATGTCAATTAAAACATGAAGGCTATCAAGAAAATGAATTGAACTAGGTTACTATTGTAAAGTCCATTTAAAGGCTTTATATATGTAGCACACTCTAGGCAAACAAGTTCTTTTACAAGGCATTAATATTTTCCGAAATTCTCTCAGGGCCTTTTTGAGCGTTTACTTGATCGGTTGATTCATTTGTTGCAATTACATTGTGTAGTTCTCATACATGTCCTACACAAAGAACTCTGGAGGGAGAGGAGACATGGGTCCCAGAGACATCGGGGGAGGGCATCTAGAGTTTTTGTGCCCCAGCACTAACTACCCTTCTTCCTTCAGAGGAAAGCTGAGTGTGAAGTACAGTGAACAGATGGCTGCCATAAGAATTAAGAAGAGTTGTAAAGATGAAAGAGGTCAGGAAGATATGTAGGAGCAAGACCATGCAGAGCTTTGAATATAGGAAAGAGGATTTTATGTTTAATATGAGATGAGAAAGGTAACTAGTGTAACTGATGAAGAACAGGTGTAATATGAACAGATCTCTTTGTGTGTGTTAATACTTTCACTGTGGAGTTTTGAATACTTTGAAGTCTGTTCAGATGTTTAGCAGCAAGACCTATGAGGAAAAACATACAATAGTCAATATGGGAACTGATAAAGGCATGCACTAGGGCTGCAGCATCATTAATATTCAGAAAAGGCAAAAGACAGGCGATATTGCAGAGATAAAAGAAGGCAGATTTAGTGAGGGATGAGATATGGGACTCGAGAGAGTGTGGAATCAAGAAGGTAGCCAAGGTTTCTAACAATTTGGGTGGGCGTCACGCCTCAGCCTTTACCCAGCCGTGACTTGTACACCAGTCACGTCTCCTTTCCACGTCCCCGCTCACAATCACCAGTTTACTGGTTATTAACTGCACGTTTCTCATTTCAACCACCTATTTAAACCCCACAGTCTGAGTTCAGTGTTTCACAGTGTTGCTCCAAGACACCTTTTCATCAGCAAAAAGCCTCGACTCTCTTACTCCGCTCTAGCGCATCTTTTCTTTTCTTAATTAAAAGCTAAAATGTTCCCTCACTTGTGCTAGGAAAATCTCCCTTTTGTTTTGCTTTACTTTTTTTTTTTTTTTGCTACTTTAAGAAAATTCTCATTCATCCAGAGCTTGAGATCACAGATCTGTCGACACATGTACCAGAAACATGGTAGAAGAAACATTATTGAAAATCTGTGGAACTGGCATATGCCATGTGCATAAGTTAAGCCCATGCAAAGCTAAGACCATGCTTACAGATCATTTGTCCAACGGGCAACTTTTAAATGACAAAAAGGAGGTGGTCAAGAACTGATCCTTGGGAACACCTTGAGTGAGTTGTTCCCTAACTGTTTTCTGTTGGAAAGGTATGTCCCAAACCAATCTATAGCAACCGATGTTGATGGAAAAGCAGTGCATTGTGATTAATGGTACTGAAGGCTGAAATGAGGTCAAGCAGGAGCAGAATGTTTAGGTGTCCATCATCATGCCACCAAAGGTCATTTGCAGCTCTTGGGAGGGCAGTATCAGTACAGTAATATGTGTGAAATCCAGACGGAAATGTTCACAAAGGAAATGTGAAATGAAGAAATCACATCGATGTTACTTGGCTACCACTATTTCCATAACTTTAGTCATGAAAGGGAGGCTGGATATGGGTCTATAGCTACTATGAGAAGTGATGTGGGGTCAAAACCATGTTTTTTGTTTGTTTGTTTGTTTTCAATACAGGGGTAACAGCTGTATTTATCATATGAGCCACTGGAGTAGAAATTCCATGAACACAGACCTTGACAAGAGAAGTAGGGGGAGGTCTAGATAACATTATAAGCTAGAACTTATTATGGGGACAGGATTCAAAAGAAAAACATGTTTGAGGAGCAGAGGAGAAAATATTGATAAATTTTAGTGATTTTATCATTCAGAAAAATGTAATGTTGTTGGTGATCCTATAGCCTACTGCCAATCCCTTTAACAGTAGCATTAGCGCCTAATGACTAATTGTAGGTAGCACAAACAGCATTAAGGACATCCCTACACATACAGTAGGTACGGATTACAGTGCATGTGTGTATGGAGGCCAGTTCTCCTCTATATGGTGTTGAGACACCAGACGGTGGTTTTTATTACTCTACTCAGCAGTATAGTCTGGGGAAGAATGGCTTGCTTGAATTACCTTAGTTTTTACAGGAACACAATTGTTTGAAATTGAAAAAGGAAAAAATTGATTTATAAAGAAAAATCTGAAAGAGGTCAGTCCTGAAGAGACACTTCAAGCAGTGAATGAGGATTAATAGTTTTAATATTATGACAAGTGACTGCCGTTTTCTTGACAGAAACACTAAGACTGCATTAAGTCTAAGATTAAGAGTGAGTCTGTGATTAGAAGTATCAATAGGATGTAGGATGCACCAGTAGGATGCAGTGAGTGTATAAGCATGAAGATGTGTGTTGAATATCTACATGCTATGTAATGTTGAAAAAATTCACATCATATCTCATGATGCTCCATAGAAAAGGAACACCCAATATTGGCATGCACATTAAAGTCACCAAGCAAAATCATAGCAGGACAAAGAGGTCAGTGTATGATCATCAATTTCTGACAAATGTACATTTTAAAGAGTTTGGGGTGAGTGATACATTCAGTAATTCAGAAAGCTCTTGCTCAAGAAATAAACCTTACAATGTTTCACTCAATAGCTTTTATTGATAAAATGAGGACATGGACATAGCTTTAGGGCTAGGCATTAAAGTCAAGACATAACACATTTGAAGCAGTAGAACATAGCTTTACTTTAAAGCTATAAAACCACCTTACTTTCATGTGTTGTGGTTGTAGCGCTAGTCTATTATTGTTGATGATCTGGATAGTTTATGCAAGGAAAGATCACAATGACACATTTCAATCGCAAGCTGCTGTTGTCCAAATTCTGTCTGCTGTGTCCATAGGGGAGACAATACACCATTTTTTGTGTTCTATATAGAAATGTCTATGTCGTGATTAGTGAACAAGTGACGAGTAGACCATTTCAGACACAGCTCTGATCTGCTTATTGTGCTGTAACCCTGTCCTGATTGACTGAAAGGTGGAAGGCTGTGAAATTGAAAATGCAACTGGAGCAATACAAGCATTATAACACTGAATGAGCACACAGTATGGCACTAAGTATATGTTGGCACAGTCCCAAATGATGCTCTTGCGGTCTGGCTGACCACAAATGTGCATGCACGCAAGAACTATGGGGCCGTAGGGTGTCCCATTTCTCACTGTGGCAATCAAAGGGGTGCTCATGACTACCCTTTATGCACTCTTACTGTGACCTTCAGTGAGGACTTTAACCATGCAGGCTCAGAAGTGGCCTATTACCCAAAAGTCTATGAGGAACAGCGAGGACCAATCAGAGTGGACGCTTTTGAGCCGAGCAATCTGAGCTTCATGGTGGAGAAAATATTTCATTGTGAGTTTGAATGCACATAAATGAACACAATGGACGTAAAATAAACCAACCCATCCTGAGCACTTGTGTAATTGAAATAGCAATAGTAGTCAGGGACATCACTACACCCAATTAAATGGGGCATGTGCCCAAGGAAAATGTTTCTATGCCCCACTATAATCATGGGGGTAAAGAATCAATACAGAGGTTTACATTTTAACCTGGATTGTACATGACACAAATGCTATCACCATTACAGGTGCTATTTGGAGTTCACTATATTGAGTTAGCAATAGATATTTACCTAGGCTAGAATTTAGGAAGAAGTCATGCAGAAAACAAGGTACATTTTAAAACCAGCCACATATAACCTTTCATAACCTTGAAGGACTGGGCTATATTGAAGGACCGGGCTATATTGAAGGATTGGGGTATATTGAAGGACTGGGCTATATTGAATGACTGGACTATATTGAATGACTGGGGTATATTGAAGGACTAGGCTATATTGAATGACTGGACTATATTGAATGACTGGACTATATTGAAGGACCGGGCTATGTTGAATGACAACTATATTGAAGGACTGGGCTATATTGAAGGACTGAGCTATATTGAAAGACTGGGTTATATTGAAGGACTGGACTATATTGAAGGACTGGGCTATATTGAATGACTGGACTATGTTGAAGGACTGGGCTATATTGAAGGACTGGACTATATTGAAAGACTGGACTATATTGAAAGACTGGGTTATATTGAAGGACTGGGCTATATTGAATGACAGGACTATGTTGAAGGACTGGGCTATATTGAAGGACTGGACTATATTGAAAGACTGGGTTATATTGAATGACTGGACTATATTGAAGGACTGTGCTATATTGAAGGACTGGGCTATATTGAATGACTGGACTATATTGAATGACTGGGTTATGTTGAAGAACTGGGCTATATTGAAGGACTGGACTATATTGAAGGACTGGGGTATATTGAATGACTGGGCTATATTGAATGACTGGACTATATTGAAGGACTGGGCTATATTGAAGGACTGGACTATATTGAAAGACTGGGCTGTATTGAAAGACTGGAATATATTGAAAGACTGGAATATATTGAAGGACTGGGCTATATTGAAGGACTGGACTATATTGAAGGACTGGACTATATTGAAGGACTGGGCTATATTGAAGGACTGGGCTATATTGAATGACTGGACTATATTGAATGACTGGGTTATGTTGAAGAACTGGGCTATATTGAAGGACTGGACTATATTGAAGGACTGGGCTATATTGAATGACTGGGCTATATTGAATGACTGGACTATATTGAAGGACTGGGCTATATTGAAGGACTGGACTATATTGAAGGACTGGACTATATTGAAAGACTGGGCTGTATTGAAAGACTGGAATATATTGAAGGACTGGGCTATATTGAAGGACTGGACTATATTGAAGGACTGGGTTATATTGAAGGACTGGACTATATTGAAAGATTGGGCTATATTGAAAGACTGGGCTATATTGAAAGCCACAGTATGAATGCAGAGAGGAAACACCAATTGTAAACCAAAATGGCAAATGTAATGGGATGGAATTTTGAACCCAAACTTGAAAGAATGAAAGGTTTTATTTAAACTTAGGAATATATCCATTTTGCATATTACCTATTCATTTTAATATTGGTACTGATGTACTTTTACAAAATGACCAGTCCAAAAATCTGGAACTGGAGAATACAATCAATATTTCACTAAATGGTATCACTTAGACTAGTGAGCAGACCATGGATATTGAACAAGGCATGTTTTTTATTTTATTATGTTTTATTGGGTCTTTCAATAAAACAAACATTGCACGTTCAGTATAACAGAAATGACATCAAACTCAGATCGGCTCTCAGGGGGATGATTCAAATATGATTCTTCACAAACTGTATAGCATTTGACAACGTCACACCTCGGGCTACACCCAGCACCACGCACACAAATCTACACCTCCCTTGTCTCCCTCTCTCTACATCCAGCCACACACACACACACACACACACACACACAAACAAACACACACACCTCCACACACCCTTGTCTCCTTTGCTCCCAATCACCTGCCTATTAAGTTATAATCACTTGCACCTGCCCCTTGTTTCACCTCAGTATTTAAGTACCACAGGCCTTTAATGTTTCTCATAGACCCTTTCTTGTTCATGCAGGTCTGCGTTTGTACTTGTCATGGACGCTACCAAAGATTTAGCTTTTTAGAATATTTCATGTTCTTTGGTTTAACGTTGGATAAAAGCATTCATGTGGAGTTGTCACTGACCTGGTATCACTGGAAGATGCGAGTTGCTTTATTTAATTTGTGGAAGTGGAACTACAAATGTCCAAGAAGAATTCTAGTGAGGTTTTCTTCAAGTGAATATTAGGTTCAAGATTCTGTAAAATTTTTACATGAGCTGTGATCCAGCCATCAGAATCCTGCTCTTATAGAAAGTTCAGTTCAGTAACACAATCACTGTATAATAACAAAAATACTGGACACACTGGCAAATTAATGTCTAATAAATCAGAAGTAACGTCAGTTACATAGCTGCAAAACTTTACAACACAATTGTTCTCCAAAAAATGAAACATTTCTGCTAGGGATGTAGTCTGTGCTTCGTGGCATCTGCTACAGTTCTTATCAGATTACATTTCTGGAAGGCACGAATAGCTTATGTAGGACTTGTACACAATCCTGTAATGAATTAACTGATGTCAGGTTTTTTGAAGCTATGAATATATTATTCAAGACTACATCCCCCTTTCTACAGATACCTAGCTGAGAGCTCTTTAACCCAACCAATGGTAATCCACAGAAGTCTGCTTTTAGCGGTAATACATCTACTATGAAGCAAAGATGCAAAGTCTTCAGTGGACTATCTCAAGGAACTCCAAACGCCTGTAAGGTAAAGTGAATTCTGAGGTGCTTGTGCTAAGCAGGGGAGTCGCTCAAAATTAAATGACAGGTAAAGGTTTCTTACAAACCCAAAGAACAAGTCTGTGATGTTAGTAATCCAAAAATCCAAGTCCAGGATGTAAGTAATCCAAAGTCCAAGTCCAAAGAAGGAAAATACTAAAAATAAGAAAAGAAGCACATGAGCATAAGAAACCATTTTAGGAGCAACAAACATGTTCAGCAGTTAAAGGCATTTATTTTCTTTTTCTTTTTTTTTGGGAAAGATATTGCAGCTTTTAAGTTAACATTGAAATGACAAGGATAAAATGAAAATTGCATGCAAAGCAAATTATATATTTTAGCACTCATGTCTCCCTTTTTTGCAGGAATGGTCATTACATATTGAGTTGATTCTCTCTCTTTCTCTCTCTCTCTCTCTCTCCCCCACATACATATACCCAGAACCTGATCTTCACCAGGCAAGAGATGGATGTTAGTTAGCATTGTATCTGCGATAGCTGAGGGATCTTTCACACTGAATTATTCAACCTTAAAGATATTGTGCTTTCTTTTACTTACCAGACTGCTGCAATTTGATACCTGGAGTTTAAACATCCCTCAAAAGGCATTCAAAGTATTTGATCTAACAGTGTACAGTACATGCAGGACTGGGGAAATTGGGAAAAGAATTACCAAAAATCTTGTAAAGACTCATCACTAGGTAAGAAACTGAAGAGGGAGTGAATACAGCACTGTGACACCCCTCATACAGCTTTATAATTGGAGAAATTGGGTTGTGGGTTCATATGCTCAGCTTGTGTTTACACAAGCAAAGATTCTTTTCATGCTGAATGCAATTAAACGTCTATTCAGAGATGCAATAATGTTGAGTGTGATAGAGAGCTGGACTACACTAGCATTTAAACATGAAATTTGTTTCAGATTGCAAATGGGTTCACCCTTTCTAGAGTCCAGTGGCTTTAAATGACTGGCAGATATATTTGTTAGCCAAATATTTGCTTTTGTTGTTGGGTTCTGTGGGAAGGTATTAAACCTTATGAGGACTCATTCATATAGAAGTATAATTTCTTTCCTACATTGTTTTAGTATGCTAGTTGTACTGTGATACTGTGAAATGCTCATAAGAAAGGCCTGTGATTATATTCTGTTGATTTACTACCCCCTTGTGGTCGGATTTGAGTTAGGTTTCGTTTTGCTGAAAGTCAGTCAGTCGAGCATGATTGCCTGCAGCACGGCAGAGAGACAGTGTTTCCAGCGTTTTTAAGCCTTGGAGTATCTTTGTTCGTAAGTTGACTACTGTTATTATATGGGAACATTGTTTTGAGGAGGAACAATTGAGATGTTGTGTTGCTATGCATAATGTTTCTGTGTTAGCTGTAACTTGGCCGAATGTGTTGCTAGCTGCCTTAGCGGCTATTCAGGCAAGCTAATGTTAGTAAGTAATGCATAGATTGCTAACAGGCTTCTGTAGGTGATTGTGTGAGCAGGAATGGGTAAATTTGCATTATGTTTAGTTGACAATGTTCACACACATTTGTTTAATTCATGTGTTTATTTAAAGACTGTAAAATTTAAGCTGTGCAAAATGTTGATGTATATGTTTGTTTATTTTCCTAGTTTTACATAAAAGATGAAAACGCACGCAACGCCTGAAGTCTTTTTTGTCAGCTATCTGTCTAGCATGGTCTAGAACGCTTGTGCGAGGACAGAATAGTAAAAGAACAGTTACACAGCGGGCCAGAACCAGAACCACTGTCGACCACACACTGCGACCACGATAAGAACATCATGGACCAACAAAGGCAAGCAGACCGAACAGAAGATTATGAGGCCATGTCACAAGTTGCAGGGTCCAAGTCATCTGGGAGATCAAGTAGGTCCTCAGCCAGTGCAGCAGCTACCAAGGCAAAAGCTAAAGCAGAGGCGGCCCTGGTAGAAGCCAAGTATGCAGCTCAAGAAGCGGAGATGATGAAAGAAAAGGCCCGCATTGAAGCTGAAAATCAAAAAATGTTAGCTGAAGCAGAACAGCGCAAAGCAGAGTTGGAAGCAAACCTGTATGTCCTAAAAGTAAATAGGAGCGCTAAAGCAGCCTCAGCAGAAGCAGCAGTCTATGAAGCCGCAGCAGAAATTGAGCCAAACTCACTGGAAGGAATAACCCAAATATATCCTGAGGATCGTACTCAACGCACAAATGAGTATGTGCAGGCCCACTATGTGACACCAAACGCTCAGCAGCAAGCTCCGGTCTCACAGGAATCACCTGCCACACCCATGAGGGCAGAACGAGCACGCCCCGATCCAATTCAGTGGTATCCAATTCATGATCAGGAGCCCCGTTTATCTAAGCTCTGCATTAAAGACGAGGGAATGCCTGGTGCACAAAACAGAGGCTACTCACCTTGGGTTCCTGCTCCAATGTCGCACTCATCCAGTCTAAGAGATTACCCGTGTGAACCAGCACAAATAACGGATCTCACCAAATATCTTGTAAGAAGAGAGATGGTAAGCTCTGGGCTACTGAAATTTGATGACCGTCCAGAAAACTACTGGGCCTGGAAAACGTCCTTCCAAGACATTACTGAAGAGCTCAACTTAACAGCACGAGAGGAACTTGACCTACTGATAAAGTGGCTCGGTCCAAACTCATCTCCACAAGCCATGCGAATCAGGTCAGTCCATGTGCACAATCCAACATCAGGTGTCGCTATGGTGTGGCAAAGGCTAGATGATACATATGGCTCCCCTGAGATCATAGAGAACGCACTTCTGCTAAAGCTAGAGACCTTTCCAAAAATATCTAACAAAGACAACCAGCGTCTTAGGGAACTGGGGGATATTTTAATGGAGGTTCAGGCAGCTAAGTCAGGTGGAAAATTACCAGGTTTAGCCTATCTTGACACAGCTAGGGGGGTTAACCCAATCGTGGAAAAGCTTCCCTATGGCTTACAAGAACGCTGGATTACACAGGGCTCTAAGTACAAGGAAGAACATAATGTTCCCTTTCCACCCTTCAGCTACTTTGTAAGTTTCGTAAGCAGTCAAGCAAAAACCCGTAATGATCCAAGTTTTATGTTCTCTACATGCAGTACTATGACCCATGTAAAGCCAGAGAAACCGCTAGGACACAACAATTACAAAACAGTGTCAGTGAAAAAAACTGAAGTTGCAGTTGCACCTGCGCTCCACAATAGTACCTCACTAAAGAAAATAGAGGAGCCAGCAGAGCGGTGTCCTATTCACAGTAAGCCGCACCCCTTGGCAAAATGTCGGGGGTTTAGAGTCAAACACTTAGACGACAGAAAAGCTTATCTAAGAGAAAACTCTATCTGTTATCGTTGTTGCGCATCCACTAAGCACTTGGCCAAAGACTGTAAAGTTGCCGTGAAGTGCAAAGAGTGCAATAGCGACAAGCACCTTACTGCTTTACATCCTGGCCCAGCTCCTTGGGTTACAGAGGTTGAAACGACACGGCAAGAGCATGGCGGGGAGCAAGAAAATTGCCCATCTCCGGAAGTTATTTCAAAATGTACAGAAATCTGTGACACATCCCATGGACTCAGGTCATGTTCAAAAATCTCCTTAGTGAATGTGTACCCTGTTAATGAGCCCAACAAAGTCCAAAAAATGTATGTGGTCTTAGATGACCAGAGCAACCGATCTCTTGCAAAGTCAGCCTTCTTTGACCTATTTGGCATTAATGCAGTCTCCTCTACTTACACTCTAAGGACTTGTGCAGGAATAAAGGAGGCAATCGGGAGGAAAGCTCACAATTTTGTTGTCTCGTCTCTAGATGGAAAGACTCATGTACCACTCCCACCTCTTTTAGAATGCAATACTATGCCAGATGATCGCACAGAAATTCCTATGCCTGACATTGTGCAACATTTCCCTCACCTAGCTCCTGTTGCAGGTGAAATACCACCGATTGAGCCAGAAACGCCCATCCTTCTCTTATTGGGGAGAGATGTCCTGAGTGTGCACAAAGTACGCGAACAGTACAATGGTCCACACAACACACCATATGCCCAGCGGCTAGATTTGGGCTGGGTCATTGTAGGCGAGGTGTGCCTTGGAGGGGTGCACAAACGAACAAAGGTGAACGTCTACAAAACTAATGTGCTAAACAATGGGCGCACTTCCTTTCTTGAGCCTTGTCATAGCACAATACACGTGAAAGAGAAGTTTAGTGCTCCCATCCAGCAAACTACAGACGCATCTGACATCTTACAAACAGCTCCACTCAAACTGACAGACAACCTGGGACTTAGTGTTTTCCAAAGAAATCCTGATGATGACAAAACAGCTTTGTCCATTGAGGACAAGATTTTTCTTGAAATTATGGACAAAGAAGTTTATATGGATGATAACAATCACTGGGTGGCGCCACTACCTTTCCGTACACCACGCCCTCTACTTCCCAACAACAGAGAACAGGCCTTAAAGCGACTCACTGTTCTGTTACGGACACTAGAGAAAAGAAAAGACATGAAAGAGCAATTCATTGAATTTATGCAGAAAATTTTTGATAATGACCAGGCAGAAGAGGCACCACCACTCGAACCAGGGGAAGAATGCTGGTACCTACCAACATTCGGAGTGTACCACCCCCAAAAACCAGGCAAAATACGAGTTGTTTTCGACTCAAGCGCCTCATTCAAAGGTATTTCCCTAAATGACATTCTACTTAGGGGGCCTGACTTAAACAACACGCTGCTCGGGGTTCTATTGCGCTTTCGGCAGGAACAAGTTGCGGTCACTGTGGATGTGGAGCAGATGTTTTACTGCTTCAGAGTCAAGCAAAGCCACAGAAATTATCTCCGGTTTTTGTGGTTCCAAGATAATGACCTTAGCAAAGAAATCATGGAGTTTCGCATGAAGGTGCCAGTTTTTGGAAACAGTCCTTCTCCGGCTATTGCGATCTATGGCCTAAGACGGGCAGCTGAACTTGGGGAAGAAGAGTATGGCTTCAACACAAAGCAGTTCATCTTGCGCAATTTCTATGTGGATGATGGACTGGCCTCTGTGTGCAGTGAAAGCGAAGCCATTGAGCTCTTAACACGAGCAAGAAGCATGATGGCAGAGTCAAATATAAGGCTTCACAAAATAGCCTCGAACATCAGTCATGTGATGTATGCATTTCCCCCAGAAGAAAGAGCAGCGGATCTCAAAGATTTGGATTTGGATGTTGACCCTCTACCTCTTCAGCGAAGCCTCGGAGTTGGCTGGAACCTGAAAAATGACTGTTTCAACTTTCGAGTTGCTAAAGATAACAAACCCTTCACCCGCAGAGGAATACTTTCTGTTGTCAACAGCCTCTATGATCCCCTTGGATTTGCTTCTCCAGTTACAATCCAGGGAAAGGCATTGTATAGAGAGTTAACAGTTGGACAGCAAGATTGGGATGAGCCCTTACCAGTGGACCGGGAGGCAGAGTGGTCAAGGTGGATTGACTCACTTACCGCTCTCGAGCATCTCCAGATCCACAGACCATTTGTTCCAGTTTCATCATCACATGCTCAGAGAAGGGAACTATGCATCTTCTCAGATGCTTCGACAACAGCAATAGCAGCTGTAGCATACCTCAGGGTTATTGACACTGGTAGCCAATGTCATGTTGGATTTATCATGGGGAAATCAAAGTTAGCACCCTCATCTGCGAACACTATCCCACGCTTAGAATTATGTGCAGCGGTATTAGCAGTGGAGTTGACTCAATTGATTATGGAGGAAAGCGACATTCAGTTTGATGCAGTGAACTTCTACACGGACAGCCGAGTAGTTCTAGGCTACATTCACAATGTCACCCGGAGATTCTACGTGTATGTGGCCAACAGAGTTGCTCAGATTCGCAGGATTACCAAACCAGGCCAGTGGCATTATGTCACTACTGGTCAAAACCCTGCAGATCATGGGACGAGACCTGTATTAGCAGCCCAACTGCAACAGACCACCTGGCTCTCTGGGCCTCGGTTTCTCACACTATCTGAGACCGAGCCAAGAGATCCAGCGCAGAGCGAAGAGACCTTTGACCTTGTGGAATCCACAACGGATGTTGAGATTCGTCCTCAAGTGGTTTCCTTAGCAACGAGAACAGAGGAAAAGGAGCTTGGGTCTCACAGATTTGCACGTTTCTCAAGCTGGAAGTCTCTGGTAAGAGCAATCAAATCCCTCATTCACGTTGCAAAGTCATTCTCTAAAGCTTCAAGCGTCTGTAAAGGTTGGCACAGTTGCAATCTTGCAAGTACTACAGAAATCTCACAAGCAAAAACAGCAATCATTCAGTGCGTTCAAACTGAGACTTACAAGGAGGAGATTGAAAGCCTTAAAAAGGGAAAAGACATCTCGCGCAGTCCTCTTGGAAAACTTGACCCCCTTGTTGATGGTGGCTTGTTAAGGGTTGGAGGACGCTTACGGTCAGCAGATCTTCCAGATGTGGAGAAACACCCCCTGATAATTCCAGGTAATCATCATGTAGCCACACTCTTAGTTAGACATTACCACAACCAAGTAGCTCACCAAGGCAGGCAGTTCACAGAAGGTGCTCTGCGCTCGGCAGGACTATGGATTGTTGGTGGCAAGAGGCTCATTTCCAGCACACTCCACAAATGTGTCACATGTAGGAGACTTAGAGGTCGCCTAGAAGTGCAGAAAATGGCCAGCTTGCCCTCCAGCAGGCTTGCGGTTGACCCGCCTTTCACTCATGTAGGCCTAGACGTTTTTGGGCCCTGGAATGTCAAGTTCCACCGCACAAGGGCAAATAACGTTGACTGTAAAAGGTGGGCTGTAATGTTTACCTGTCTGAGCACCAGGGCCGTCCATATAGAGGTCATAGAGGCAATGTCAACTTCGAGTTTTATAAATGCCTTACGTCGTTTCCTGTCGATCAGAGGACCTGTCAAGCACTTACGGTCGGACCAAGGGACAAACTTTATTGGTGCTTGTAAAGAGTTGCAAATTGACATTCAAGACCCGGAGATCAAAGGCTATCTAAGGGATCAAAGCTGCACCTGGACATTCAACGCCCCACATTCATCTCACATGGGAGGAGTGTGGGAGAGGATGATCGGGCTTGTTCGACACATCCTTGATGGCTTGTTACTGCAAACCTCAACCACCCGCCTCTCACACGAGGTTCTGGTCACGTTTATGGCAGAGGTCATGGCCATAATGAATGCCAGACCCTTAGTTCCTGTTTCAAACGATCCTGAAGCACCTGAAGTTCTCTCTCCTGCAATGCTTCTAACGCAGAAGGCTGGTACCATTCCAACACCACCTGGAGACTTTGAACTCAAGGACCTTTACAAAGCCCAGTGGCGGCAAGTGCAAGGTCTCGCGGGTTGCTTTTGGAAAAGATGGAGGCAAGAGTATCTTGCTACGCTGCAGACAAGACGAAAGTGGAAGGGAGAGAAGCAAAACGTCAAACAAGGTGATGTTGTTCTATTGAAAGATAATCAAGTAAAACGCAATGAGTGGCCAATTGGTATTATAGTCAAGGCCATTCCCAGTGAGGACAACAGAGTGAGAAAAGTTGAGGTTAGCATCGCAAAACAAGGAACTGTTAAAACATATCTTAGGCCTGTTACTGATGTGATAGTACTTTTGTCTGAAACAAATGTTTAAATAAGAGTGGTATATTTATTAATATACCAGACGGGGAGTGTACTGTGATACTGTGAAATGCTCATAAGAAAGGCCTGTGATTATATTCTGTTGATTTACTACCCCCTTGTGGTCGGATTTGAGTTAGGTTTCGTTTTGCTGAAAGTCAGTCAGTCGAGCATGATTGCCTGCAGCACGGCAGAGAGACAGTGTTTCCAGCGTTTTTAAGCCTTGGAGTATCTTTGTTCGTAAGTTGACTACTGTTATTATATGGGAACATTGTTTTGAGGAGGAACAATTGAGATGTTGTGTTGCTATGCATAATGTTTCTGTGTTAGCTGTAACTTGGCCGAATGTGTTGCTAGCTGCCTTAGCGGCTATTCAGGCAAGCTAATGTTAGTAAGTAATGCATAGATTGCTAACAGGCTTCTGTAGGTGATTGTGTGAGCAGGAATGGGTAAATTTGCATTATGTTTAGTTGACAATGTTCACACACATTTGTTTAATTCATGTGTTTATTTAAAGACTGTAAAATTTAAGCTGTGCAAAATGTTGATGTATATGTTTGTTTATTTTCCTAGTTTTACATAAAAGATGAAAACGCACGCAACGCCTGAAGTCTTTTTTGTCAGCTATCTGTCTAGCATGGTCTAGAACGCTTGTGCGAGGACAGAATACTAGTATTGTTTTAATAAATATTTTTTCATGGCAAATTACAACCCCACTGAAATTGTTTGGTCTAAGATATGCTTTCTGTGTCAGATAAAGTCAGTAACTGTGATGTATTTCAGCTGTTTTCCAGTCACTAACTGCAGTATGAAAGTGTTTTAGAAAAACTTCCAAGAAGTGCTGGTAGAGTTGTAGGAGCCAATCCCACACAGATTCTCACAGAATCTGTTTTACTGATTTCTGCATTTCTGATTACAAGTCTTCAACAATCTTATGTCCTGAGTAAAGGAATTAGTCAAACCTTCTTCCCCAGACTCTCAGCAGATGTTATGAGCCTGTTCTCTTTGCCTCCAAGAACCTCATGCTAGCTTGGGTTTCAAGGACTCAGTGGAGATTGATAACTGAATTTGGATCAGGGAAACATGGTTTCTGTGGAAAAGTATGAGTCTGGATAATGCATGAGTGAGTTCTTGGGTTAGCCTACTCCTCTTGTGGCAGAAACCTGCATCCTGCTGCAGTTCCATGCAGCAGCTATATTAGCATCAGCTGTGTTCTTGGTTCAGTCTAGGTAAGTAGTAAGATACTGGACACTGCCCATCATATGAGCCGTTAAGTTGTCCACCATGATGAAAGCTGGAGGTGATACTAAGGCCAGTTTTCCAGCAGTAATTTTTTCGAGTTCACACAGAGATACAGGTTGTGTGCTCTAACGGTGAGATGTAAAAAACGGGCCAGATGCACTGGTGCAGAATGTAAATTAGTATGCCATTCCAACACCTTAGGAAGACTACATGCTTCAGTGGGAAAATATTCCACATGCAGTTCTCCCAAGCTCAGTGAAGTCTGATACTTAGTATCTAGTACCATCTGAAACTTGTGACTAGTTGGGCTAGGATTACTTTTTCATAAATGATATCAAAAAGGCTTTCATTCCACCAGTCGTGTTCTGTTTGAACACACACCAACTATTCAGATGATGAACTAAGGGGTACTGTTAGAGAACACTATCTTAGAGGTACTGCAAGGGAACACAATTTTAGAGGTACTGCAAGGGAACACTATCTTAGAGGTACAGCTAGAGAACACTATCTTAGAGGTACTGCTAGAGAACACTATCTTAGAGGTACTGTTAGAGAACACTATCTTAGAGGTACTGTTAGAGAACACTATCTTAGAGGTACTGCAAGGGAACACCATTTTAGGAGGTACAGCTAGAGAACACTATCTTAGAGGTACTGCTAGAGAACACTATCTTAGAGGTACAGCTAGAGAACACTATCTTAGAGGTACAGCTAGAGAACACTATCTTAGAGGTACAGCTAGAGAACACTATCTTAGAGGAACACTATCTTAGAGGTACAGCTAGAGAACACTATCTTAGAGGTACAGCTAGAGAACACTATCGTAGAGGTACAGCTAGAGAACACTATCTTAGAGGTACAGCTAGAGAACACTATCTTAGAGGTACAGCTAGAGAACACTATCTTAGAGCAGGGGTGCCCACAGTTTTCAGCTTGCGAGCTACTTATTAGATGACCAAGTCAGAAAGATCTACCGGGGGTGGCGGCGAACGTAATTCGTTGAGCGGGGTGGGGGGGGTGGGCGGAGGGGGGGGGGGGGGGGGTGGTGAACGTAATTTGTTGAGTGGGGGGGGTGGCGAACGTAATTTGTTGAGTGGATTGCAGATTGGCTACCGTGAATGTCAATCAAAATACAACCGTCAGTGCAGATGTGCGATTCATCTACTACTATTTTATGTGACGCGATCTACGCACATTCCTTCGCGATCGACCGACACTTCCTTCGCGATCGACGTAATGAGCACCCCTGTCTTAGAGGTACAGCTAGAGAACACTATCTTAGAGGTACAGCTAGAGAACACTATCTTAGAGGTACAGCTAGAGAACACTATCTTAGAGGTACAGCTAGAGAACACTATCTTAGAGGTACTGCTAGAGAACACTATCTTAGAGGTACAGCTAGAGAACACTATCTTAGAGGTACAGCTAGAGAACACTATCTTAGAGGTACTGCTAGAGAACACTATCTTAGAGGTACTGCTAGAGAACACTATCTTAGAGGTACTGCTAGAGAACACTATCTTAGAGGTACAGCTAGAGAACACTATCTTAGAGGTACTATAGCAGAAGCACTGAGTTAGGAATCCTTTGAGTTCCTCTTGAGCTGGTGATATTGTTCTGGTACAGATTTGAGAATAATATAAAATGTCCAACACAGTGGTAATACATTGAACTTGCTTATGCTATACTGAGCTGTGTTTATTGAATCATTGCGTGGCAATCCAAAACTGAATGCAGACCACTTTTAAGCTCCTATACATAGTTTCAGAGTATGTAGACCAAGATGCTATCAACACCAAGTAACACTCGTGACAGAGAAACGTGCCGCATAGAGACACGACGTGCCGTAAAGCGCCACACAGTGTCGTAAAATGTTGCAAATAAAATGTTATTTATTTTTACGGCGGTTTATCAAATATTTATTATTATTTATGGGGAGATGGACCGCAAGCCGGTACAAATTAATTAAAGGGCCGGTTCTGGCCCGCGGGCCGCCAGTTGAATTGCCCTGCCTTAAAGCAATACCTCATACCTCTTAAACCTCTACCAACTCAGCACTCACCAAATCTACATACTAAGATCATGGCAAGACTTGGCAAATACTTTTGAAGTACTTCCAGACTGTAGTTACTACAGTAATTGAAAACCGCACTCATTCTGCAACTGTGAAAAAGAGTTGTAATGGGTGTCGCTGTAATGGGTGTGGTGGAGGGGCTAAAGTGAAATGTTTTTGGCATATCAAATACAAAATGACATTCTAAAATATAAAAAATACACATCCCTCAAGGTTGACTACTCGTTTATAAAATACTAATGAATCAGCATCTAACTGCAGTATTTCATCATCATTTGAATGCTATAAAAACTTTTATGAAAGTTTTAATAGATAATTTGTTGTTTCCTTTCCCTTCACTTAGAAATACAAAGATTTTATAAAACATTTGTTATGCTTCAACTTTAAGATGACAAACTGCTCTGTCAGTAGACTTATTAGATTTTGCTTTCGGAGCATGCTTTCTGAGCATGACACTACCCAATACACTACCTAATACAGCACTCATATATTTTAAAAAAAATGTATTTATGTGTATATTAACAAAAGGTCTGCTATCCTCAGAAGAAAAATAGATTCCTTTATATATATATATATATATATATATATATATATATATATATATATATATATATATATATATATAGTGTTAAAATAGTCTTTAGGTTTTGGTGAACTCTCAGTGAAGAACACAGATGGCCTGAAACTTGAAATGTGAAATGGAGAGCAAGTTAATACTGAATGGTGCCAAATGAATGAATGCCATCTTAGATCAACAGTAAAATCAAATTAATTATATGTACCGGAAAGCAAAAGAAATGGATTCCCCTCTCCACTAACGAGTCGCTATTAGAAACACGTACATTTTACTGCTTACTGAATAATTGATGAAGTGCACTTGTTTTATAACTGCATTTTATAAGTGAACTATGTTTTGGGCACAATTCATCACCCAAACTCCCCCCACATATGCATAATTGCAGTCCTGCAAATCTGCAGTACACCCTTGGAGTTTGATTCCAATCCTGATCTAGCTAACCTGTTCCAATTAATCAAGGCCTTCAGTAGCATGTGTATATTAGAGTGAGGTGTCCTGCCTGGACATTATCTGGGTGGTGGATTCCAGTCAACATGGCATTAACTCTGTTGATGTAGCAGTCTCGTTGAAGGCGCTGATGTAGCACTAGTTTGTCAGGCGTGTCAGTGCTGGTAGGTTTTGAAATGTGTCTGTGTCATTGCTGGGTTGAGTGTAGTCTTGACTCTCAAAAATATCCAGCTAACATGGATCCTGCAAGCAGACTACTATGAATGTCTATGGGATGCTTGTGCACTATAACAGAAAAGCTAAACACTCTAACTGTACACCCACAAATTACTTAAAGAAAATTACAGAATTCATACGTGTATTAATGTATGTATCTGTTTCACTTTCACTATTGATATTAAAAAACTTTTTTCTTATCAAACCGTATTGTTAAAGAAAGTACTATTGTACATGATAACCATGTAACACATCTCATTTAATTATGTTCTAAGAAATGTGGACGTGCCGGCTAATATTACGCAGACAACTGATAATAAACACCGATAATAATTCTCCTTACAGAAGTGATTACTAATGCACACGACTACAGTTCCACAGTACGGTTGTAATACAATTAGATGCAGTTGGTCATACTCGTGTCTTCCACGTCACGGTAGAGATGCTAAATATTACAATGAACAGCATGCAGACAATATTCAGATGGCCAGCGAGCCTAGGACAAATTCCCATCCCGTCCGTAGGTGTGAGTGTATGTCTTATCTCTGGACCCTGAAAGCTCGTCGCGTTCTTGGTTTTCAGTTCCGAGGATTATTGCCCTGTTAGTGCGTAAGGCGACTGGCTTGCTCCTCTTGTGCTTGGCTCAGTCGCCACAATCCGACAGTTTCCTTTGGCAGTTTTCACGAAGGCGCGTCTTGCTGTGGGCAAGTTTGAGGAAAATATCTTGGATTAAAGTGAGGACCGTTAATAAAAAATATTCATACTGTCATACTGTGTCACTTGCGAAAAGTGTTCAGACTAACGCTCAGCTTTAGATGAAATCGTCGTATGTGGAACAGTGGCAGTGAAAATGTGTGTATAGGTGGGAGAAACGCGAAGAGGCTGAAAACTGTGCTCAACTCATCCAGGCAAGTACCAGCTTGTTTCAGGTCATTGTACTACAGTATATGGCTACTGATGATTTAGCAAAACAATTCGTACAATTTCGCTTTCTTCCTATTGTGTGGGGGGAAAGCATTTGGTCAAAGAAAATGCTCGAAGGCGGTTTATTTCATATTTGAATAGTTTTGATGTAGGCAGTAACGAATATGTTTGGACCCTCGGGTACAGCACTTTGGCTTCTAGTAAACACGTTAAGCTAAATTTCATATAATTGCGAAGAGGAAACATTGTTGTGCATGTTTTTTTGACATGTCGACGTGCAAAGCAATGCATGTGCATGATGGCAACATCAACGCAATTTTAGATTTACCGCCTGGCAAAACATTGTTTTTCATAATTGCTTTAAATGTTTTGAGATTCATTGACCTTAGGTGCGGGTATGTTTGTACCGATAAAATTCAATATTTGATGTGAAGTACATTGATCAATTCTGCTCCTTATAAACGTTGGCATTAACTCATTAACTGTCAGTAAACACCACGGAGATGGATTTATCTTGTTCTGAACATCTGTCAAGGGTACCCAGATCTACTCCATCTGAATCATCTAAAAATAACAAAGGGATTAATTGGATTCTAATGCTACCAAAATCAGCGCTTCTTTTGCCAGCCCATTAACACTGTATGCAAATTACATGACAAAGTGAATCCGTTTTGGGTATGTAAGAAAATTCAAATTTGAAAAACAGGAAACTAAGTGTTAATTAAGCAAACAAAAATGCATGGCTACTTGTTAGATTGTCTGGTTTGTTTTTCATTGCTTATGTTCACTGAGCAGAGGCTTCATAAAGAGGTGATAGTTTGGTGATGGTTTTCTTATTGTGTTTCTCTTTGTTAAGCTTGAATGTATTTCATTCTTCATCTTAACCCTGTACCATCAAAGTGCAAAAGTCTTTACAGCTGTGTCCGGGTTGTCAAAGATTTTTGCATTTAGCCAGACTGCGAATTCAGAATCACTGTCTCAACTATAAACTTTATTTACTTTGCAAGAAAAAGTGATTAGAGGTCTTATCCATTGTAAATGTTTATCACTTTCGTAACCAGTAGAGTATTATAGGAAAAGTTCTAATGATTCCATGCAATCATGCAATTTCTCTGATCCCTTGAAAAAAGTTGCATCTGTTCTAATTCAGTTTTATATTGTATTCATGATACTGAAAGCATGCTCAGGTAAAACCCATGATATTTCACAGGCTGCAAATAAGAATGGACACCTTTTCTTTTCAGGCAGTGTGATGTCTTTAGTAGGAAGCAAACAAGTCTCTCCTTTACTCACACTCGGGGAGTTATTGAGAGGAATAGCAGTTTTTGCTGCACTCTGCTGGTTTACATGAGTAAAAAAAAAGAAAAGAAGATGATTCTCATAGCATTGTTGCTGTGTATCCACATGCTGAAGCGAGTGGGAGGGATTGAAGGGAGGAGAGTGTAGCAGCCTCTTTAACATATTAAGGGATTTTCCTCCCTCGCTGGCTCGTGAGTCACAGGAAGTTTGTTTACAGAGGCCCCATGCTGGGACCTTGCAGCTCACCAGAGATGATGTAGTGTGCCATGCCTCCTGGAATTCTGCTTAGATCTAAACAGCACAGCTGCAGAGCTGCTTTAGGCTAACCTCTGGGATGATACTCAGTTTAATTAATGCATGTTATGGTTTTTTAAAGGGAATTAATCTCATTACTATTGTATCTATGCTGTAAGACGTTCTCAGGTGAGAATACAAAGAGTTCAGGGGATCATGTAGGTATGTTCAGAATTCAGTGAACATGATTAGATTTTAATTGTTGTATGACGGTGTAACCAAAAAGTGATTGACGATTTTACTACAGTATAGTACAGTACTGCATTAAAGTACAGTAGTGCAGTAAAGTTGACATTGAATGCAGGACATTTATTGCAGCATTTGATGAGCCTTGGCTAAACAGAGAAACCTTTATACAGATGGTGTATGTGGATTAAGTGCAGTTGATACACGCCAGATAAAATATTATTGCTCTACCCTCCTTGATCTTGTCTGAATTGTAAGAGGATGTCTCATTTGTAATTTTAAAAGTGGATGAAAGTACTGGTGCACTTTTTGAGAATCGCACCAACAACAAAAACACATTGAAACAGCGATGGTGCCCGAGTCTGAGTTGGGGCCCGAGTCTGAGTTGGGGCCCGAGTCTGAGTTGGGGCCCGAGTCTGAGTTGGTGCCCGAGTCTGAGTTGGGGCCCGAGTCTGAGTAGGGGCCCGAGTCTGAGTAGGGGCCCGAGTCTGAGTTGGGGCCCGAGTCTGAATTGGCCTAGTTCTATTAAACTGAGGTCCTGTTATTCTTTCAGTCTGGAGCTGCAGTTGTAATCTCCTGACAGTATGGATTCTGGCTGTTGGAGGTTTGCACTTGATTATCTCTTTCTTTGTTAGCAAAGCAGAAGTCAGTGTCAATGCCATGGGTGGGGGCATATGTAAAAGTATGTTGGATGTGCTCTGTTAATTTCATGTGTATATTAATACATTTGCTGAGGGACACTCGCTACGGGATAGTGACCATATTACCAGCCCAAATTGTAGAAAGTGAGTCACTGTTCCTTTGAATTGGGATTTATGTTCTGGAATATACGGTGTGTCACACTCTGGGCTACAGCCATGGGCAATAATCTACATGTCTCTACCTCTGTAGCTGTCACACAAAGAAATTGATACAGGTAAAACTTGTGTTTTGTAGCTGCTTATATAAATGGATATATGAGGTTAATCAAGGTTTAAAAATACTGTAATAATGGACATTCTTACTGCACGGTTTCTCATCTTGAATGCAACTATTTCATTGCATTCATACTTGCAAATGTCTTAAGGATTTAAGGTTTGGTCATTTCAGAGACAAGCCTCATTGAAAAATGAAGTGATGTGCACAGACATGGACTTTGTCTAGACTACAAAGCCAATAATAAAATACAATTAATTGTCCAAATAAGACTAAGGGACCTGCAGGGACAGGCTCATAGATATCAATACATTCATCTGAGGCCAAGAAATTGATCTGAGACCTTACAAAAAGACTTCTTGCACGCATCTCATTTTAAATGTTAAATATATTGTTTGGGAAACATGTATACCATGAACATGACAAAGAATGAGCACTGCCAAACAGTACCTTGTGATTTTTCATCTCTGTAGTGTATAAACTGGTTTACTTGCTGGGAAAAGATTTAATGTGTTAAATGTAGAAATCTTTATGGTTTTTGGGACTCTGGGAAGAATTCTTCTTTTCTGTTATTGCAGAAAGACTTTTATTCATGCTAACTCATTTGTGCTGATTCAATATTACATTAAACTCAGGAATGCTGTTTTAATGTGGTATCCAACAAGATAATGTTGGCATTTGCAATAAGAGGAATGTAATGTAATAATGCAATTCAGAATGCATTTACAATAAATCTGAACCTGAATATTTACACATGATATACTCATTCATAAAGCTTTTTCTAAATGGAATTTACTTTCACATAAGTACATGATTGATATTTCAGTGTTTCACATATTTAATATTGTTTATTCACAATTTTCCTATTATCCTATTCAGCATTAAAGTGTTATATATCTGTTCTCTCCCAAGTGCTTTAACAAGTTTTGAAGTGCAGTTCCATGCTGTTACATATGTTTCTAACTGCTATTAATGGACTTTTAAGTTCTCAGAGTAAATTGCCTTTTTTTATGTTCCCTAACGAGGTTCAAGACGTTTAGTATTGACCCTCTTCAGGTTTAAAACAGATGAATCAACTTACAAAGTAAAGACTGAATATGAATATTCTATTCTTGTTAACTCTTTCTGTCTTGTCTTTTGATTTTAGGCCAGGGTGGTTCACGATTGGACAAAGGCGGCATTCTATTTACCTGTGATTTAATGTGAGCTTTCACTGACCTATGACAGTTAAAATGGGGTTTCCATGGAAACTGCTGCTGCTGCAGTCATTGATTGGGTGCCTTGCAGGTAAGCATCTTGACCTCATCCGTAACAATTTCAATGCATTCTCTGCCATATATTTATCCTTGTCTTGTAGTATTAAGGCTGAATTCCATTCATGAAAGTGACACTCCCCAACGGCACTAATCTTAAAGAGAGATGGCTTTTATGGTGTTTGTTGGCTTTGTAATGTAAATGTATATCTTGGATTAGATTACCATATCAATGCACAAAGAAGCATTACCATATGAATTTATAAAGAAAGGATTGAAAAACTTTAATCTTTGAGGCTAGGTGTTCTGAGACCTTGAAATGCTGAGAGCTCATGTTGTCCATTTAACTTTTGACACTTTCACTTTTTAGTGAAACTCAAAACTCTCATAACTTGTTTCACTCTCATAACTATGACACGTGCTAAATAAGTGCCATTTTTATTCCATACCTGCTGTTTATTTTGTTGCTGATTGATAAAGTATGGGGCAAGAATGACAAAATGAAAACTTAGGAACTTAGAAAGCAGTTGTAACACATATAGCACTCCGCGATTACCTTATCAGCACAGGTTTGGGCAGGATTATTGGCTCGGTGGTAGTAGAAAATACCCTTCATTAATCTCTTTTGATGAAGTGCTTACACCTTCTCCCACACAAAGTATCCTATGTCATTTTTCTGTGGCTAAGTTAGATTTTTTACAATGTTCGGTTTACTTAAAGTGACACCCTCTTGCCGAATTTATGAATAAAAGGATGCTCCTCTGTTGGAATGTCGTGTTTCAGTGCACACTGGTTCTTTCACAGTTGAAAAAAGCAACTTGCCTTGAATCACCACGAGTAACATAACTGGTTATCTATAATGCATGCTGTGTGGTTTGGAGTCAGTACAGTGAGGATGGGTATGGATGCGGTGTAGTGTCAGGCCTGGCCTCTCTGCACACGATGAACTCCCTAAGAGAGCTTAGAAGCAGTGCTGCAGCCCTCCCAAAAAGAGAACCGGGCCATGCGCACACCGGGGTGGTTGATTAAGGTACAGCGAGCACCGAGAAGCGTGGACGTGCTTGGAAAGGGCAGTTCATGTGTGCAGCAGTGGCTTCATAAAAGGTGACCTCTAGATGAGAAATGTGTAGCAAGACCAGCCACTAGATTTGGTCTTCCTTCAGTGCGTTAGACTGTATAATGTATTGCAGAGAGGGGAAAAAACACCTGTCCCCATACACATTTGTTTTATATTCAATTTTTGTTGTTGTTGTTGTTGTTGAAATAGTATCATTTTAGAATTTGAATTTTTACCTTTCTGATGGTCCATAATCCAGGAATTCTTTTGGTTGTTGTTCATCAAAGGTTTTGTAATGCATCCATAGAACTTTAAAATTCATTGTTTTATTGAACTGTACAGTATATTTAGAGGGAGGCAGAGTGGTATGTAATGAAGGATGTTTGACCTCACTAGTCTTTACAAACCCTTTTGCATTCAAAAGCATTCCAAGGTCAAATAAAGGTTAAAATGGAAGGTTCCTGAAATTAAATAAGCAAAAGAAAAATGGCATTGTTGAAAAATCTAATAGCAATTTGCTTGTGAAATGATGTCTGTGCATTGCCCTCACTAATTACAAACCATTATATCAACTGTGCAGATGCAACAGCAACAAAGAGCTACCCACAACTGTACATCAAACTGACAGAAAATCATTGTCTGGCATCTAAACTACTTAGCTGAGATTTATTACTACTGCTCAGTGGACTACAGCAGATCCTAAGTGAAGAAAGGTCAACCACCCATAAATGAGTTAAATTATTGGATGTACATTGCTCCAGGATCATATATTGATATATAGCTTTCTGCTATAAGAAACAATCAGATGACTGGATATTAGTCCATAATCTCATTATTTCATTTATTGTCAAAAGAAATGTTTGGATTTCCTTCCTTTACAGCCTATTGTTGCAAACTTTAAGAAAAAATATTATTGTAATTGTAGATTTCATAGCTGTTCTAAAGTGTGGTATTTCTGTTTTAGTGGTATATTGTTTCAACTTGTTGTTAACTGAATTTATTGACAACAAACCGATTACCAGGAGATATTGTCCTGTGGTGTGAAGCAGGATGTTCTGGCTGACAACAGTGAAATATGGCCATCCATTTCATCATTAGCAGGCACCCAGGACCTTCACAAGGGCCCTCGGTATTCATTGAGGTTTCCTCTCCACAATGACCGCAGATGGTGCTAAATCCATGGACTCTATCACCAGCAATGGGCAAAGGACTATGCCTACAAAAGGGAGATGTGGATAGGGGTTGAGAGTACCAGTCAGATGTCCTTGGTAAATGGCTACACCTTCTCTCCAGTCCTACAGCCAATACCTCTGAATTCTGTGCGTAGCATCGTGTAGACACTTAAATGTCCTTCCTGCTCTTATGGCAAAGGTTTATGGCAAGCACCTTCTATAAGTGAGATTAATCTTGACATTTCCGTCACCTACTAACTGTCACATGAATGCCCACAGGTAAACCCCAGCCTGCAGTCTCATAATCTCTATGTCTATGTATCTTATCGATGGGCCTGTTTGGAGGTCCTGGGACATGGGGTGCCGCTGTTTGGATTAATGATTCTAGATTCCGTGATTCAATTTGAAGTGGTCCTTGTAGCTGTAGCATTAGCTCTCTGAGTTGGAAAATACTTGCCTATAGCTTTCTGGATATATTCCTGGTTGCTGCGATCTGTGAAGGTTGCTCTGTCTGTTTCCCTAGAGCAAGAATAATAATCAGAAGCTCACCTTTTTAACATCGTAGTTACTCTCTGTGAGAGCATAAGTAGAAAGGGGAACAGCACGGCACATTGGTTCATCTTGACTATCTGAACATGAATGAAACTGTCTCAGACGTGTCCACTTCATCAGTATGTGGCAAGTGTCTGACCGCCACACAGGTGATATTTGCGTTCTTGCAAGCAACATCAAAAATGTTTAACCAGACAGAACTTGCTCAGAGCCTTTCCAAGGGGTGCAATGAGGTCACTGTGGTGATGAAGAAATTCCTAATCATCTTTAGAACAGTTCAAACATCACATTTTGTAACAGCTTCATCAACCCAATGACCAAGCTAGCACCATCTGAACCCACTTCTATTCAGATGTCCTTGTAGATTCAGTACAGTTTAGGGAACATCCTAGAAAAAAAAAAAAGACAGGTGAAATTCCCAGCCTTTACAAATTCAAATGTGCTCCAATAATCTTGCAAAAATGCACATTCACATGGATCCCACAAATGCAAACCACCCAAGAATATTCGGGAGCACCTCATTAGCACAGACCTTGACCAGATGGAGCACTGACCAAATATAACATCACAAGGTATTCAAATTATTCTGAGGTGTCACTAACAGCCAATCATCACTGTACAGAATCTACCAGGGATTTACGCCATGTACAGATCAAAATTAGTAAGGATCTTTATTCAGTGTAGCTGTTCAGGGGCGGTAAGCATAAGTAATACATGGTCCTGAAACTTGATATCATCTCATTAAATCCACTGTAGTCAGTACAAGGACAGAGTCTGTTGTGCTTATGAAAGAAGAAAAACCTGAATTCCAATCTAGTCTCTTAGATTTAATCCCAATCCCCATGGCCATAGTAGATCTGGAATGAGGTTGTATTGCACCAGAAGGACATCAGAGGGATGATTGGATTATACTCCGTGGGATTCGTTGTGCATACTTAAAATAATTGCTGTGTTTGGAGACTAATTGAGTTGTTCACCTTATGAGTAAAGATTAATTGCTACACCTATAAGTTTTGAGTCATGCAAAGTGGAAGTTTTTAATAAGATTACTTATTTGTCCTTTGCTCACAGTGCAATGATATCTTGGTGGATTCTTAAAAATTCACTTATTAATTTTAATTGATAATATCTAAATGAAGTATTGTCACATATTTAGATGCTTAATTATCCAAATATAATTATTTTGCTCTCCTCTCTGCTTCACCTGTAATTAAGAGGAGTGTATCAAGCCCCTTGAGCAAATTCTTTAGTATGTCAGAATCTGCTTTGTTAATTTGGAATCCCTTATTCTGACATTCTCATGTTTTTTTTTACATTTTCCAAAAAAAATAACTCATGCCCATGTGTGAGACTAGCTACGCTCTCTACTGTGGAGACCTCTCTGTGTTGTCTGTGGCATTGTTTGCTGGCGTGTATATGGATGCCTTATCTTTGGGAAAGGTGCCTTAATGCCATGAGATTGGCTTTTTCATTTGATACATAAATCCCCTGAATCTGAATCAAATAGGCTGCATGAACTGCCTTGCCCCTTCTCACCCGCACACCCCCATCTGGGCCTGGATATTCACGCTGAGGTAAGCTGTCTAAATTCACCGGCTTGTCAGCTACTATTGAATTTGAGATTATTTTTATTTGGGGTCTCAAAGTGCTTTCTGCATTATTACCCCCTCTCCTCCACCTTCCTGGCCGACCATCTTGTGGTGGCCGATATCCATAAGCAAGTCGATCTAAAATGTGGAAATGTGCCTTTCACAGGTCAGTTCTCTAATACTTTGTGTTAGTATTCAGAATTTGTCAGGGGCAGATCACTCTAGGGTAACAGTGTCTGCCCTGACAGCTCTGGTGTGTGGGCACAAATCAGACTATCCACGAGAGCGCTGGCACTGCTGATTATATCGCCAGAGCTCCAGGCAACAACATGGTTTAAGATTTGCCCTCATTAATATTTCACTAACACCTTGTACATGTTTGAAACCCTTGACAAATGTCTGAATTTGAATCCTTCTGTAGATATCCAGGATTTAATTTAAAGTTTCATTTCTCTTCATGAATTGATACACATTGCAACTTTTGTCTTATTGGCAAAATTAACGTTGGCTTCTGATCAGTTTTTTTAACTCATATATATATATATATATATATATATATATATATATATATATATATATATATATATATATATATATATAACACGTTCTATAGTGAAGGGATTTCAGCAGTTTGCATCAGGTCTACTGAGCCCTCTGGCAGCACCTGCAGGAACCTCTCTAGCTTTTCTATGACTGAACACTTTTCCTCCTTCTCTAGCTGATGCTGATATCATTGAATAATAGAAGTTATTTCCTTTTCAATGTTAGATCTAAAAACATATATTAAGGACTTGGAATTTGAACGGGGGCTCATCCCTTAACCATGTAGCTAGTTTGGAAACGGTTTGGTGGTGCATGGCATAGTGCATGCTGCTAAAAGGGCATACTTGATGACAAATTAAGGAATTATGCAAGAACATTCAATTCCTTGGGACCTGTAATCTGTTTGCAACAGTTAATCTAATCAAATCACTATGTGTAGATCATACAATAGCTCTTTATCCTTGGGTCTTTCAAACTAATAATACTATATTAAATATAATCTTATTATGTCCTCTCTCGTACTTTAATGTTTGTTATGTAGGCATGTTTGTTATCTTACTAGGTGATGAGTTTTTAAAATTGTATTCTTCTCTTAAAAGAACATGAAATGAAGATTTCCAATCACCAACTGCCTCTCTTTTGAATAGTGTACAAAGATAGTTTTGGCCAGCATTTGATAACTGTTTCTGTAAATACATTTCATAATGGAACATAAATGTACAAAACAAAATGACAGTATTATATAGGTGGTCCCAAACAATAAGAAAAGATAAAGCGATAATAATGATTGAATTTTGATGAATTATTTACATAATATTTACATGAAGTAGAAGACATATTCCATTAGAATATGGAGCTTACAAGACCCTCATTTACATTACTTTTTAAATATATTTATTTTTAGATATTCCAGGCACTCTTGTAACCTCATTAGACATGTATTCTCTCCATTTTCCAACTACAGGACTGCATACTCAGAATAATACTTCAAATGCCATATAATGGTGAATTATGGTGTAAAGGAGTGAATCTGAACATGCAGTCACTGCTGATTCTAAACCTAAAAGAAGTGGTTGGTGGAGAGGTTAGAGGTTAGTACTTTGTTGCATAAAATCTGTAAATGTGCTGATTTTCAGAGATTATAGGTTCCATGATGGCTACTCTTTATGGGCTAAAATCAGAGTGTACCTCAAATGCTCTTTCTTGAGAAAAGGAAAACAGCTTTTCTGTTTTTCTTGTTGTCATTAGATCTGTATAAAATCTGTATAAAGCACAATAGTGCATTTCCAGATTGTAACTCATTTCAAATTAGTAAAACGTGTCTATTGTGCACATGTATCTGCAAAGGACAAGCTAAGGTGTACCATTTGCTCTGATACTTTTCTAGTAAGTTTGCTTTGCATGCTATGGCCTGTAGTAAAACATTAACTTGTATATTATGCAAACCATATTTGCTCTTTAGAGAATGCCTATTCCCTAGTTGGGGAATATCCTGTCTTACTCCAAGGCAATTATAGTTAATAAGAGATAATACGTGTGTTAACCTGTTAACCATGCCACTATACATAAAAAGGATACTATGCATAACACACCACAGAATATTTAGTGAGAACATGGAATAGCTTCCTGTAAGCTTGGGTAACACTTAATATCTAATGGCTAACAGTTTGCCTTTTTCTTTCCTTTACAGCTGTTCAGAAAAAAGATGTTGAAACTCATATACTGAGAGACACAGAACATTTTAACTGCATTTCCATGGAAGAATCCATTTAGTGAACAAAATAGATGCTGACCAAACCCTTGTGCTAGAGCAAAGCAACTGGGAGTGAACCAATCAAAATTCATACCTTCAAATATGCTGCTAATGTCACTATTTATTTTGTTTAAATTATCATGGAATGCATTTGAGGAGGTTTATTGGATAATCATCTGCATTTTTAACTTGTTTTATTGTCTTTTTTCAGTATTCAGATTGCAATATAAAAGCTTTATTCATGGTCCAGCAAGTTGCTTTCCCCTCAAATTCATTTGGTAACTTTATTATATTGACACACACAAGAAACATTTGGAGCACAAAACTACTGTTTGCAGCAGATTATGTGAGCTTGTTTCAGATTAAAAGAGGGGTGATCTGAATTGATTTAAGGTGCCCAGTGTATTTGCAGACACTTGGTCTGTTTTGTGTAACTAGCCTGGGTTTGCTCATTGACCTTTGTAAGTCCGTGTTTGCCTTTGCTCTTTTTGTTTTCTTTTAGTATCTTTTGTTTTGTATCTTTTGGTTGCTTCTTGTGGCTTCAGGAATGAATTAACAGTCTACCTTCATAACCAATGATGTTGAATAACTATCTGTAGGAAAATATTGAATCCACCAAAATATCCCGTTTTAATTCCAACTACAATGTCCTGTCTTCATGGTGCTGTGCTGTTTTGGTGCTACTGTCTATAGTGTCTAATCTATAGGCACAGGTGTGTACATGGCTGCCATTACCAATGGAATCAGCCTGAATGTATTGGCTTCACATTAGTGGAAGAAAAACAGTTTGATATTCAACTTTATTTGCATTTCATATTCTACCTCTCTTTAACTGGATACACACCAAATTATATAGGTATGTCGGCATTCTCATTATATTTTTGATTCATATTCAGAAGGTGATATTCATTAGTATATCCAGTCCAGAAAGGTGCTCTAGCATTATCAATGAGACCTGTTATTTTTATTGTCAGACTAGCACTGAAATAATGAAGTTAAAGAGTTAATGAAAGACGTTATTGTGAAGATTAAGAACAAGAGAACAAGTAAGCACAAGTAGAAATAATTATTAGATTTCCATTGCTAACAGGGGAAAATGGTAAGCTAACTACAAAACAATGATCACTAGAGTAAGTTCAAAAGAAAGTAGCATTGCTGAATGGATCCGAGTAAACATATATAAGAAAATGATGGTGCTTTGCTTTTTATTGTCTTCTGCGCCATTTCCGAAGCATTCAACAGCGTAGTGGGAATGAGGATTGCACCTCCTGCTGGCGACCAAATTCGGTGACTGTGGTTGATGTGAGGAGGACCCTGCTGGGAGTGAACCCATGTGAAGCGTCAGTCACATGCCTTAAAGGCTACTGCCCTGATGCACTTACCCCAATTGTCATGAAGTGCTTTGAGTGGCTGGTCATGGCTCACATTATGGACTCCATCCCACCAACACTCAAGCTCCAGCAGTATGTTTAAAAGAAAAACCAATACACAGAGCGATAACCTTTGCCATTCACCTTTCATTATCACACTTGGACAGCAAGGACCCTTATGTTATAATGCTATTCACAGACTTCAGTTCAGTGTTCAACACCCTCATAGCTCGGAAGCTGGTAAGCAGTAAACTTTACTCACCTCTCATGGTCCCTGTGCACTTCCTCCTTTGTGAAGAAAGCTTAGCAGCTCCCTTATTTCCTAAGGAGACTGATGAAGACTGGCAGATGCACACTGATCCTTAGCTGCTTCTACGGAAGCGTTATGTAGAACGTTCTAACCTACAGCATCACCTGTCTGGTATGGAAATTACCCTGCCTCAGACAGGAAACTGCAGTACATGGTGGAAAAACTACCTTTCCTTTGTGTGTTACTACTTTTTCTCCACTTGTCTGATATTTTATTGACTAATGCTGGTCGAGTTTTCCTGCTATCAAGGATATTTTACAACAAGCACTGTATATGGAGGACCTGCAGCCTGAGGAAATATCTCAATGGCTCCCAATATGGTCTGTTTACAACCCTGCAATCTGGATGTAGGTTACAGAGCATTTGGTCCAAGGCTTCTAGAACTTTCTTCCCATAAGCAGTCAGATTGCTGAACATCTCTGCCAAACAGACACATACACATTCAAACTGAAGTGCTACCTCAGCCCTCTTCTCACATCTACTGAAGTACCTACTGCACCTAGTTACTCGTGATGACACTTTACTCATTTTAATATGTATATTGTCTGCTTCTCTGACAGTGTTCAAGCTGCTATGGGATATTGCAAGTAATCGGCATACACCAAAAAATAGATGTAAAATAGTATTCTGTGCACCCTGTTACCCACATCCAAACTTCTGTTGACTTCTCTCCAACCTGCTGTCCTGTGTTTGTTTATACTGTATATTGATGTATATAGTTTATTTAATAATTACATAGTTTATTATATGACCTACAGATGAACTTTATTGAGGATCTGTTTACAGTGTCCTGGAAATGTCCGTGTCCTCGACAATCTACACTTCCTCACTCAGTGCATCTGTGATGAGAAAGAGTAACAATAAATCTCCCCGACTATTGTTGGCACTGTTACGTAATAGTTGTGTTTTCAGAGGTGCATTAGCCTTCCAATGCAAATTAACAATGCCATAATTGGTCCGTAAGGTCTTGATTTAGAGAGATTTTTATTTCGTAGAGGAGTCCTTATATCTAGCAAGGACTGGATTTTAAGACCTTTGAAAGAAAAAATATCCAACAAGATTTTGAAAGTGCATAGAATTATAAAAAAAATAACTCCAATAAAGACATTATTAATAAAATAAAACTTACTCTTGTTGAGATGAGAATTGGCCCTAGAGGTATAAGACATAACAAATGCCTTGACAGGCCAAAAATCAGTTTAAAGTCAATTAAATGGATTATCATTGATAACTGTGTGAATAACTCAATGTATTCTAAGTAAATATACTGAATATTGCAAGTAGTTACCTGACCAAAATGTTCCTCATGCTTGATGAATCATACGTGATGAATCATATGGTGAATTATCATGGTGATGAGTATATTGATTTAATAAAAGTTTCAGTAGGCTGACCCTAAAGGTCAGTGTAATACTATGACTCATCCAGATATTTTGAGTTCTTCAGACTATCTTCCTGTTTTGTGATGTTTCTCAATTTATCTGATCCTTCATTGACTGTTGTGGTAGAGCTGTGTTGTTTTTCACCTTCTTTTGCCCTTTTTATAGATGTGCTTCACACACAGCTACAGCACAAACTAAACACTGCGGTAGACTTCATGGACTTTTAATGCAATAATATATAACTGCACCGCATGTGAAAACAATAGTGCACTTGCTAATGCTTAACCATACTTTTAACCAAAGCTAAGAATATAAATACAAACATATAATCACATGGCACCGGATCTTTGGTAAAAAATAAAGAACTCCAAAGTCTAGTATAAGCAGCATTTATGGTTCTGTTTCTACTTTTGAGGTTTTTCAGATCCACCATTGTACCATGGGTTTGCAGTCTTCATTGCGTAGGATGCTAGGTACAGTCCTGACTACTTGTTTCTTTCTTCCATACCCTTCAGAGAGCAATGTTCCTCTGAAGCCAGTTTTCATCAAGCAGCCGGGCAGTATTGTGTTCCCCCTGCATTCTGACGATCCCGGTCGGGAGGTTACCTTCAGCTGTGAGGCTCAGGGGTATCCACCCCCAACTTACAGGTGAGAGTCTGCTCTGCCTCACAGAGGAACCCCTATCCCTTGGATTTTTGTAAGAGAATTTTTTTGTTCTTGCTGTCATCCATACATCTTAGTGTGTATTTCCTGTAACTTGTCATTGAAAACCAAATTGTGAAATGGTTCTAATTTGATTTTTTGAAGGTCCACCTCAGAGCTGCTAGGAGATTATTTCTTCTTGCTAGTAAACTAACTTCAGCTTTGATGTCCTCTCTCAGAAAATATCACTGAACACCAAAGCCTTAGTAGCTTGGCAGTTCAAAAAGAGCTTATCGTGCATAAATGGACTTTTCTATGAGGTTAACCTCAAAATTATTCATCATGTGTCATAGGTCAGTTCATACAAGTCCATGACCTAAATCATGACCTGAATTTGACATTTTCTGGAAAATTATGCCTCACATGTACTGTAACTTCCTGGGCCTTGAGTTTCACTTCACAGGGCAGTGCAGCTGTCGACTGTATATTACAAGTTACACATGTCTTACCTCATACACATCACGTTTCATGAAACGATCTCTCATAACTAATTTATTAAGTCAAATCTAGTATCTGCTGGCATCTGACAAACTGTCAGTAGAGGTTCACTTACAGTATACTACAGAAGTGAGTACAGCCCTGTACTGAATGTCAATTGATTTAAAAATGTATCGTATTATCAGAAATTGTAAAAGTAAATCTTGAACAGTAGGGTATTTTGTTTGGTGTAAAATATTAGATAGGTTTAGGTTTATTATATTAAAAGTAAAATCCCCACAATAGATATCCAGTGAAACAAGTCAATACACCTGTCATCACTGAGATTCAAATCTTTGAATATGATTTGATGACAGACTGGCTCAGTCTTACTCTGCATGGAGCACACCGATGCTGTGTTCTTTAGAGGTTCTTTCATTCCTTAGATGTTTTTCAGATGCTCGTCCTGGAAGGATTGTTGCCTTTCTCTTTAAAACACCCCAAAGGTGTTCTTTTGGTTTCAAGTCAGACGACATACTTGCCGAGGTCATAGTTTCCAATTTTTTCTTACATAAAAACTCGTGTGTGGTTTTGGCAGCTTTGGATTGTTATGCTAGAATATTCTTCTTCTGCCAAGCTTCTGGAGACCGGGAGCCATCTTGTCAGCCAATATTTTGGAACATCCACAGGTATTCGTGGTGCTATCTAGAAATGTCATCTCCCCAACACCTTTTGTGTTCATGCACCACACATCATCATACTCCCACTGTGCATCACTGTAAGAACTATGCGTTCACTGTGGTAGTCCTGGCGCAGTTCACACCAACATTCTGGACCCCATCTGAACCCAACAAATGTATCTTGGTCTCGTCTTACCAAAGAACGTGTTCCCAATGCTCATCAGACTTCTTTTCATGTTCAAATTTAATCTTGTTGCTTCTCTGCCGAAGAGCAAGCTGTTTTTTCCCCCCTCAATGCTGTCCATAGACATTTACTCTATGTGCAATGTACTTCACACTGCCTGAGCTGTCGCAGAAACTCAGGTATCCATTGATAACCCCTGTGTCAAGTCTGACGTTCTCACCTGTTTTTCAGAGATAGACTGTGCAAGCAGCACACTGCCCATGGTGTCACTTTAGGAAGATAGCCAGTATGGCTTGTCCCCAATTACTGCAGGTTTCAAGTGACTTTTTTGTTGTAGACTGATTTTTCTGTATGATTTTCTTTCTTTGTGATTGATCCAGATTACATATTTCATTTCACAGACAGCCCAAAAGTTCAAACTCCAGGTCATTTTATAACCATGTTCATGTGATTTGGGTAATTGGAAATCATAGTTGTAATAATTAGTTTTGTTTCAACGACCACAAGTTTTCACAGGCAGAGGTATGCCTGTGATCACAGGTGTATTCACTTTTATTTATTTCACTTTGGGGTTGTATTGTAAACATATCTTTTCAAAAGTATCTGTTTTGGGTTGCTCATAAGAAAAAATACTTGTAAACTTAAAAATAATGTAATTATCTAGAAGTGTACAGTTTTGAATCTTTTAAGTAACATTTCACAGGGGTGTTCTCACTTCTGTGGTTTACTGTGAACAACTGATAGCATTCTGTTAAGCATACTGTACACACAATTTAGAGACTTTTATGAAATATGGTTTCAGTTGTGGATTCATTTGTAGATTCATCTTATTGCCATTAAAAACATGGCTAGTTGAATTTCTTCAATATTAGCTGATGTGATTCAAATGTATGGCAATGAGAACCATCATTGAGAGTTTATGGGACAGTCCACCAGTGGGTTCACAATCTCATTTCTCACCAAAATAACTACATACTTTTTCATTACTAGTTTCAATGTAGTTACTGAATCATTCATTAAGATCATTCGGTAAGCCTCAAGATTAATAAATAAATAATGATCCTGCAGATTTAGCAGGTTTAGACAATAAAAGGGTAGAGTGCAGTTTGGCTGCAGACCACTTTGTTCTGTGGAAACCCTGTTCCCCTGTTCCAAAGGTGCAGGGACAGAATCCCCATTGCTCAAAGCAGCAATTATTCCTGGAACTGAAGCAACTACAGCTAGTGATTATTGGTTGTTCTTGAGATATTATAGTTTCATATACTTGTGCTTCAGCAAACACTCTTCTCAGGACACCTAAGGCAGTCTTTCATGTCATTGGATCAAATCATTCTTGCTTATCCTACCAACTTGGAATTTGCTCCTGCTTGGCTTCAGTAAAATTGCAAATGCCATCTCAGGTTTACTTTACCCCCTTTACATTGTATGGTACTCTTTAGACAGACTCGCAAAGCAGACAGAGGGTGAGTTAAACTAAACAGAGGAGCTGAGGGGGAGAACTAACTTCAGAAGAACAGTAATGTTATTTTGCCCATACTCATAAACTCACAAGAAACATGACTAAACTGAGCCAACACACACACATGAACATTTTAACTACACTACTCTCTGCCTGCCCATTAGGCCATAGCCCCCCAGGACATGTGGTGGACACCACAATATTCAGGAGGGAAAAAAACTTATAACAGCAGGCAAGGGAGCACACTAGACCTCAATACATGTTGTTTTCTGCAGTCTGTCCCTGGATGAAGGGATGTATCCGTCACCAGCTGGGGCATCCATATTCTGCCTATTCATGTTGAAAGTAGGTCACCAGTGATCTGTTTGTGTTCTGTTGAAAATGCTCAGTGTTAGAATATTTATCCTTCATAAAGCAAAACAAAATGAACAAAAAACACCTTTGAAGAATAAAGCCTGATGTCAAGCCTTGGAACTTTTGACTTCCAAGTTTATAATATCTACTATTTTGTCTTGTTTTCATGGAATTAAGACTCCGTCACACTTAGAAGATGCTTGCTCTCCATGACAGCCTGCCAGGATGGTTAGAGTGTATTTTGCTGTAGTGTATATGATAGAGGACTTTTTCTTCATGAGTGCCAAGTGAATTTCGTATCCCTCTCTCGAAATTGAGCTGTATTGTTTTGTTTATACAAACATGATACATTATGAGGCTTTGACACCTATATGTCCTGTTTGAATAGTGTTTTCCCACCTTCATGATGCATTTCCTCAGCAACTCTGTGCTCTCTTTATCCACAACCATTGATCAGCCCTTAAAGAAACTGTCACAGTATGGAGGCTCCTGCCGGGCCACCTCCATCTGCAGCGGCAGAATTTCATGTTGTCCTATCGGTGTTGCATTGTGTTCGTCCCTCAGGTGGGCGGGGCCCATTAGGAAACCCGACACCTGAGGGTTGTTTGTCTGTCTATATATGTTGTGTCTTTGTACCAGCTGACTGCTGGTTATTGTACCCTTAATCTGGATTAGTTCACGGGTTTTGAGTTTGTGCACTTTATCCATTAAATCCTCCCTTTTTCCTGAGACTGGCATGATCGCTTCCTTGTTTATTTGCACTCCTTGGCCGTCACAGAAAACATAGAAGTAAATGGATGTTAAAGAAAGCAGTGTCTTGAAAGTGTTTTTACTGAAAACACTTGAAAAGTAAAAGTAGGCTCCACAAAGCCTGCTCAGGGCTAGCACATGTGATTTTCCTAAAGAATGGAAATTATGAAGGTTTTATGCATGTACTTTCTGCTGTGTTTATTATTTTGCATACCTCTGAATATTATGAAACAATAGCTTATTTGGGGTCTTCTGTCCTTCATCAGTTAAAACACAGCTTTTTCCATCTTGTTGAACTCATCTATTTATTAGTGCTAGCGCCATTTTATGACATAAGTGGACAGTTAAGGTTCCCAAGCAAGGGTTCACATTGCAGAAGTGTCAAAATTATTTTGACAATTTTGAGCTCAAGTTTGGAAACTTTGGAGGCATTTCTCTGTCACGAGCACATGTCTTTTTAGTGAAGAAGAAGAAGATTTCAGGTGGACAAGGGCACATTAATTTGTCCTGCTCAAATCCATCCACAGCTACCATTAGGCTACAGAGGGGCCCCTGAGTTGTCACTGCAGTTCTTGATTTTCCTCATCTGAATCTCTTTGATTCTAGATCTAAAATCCTATCGCCCAATCAGTTTAATCAGACAGATGCCCACTCAGCTTCCATAGCCCTGAAAGCTATTTATCAGGGCTGTTTTTTAGGATGCTGTAGTAGATAAGGATCGGGATGAAAAACTCAGAAACCATATTGCTTCACTTCTGAATAAGTTGTGAAAGTTCCATTTCGACAGTTCAGCTCAAACTGGGTCTAATTTGAACTTAATTCAGCCTTGAAAAGCTATTTCTTCAATGTCTTATCACTTTAGCTGCAATCTCTCTCTTACACACTCCTTCCCTCCCTCCCTCCCTCTCTTTCTCTCTCTCTTGCTATTTATCCCATTCACTCTCTTGGTTTCAGCTTAGAGTTGCAGACTTTCAAACTGCCATTTAAATGGTGGAAACGATGAATGTTCGGTGAAATCTTGAATTAGAGTCTAACAAGTCACTCTAATGTCATTAAACGGTGTTCATTTTTATGATTACCCTTTCAGGCATTAAAAAATTCTATCAAAGGAATGGTTACTCTGCTTCATTTTTTGTGCGGTTTTTCCAGTTTACATCTCTAACATCTGTAAATAATTTTAATGTTCTTAAAATCCTGTAACAATTCGAGGTCCACTTTTATTATATAATGTTCTTTGAGGGTTTAAAGGGTTTACTTTTGCATCGGGACCTTCTAGGAATGTTGAGTCCTATAACTGTGAATTTAGTTGCCAGCATCACAGTTTCTTGTTGTGATCTAGATTCAGAATGTCTATTCAAAGAAAGAAATTAAATTAAGGGTTTTTTTTGGGTACAGACTGCTTTCAGTGTGTACTAAATAGTTCTTTCAATCAACATAAATTCACTACAGGTTCAGAATTAGTCTTGCTACTTACTATTATGATTAATACTGCTCTATGGTTACTTTATACATCAATAACAATTACTTTTGTCTGCTGTGGTATATGCAGACAGTCTTATTTGTTTGAACATCTGTACTGACATGATAACTATGTCTGGATTTGTTTTGTAATCACATCTTGAGGTTGATGAAGCCATGCCATTAAGTGACTGTGTGAATAGCTCACAGACTATTTGGTGGGCTGAGTGTCAGGAACGTTTGCCAAGTCCAAGATAGGTTTGGCCACATGGGAAAAAGCAAAGATGTTCAAGGGCAAAATGAATGCGATGGAAGTTCTTACAGGAATATCCTGCTTACTTTCTCTGCCTCTTCCTCTTCCTCTGATTTGTGATCAGTGATCAAACACCACAGCCCTTTAGCCTGTAACCTCCATACTAGCTAAGCTTGTGTTTTACAGGTGGAAAATGAACGACACCTTCATTTCTCTTCGCCCTGGCTCTCGCTACATCGTCTCAGGAGGAAACCTTCGCATCAGTCAACTCAATAAAGATGAGGATGTTGGTATTTACCAGTGTCTGGCCACCAACTCCTTTGGGACCATCCTCAGCAGAGAGGCCAGTCTCCACATTGCCTGTGAGTTATTATTATTGCTATTTTTTTATTCTTTTGGAGTGTTTAGAATGTAGACTCCAAATACAGAAAATCTGTTGGGAATTCCATTTGTTAATTTTGATAGTAGTATTAATAGAGCACAGATGATGCTGGCTGAGTTATTCTTTTTGCTATCACGATTCAGTGAGGAATCTTCCATTGCAGATGGACAATGGTAAGATGTTCTACTCAGGAAAGGAAGCCTGTGGTTCTGTGGCCCATGTTTCTCAGTGTTTAATCATCTTTAATCCTTGACACTCCAACAAACCAAGCAGCAACTCGAGACACAATCCTCACTTTTGAAATCACTAATCTTTCATAATAGTTTCTATGTAGTTGTACTGAATGTTTCAGAAGCAATATATCCTAATATTATTACAGTTATTAAAAAGAAGTCTGGAGGGATAACAGTGTAAAAGTCAGAAGAGCTTTTGGATTGCTATAGCATTCCACTTTTGTATGTGTGTATATCAGTCAGAGATGACATCACTACTTTTCTTCATAGCTAAAGGCAGCACCGTTCTTGATAGTTACTAACTTTGCCCTAAAACCCTTGCAAAAATATCACAGTTGAAACCCTGGATCAACATAGGCTTATCCTCTCCCTTGTCAGTAAGGAGCTCAAGTTTGGTATGATTCTGATCCTGGGTTTGATCACTCGCGCTCTGAGGAATCAGGCCTTCCTGTTTACTGCCAAGGCCTGGCTCAGGAAAGTGCTTGTGATGGGCTTGATGTGATCGTGGAGGTCCTTGGCGAAGCGCTTGAACCTGATGTTTTACTGCTCACATTTGTCTCTTTTATGATACGCGCCAGGAGGGAGCTCTGATGGCAAGGTGAACTTGGTGCTTCTCTTTTGATGGCTCACAATGTTAATGGCAGCTCCGATACGGCATGATAGATGGTTGCAGGAGATTGAATCTCGATGTCTGTTTCCTGCGGTTGGACTCAGGACAAGCTTATAAACAGCCCCAGCATCCATCAGAATCCAGAGAAGGAATACACTGTCATAAGACCCCCAGCCTTTATACATTATTAATATTTCCTCTATTACCTGGGCCTGACCTGGCCTATGTGTCATACTTATTGGTGCATCGGTTGTCCAGCTAGTTCTACATTGAGGTGCCAGTCAACCAACAGAGGTTGAAGCAACAGACACTGTGGATATCTCATCTTATAACCTTTATCTGCTCCACCCTTGTACAATATAATTATCTGGTGTTTGAGCATGTTCGGGTGAATCAGTGCAGACAAAGAGTGGGTGGTATAATTAAAAGTCTCTCAGGAGTAAGTCATAACACTGCTAACATTTTAAGCTGCGTGGAGATTTTCGAAATATGGTCTTTTAAGGTCAAATTAATTGTTCGATGATAAAAATGTTGTGGTTGGTTATTACAATTAAAAATGTATATAAAATTACAAACAAGTCTTGACTTTGTCTTGAATTTAAATTTTTTGTTTTATTAAATTTAGTTAATAAAATTAATTACATTAATGACATTTTAAGGTCTGCATAGTACAGTCTTAGAATTAATAAATACATGTGTAGACACTAATAATTCAATGAACTTCTATTTCATAAAAAAAAAAAAACAGTTTTAACTATATATATATTTCAGTGCTGCATTACAATAGTGTTAGAGCCAAGAATAAACTCCACTGAATGCTGTAAGGAAGAACCCTTGGAGGACCAGACTTAAAAAGAAACCTATCCTTCTTTGGAGGGGAGGAGCTGAGGGGAAGCAGTCAGAGGTAGCAAACTGCAGCCTCGCATCAGCGTCCAATCAGGTGGTGGGGCTACAGGTGCAGCTCGACGGAGAGACTCCACAGATTGTTAAGTATGCACAGAGGTGTGCTTACCGCATGATACTTTAAGATGTCCTTGTACCAGCAGGGACTCTGGATGATGCAGCCATAGCAGCTTAGCTAAGAGGGGAGATCCAGAAGCTAACACGGGCATGAGGGCTTCCTGAGACATCTGTACCGTTCCTAGCCGCCATTAGCGAGTCTGAGTGATCACATGAAAGAGGTTTAAAAAAAAAAAACATTTCAGTTTTCCAGTTTCCTGTAATTATATGTGGCCACGATTCCCAAGCTGAGAACCTTTTATCAAACCAAACACCTCACAGAATATGTAGGTTTTCAAGGTTCTTGTCAGGATTCTAACTGCAGCATCCCCGATTAGCTGGAGCTCGTTTAGACACCTAATGGAACATTTGAGACAGCAAGTCATTGTGGTCTAACCTTGAGGGGATGAATGCATGTGCTGTTTTTTTTCTGCATCATTTAGCGAGAATATATTTTTCAGCTTTTTGCAATGTGAAAATGTGAAGATAGGCTGTTGCAAATGGTAATGTTGTCAACATAAGCATCAAAGGAAAGATCAGAGTCAAATGTTGCACCAGGTTTTATATATATACTTTTATTTTATCTAAGTTGGAGGAAGTTTCTTAGCATCGTTTTTTATATATATATTTTGCACACTCTTTAATCATATCAGGTTGCTTGTTCTGTAGTTTGTCTAATAGATGCAGTTTCATATCATCAGCTTATCGATGAAAAGCAATGTGTACAAATACCCGTTCCTTGTGGGATAGCAAATTTGACATTTATGTATGCAGATAAATCCTCATTCATATTTACAAACTGGTTCTGGTGAGGTTGATTTGGATTCGAACCTGTACAGCGCTATTAATGTAATTCCAGCAATATTGTCTATTCTGTGTAATATATGGTATATGCTGTCAAAAGCTGCACTGATATGAAGTGGTACAGTCAAAGAGAGTCAGCCCTGAGCCTGGGTCAGTCATAAGTTATTTACCACTTTTACTAACTCAGTCTCTGTACTGTGATGAAGTTTAAATCCTCATTGAAATAATTCATGAATTTGGCTTCTGTGCAAAAATGCAGAGATACTGTTGTGCTGTAACCTCTTCTAAAAGCTTCGAGATAAAGGAGAGCTTTAGGACTTGCCTAGAGTTTGACACTACACTGGGATTAAGGTTGGGTTTCTTAGTCAGTAGTTTGATGACAGCTAATATGAGAGATCTAGCCACAACCTAGCCAGTGTAAATGTTCAGATTGACTGGTGTTAAGAGGGATGGTTTCTTCATTAAGTACCTATTGTAGAAACTGGTAGAGTTACATTTGTTTGCTCGTTTGGTCTATAAGATTCCAGTTGCTCGAGTTCTGATATCAATGTTTGGCTGAAAGAGGTGTGTGATTATCTGAGACGAGTAGTGTGGCCTGAATGTTGTATCTTTTGTTATCAGTTTAGTCATTAAAAATGCATTAAGTCAGTGCTGCTGTGGAGATGTGTGCAAGTGCTTCAGTACCTGCTCTGGTTTCTGGCTGGTTTCAGTGTTGTGCTGTAGAGGAATCTAGAGTTATTTTTGTTGACTTCAGTTAGAGCTCAATCTAAATAATTAGAACATAGCTCATTCATAGAACACTCCACTCAATTAAAAAAAGTTCTTGATCAGTTAGATCCTATTTACATTTTCACTTTAGCTTTCGACTGGCTTGTTTTGGTGTGCAAAGGTGTAGCAATTACATCAAGGTGTAGTAATTACATCAAGTAATTACATTAAGGGGATAGAGTAATCAAGTGATGACTCTAAATAACTCTAAGTAAGTCGCTCTGGATAAGAGCGTCTGCTAAATGCCATAAATGTAAATGTAAATAACGTTAAATAATTAACTTTATTTAGAGTAGGTAGTAAGGTACTACACAAAGCTGAGTCAAGTGTACTCAGTCACCCAGTCGAGTTCTATGGGAGTGGAAGTCAAGCCAGTCAGAACTGACAGATTGGGGAGGTTTTCAGAGAAGCCAGGGCACTGTTGGCAGATGTGATGGCACGAAGCAGTGGAGAAAGCAAAGGAGAAAGTGTCATTTATGCAAAACAAGATAATGGCCTGAGACAGCATGGGATGGGCTGGGGGAGACAATATATTTTCTCTACTGTTGGCAAAAGTCAGTATTAAATCAAGTGTGGGCCCGCTGTAATATGTACACTGAATTTTGTTTTGAGGAGTGCCCACTAAGCCGAATAATGATGCAAATGCTTTTATTAGAGAGTTTTGTGCATCACCAAAATGGATATTAATATCCCTGGAAAAGATCACTACTTTCAAGTGGCAAAAAGTCCTCATATCAAATTCAGAGTAGGACCCAGGTGGCCTCTAAATAATGAGGGAGGCGAGGATTATTTCCTGCTCGTGGTTAGATCTGCCACTTTAAGGAAATGTATTTCAAAGATGCTGCATGTGAAATCTTTGAGTATAACGTGCAGTTCTGGAGACAAGCATCGCATCTTCTACTCAGACTGAAGAGAAGAGTAAACACAGTTGTATCTGAGAGGGCTAACGCCATTTAATCATACATACTCATATAATAGTCAGAGAGTGCTAAATACTTATGATGGTTTTGTTATAGTAACTGGGTTAGACGTACGCCAGAGGTGGGACCAAGTCAGTGTTTTGCAAGTCTCAAGTAAGTCCAAGTCTTTATCCTCAAGTCCCGAGTCAAGTCTCAAGCAAAGACAATCAACTCAAGTCAAGTCTCGAGTCAAGACAGGCAACCGTCAAGTCAAGTCCCAAGTCTGAAACTTGGAATTTCAAGTCCTTTCGAGTCTTTTTTTTTTTACAGGCACCAACGCTTTACGAATGCTACGCTGATGCGTTTACTCGTTTTGTTGGTGTCCGCCAGCCAAAAGATGACAGATCATTTACATTTTATCTTCTTTTAATTACATAAATGTACTTAAACAAGAATGTTTCGTTACATCATTTTACACGAAAATAGCAAGCTTCATCGTAAGCAAGATGCTGTCATTACGAATGGTTATTCTAAACATTTGGATAAAATGTTTAAAGATAGACTAAATAAAATGTTAGGGTTATTTTTTCATTGTTTTCTGTTATTGTGGGGTCACGGTGTAGGCTACTATTGTTACCTGGAGATTCAGTGGGGTCACATATTCTGATGGCTGCCGTCAGAATTGGTGACCCCAGTTAAAAAGGCTCACCTGTACATCCCATTCATGATTTCTTTGTTGGCTGCAATGGTGAGGGGATGGTAAATCTTGTTTAAGTACATTTAAGTAATTAAGAGACGATAAATGTAAATATAAACATCTGTCATATTCTGGCTCGTGGACACCAACAAAACGAGTAAAGAAAGTGCATCAGCGTAGTTTACGTAGCATTCGTAAAGCGTTTGTGCCTCTGAACAGAAACTGTGAAATAGCGCCCCCTGTGGTCACAAAACTCGACGGTCACAGAATCTGGTGTAACGCTGGTCTGCGTCAGAAGGACGGAAATGAAATTAATGGGGCGCACTTTATAAATATTAATATGCATTTTAAAATTTAGATTTGGGGTAAAAAAAAAAATCAAGTCTTTGCAAGTAAACAGGTTCAAGTCCAATTCAAGTCCCAAGTTATTGGTGTAAAAGTCCAAGTCAAGTCTAAGTCTCTGAATATTTTTTCAAGTCAAGTCAAAAGTCTTAATATTAATGACTCGAGTCTGACTCGAGTCCAAGTCATGTGACTCGAGTCCCCACCTCTGACGTACGCTACCTAAAAGTCCTCAGAGCAGACCATTAATTTGCTTTTGTCTCATTTTCTTTGAATTAAATTAATAGAGCAAACTTTGTAATGTTGCTTATACTTTTGATTGATCTGAGGAACAGTCTCAATAAAGTAGAAATCAAGATATCATCTGAAGACATCTAGCAGAAAGTCAGGTTAGACATTTTATCTTCTATTCAGTAACTACATTAGACATCTTTCTCTGATCTTGGACCATACAATGTTTTGTATAATGTCAGCTTAGGAACATGTTATGAGCAAAGTAATAATTTCAGGTGTTTGTCTACTGTGTTACGGTGAGAGCTCCGGACCCTTCCCTGTGGGTGTGCCGCTACGTTGTCTGCGTGTCTTTATGTCCATGTATGTACTTCCGTGGGTGTGGGTTGTTCGTGAGTGTGTTCGTAGTCTCACCTGTGCCTTGTCTCGAGATCACGAGGGTACGTGTTGATCACCTATTTAATTTGCGTTCGCGCAGTGTCTTGTGCTCATCTTTGTCTAAAGTTCCGTGCCTGTGTAAGTGTGTGGATGTGCTTGCGCTCCGTACTGAGCTTCACCGTGTGTGTGTGTGTGTAATAAACGTGGATTGCACCTTCGACGCTCGTCGTGCCTCCTTCCTTCGGGTGTCACATACTGGGCCCATCTCTGCACTGCTAATTGTGGACAGCCCAGGTGTAGTACCTTCATAATGTCCTCAGACATGGCTAATCAGCTACAGCAGAATTAACTCACTTGCATTTGGCTAGCAATTTACTACTTCAAATTGGATATAATCCTTCACAGTGCTGATAACATGGAACAGTGTAGAGAGATTGAGAATGATATTTACTAAAACAGGTTAAACCATTATTAAATATGATTATGGGGTTAGTTTAAAATTGACAAAGTAATGTAATCTACCATGTAGTATTTCATTTGCATGCACAGTCATAACAGTCTAAGGAATGCTATTAAACCATATTCAACTTTTTCTAGGTGAGTTTTCCTGAATATTCAAATTATCATCTTATGTCATCTTTAAGATGACTTGGGTTAGCTTATTAAACTTTGGTTAAATACCAATATGTAGTTCCAAATAAGCAATGGTCACAACATGATTGTTTTCATAGAGAAAACCCCAGCCTCAATAGCTCTGCCATGACTGATTATCCACAACTGAAGGACCGAATATTCAGCATCTGCTCTATGCATATTTTATTACATTAAGCACATGGGCGCCAGTTTTACATATGTGATTACACCAGGCTTTGATTCTCCTGTATTATTACAGTTGGATAGAAATAAAGCAGTTAAGAAGCAGCACACCCTGTCTGTTTTAGCAGCTGCTCTGAGACAAACTCCACACAAATTTAATTATAAAGTCACATCTCCCCCCCTCCAAAAAAATAACCCTACAGAAAAACAAAACACAAAATACAGACCAGTGTCATCTGCAAATAGAGAATTTGTTGATTTTTGCTAGGAAAAGGGAATGATAAAGGTTTTTGTCTTTGCTATCCTGCAGTTTATGTTTCTCTTATCAACAATGACTAGATGCAGATTGCGTCATCAATGATAACAGTATCATCAGGAGTGCTTAGGATGGTACAACGATGCTTTCATTGTGTAATTTACATGTGCAACACTAAGTAAGGCTTACATAAATACTTTGTCCCTATCAAATTATGACAATAGACAGGTCAGTGTTAAGAATCATATCAGCCTAAAGCTACCGCTAGACTGGAAAAGAAGACTGCAAATTGAAGTGCTTGGTGACTCAGGGAAGAGGTGAGTCTTTGTTCTATGTTTTAAGGCAGTCAGTGACTCGGCTGTACAGACAGTCGGTGGATTTCCGTTTCACCGGCCGCGAGCCCAGACAGAGATGAGCCTTGATGCGTATCTTCTCCGTGTCTTGAGGGAGCGTGCTTCTAGTTTAGTCGAACTACAGGCACAAAAGACAATGTGGAGCAAATCCCATCTGACTGGTGGTTTTGGGTACCTGAGAGGTGGTCCAGTTATTGCTTTGTAGGTGAGCGTCTGTGTTTAAAATCTGATGCAAGTGGAGGGGATAGAGCAGGTAGAGGTGACGTGTAAAGACAGGAATGATGGCTGCTCTTTCCATTCTTTCTTATACTCACTTCTCACACTATGTTTGAAATGCCTTGTTTTAAAGTATAGTATATTATTTACATTACACATTTTAAACCCATGTATAGTACACCAGTGAATAGTACACCAGTGAATGGGCAGTCATGGCCTGGTGGTAGGGAACTGGTCTTGTGACTGGAGGGTCGTGGGTTCGATTCCCAGACCTGAGGCCATGACTGAGGTGCCCTTGAGCAAGGCACCTAACCCCAACTGCTCCCCGGGCGCCGGGCTAGGGCTGCGCACCACTCTGGGCACGTGTGATCCACAGCCCCCTAGTAATCACTAGTGTGTGTGTGTGTGTGTGTGTGTGTGTGTGTGTGTGTGTGTTCTAACTGCACAGATGGTTAAAAGCGGAGGACAAATTTCGATTGCGTTGAATCACAATTGACAAAATATAGCACATTTACATATTTATATTTACATTTACATAAGACTATTGTGTGACTGTGTGAAGCACAGTAATTACACAGTCTTTTGCTAAGTCTGTCATCTCTCAAGCAGTTCTTGTCTCACTGAAATGCAGATGAATCGTGTGACTCCAGACTCCATACTTAAACTGACTGTAGTATCACACCCATAAGACTCGCCTCTTATCTGTGTCGTTGTTCAAATTATCACTCTCATAGTCTGAGACTTTCCTTTGTTGCCTGTCAGCTGGTGGTGACCCAGTCCTAGGTTAAGCTAATTTGAACAACTTTAAAATTGGATTTACCACTTCAGCAATAAAGCCTGTGACCTCCTCATTATTTTTTATGTTGTCAAGTTTCTACCAGTGGTTTTCTCCCTTACATTTTCCTGTGCCCTGAAATGTTTGTTGGATTATACAGATTATGGATTATGATGTCAATTTGATTTTTGATTTTATTTCTTTAAGTTATTATTTAAGTTATTATAACAGTGCTAGAGGCGATCTTCAAAAAGTTCTTCTTCAAAGGTTATAGTTTTTTCTAACCTCTGCTGGACCTCTGCTCTTGCAGTAGTACACCCTCTCCTCCAGTTCCACTCTAAGTACATGCTTGTGAAACCTCTAGCCTAGCGTTCTACGTGCTGCACGCATGGCCCAATATTTGACAGTACATGATTAAATTTTTAGTTGCTGATTACAGAGTCCGGGACAATTACAGAGACAATTTCTTCTGCAGAGCAACTTTTTTTAAGGGATACAAAGAGAACTTAGCTTTAATTCAATATGTAGCAGCAATCAAAGTGCTAGATAGAGTTACAGTACAACTATAGAACAAGCCACCATGTCAAAAACACTGCCTATGCAGCCAGTGTGAAAACATCCAGCTATACATCCAGCTGTAAATCTTTGAAGTATGGGGTAGTGGGTATGTCAGAGGTAGCCATGTCAAATGGAGGATCTTCCAGCAACTGTAACCCATGTCATGATCAGATATAAAACCAGATAAGATCAGATGAAAACCTTTTTGGAGTTTTTGTCCAACACTCAAATGTCTCCCATCATTAACTTGAGCAATTGCACCAATGTCTTATGTCACCTCATCCAAATGCAGTGGATGCAGGCGAGATGCACCTCCATTTGAATGCAACAAAGTCAGTGTCTTGACTTTGGACAGTACCCAAATCTGAATTCTGTCCTTTAATCATCACTGCGTATTTGTCCTAAGTGAACCTCATCTCTCTCCTTTTAACTCTGTACCTCAATGCATTTCTCTTGTATAAGTGAGACATGTAAAAAAAATCTGGACAGTTCATTTTTGTCTGCAATTAGGGAAGTGTCACAGTACTTTTGGTAGGGTCATGTGTTTTATAGAAATATCAGGAGCACCAATTTTCCTAGTGTCCACAGACCTCAGCTTTGTTTAACAGAGATTTATGCCTTTGAAAATCGATGAAGCTACATTCCTAATAGACATAGCTCTTTGGCACTGAGACATTTATTAGCGCTCCATGAATCAGCAAACCATATAACTTACCATTCCAGTCGTTCCCTGAGGCAGAAACAATCAACCGCTTTGGTTCAGTGGGATTCAGTGCTTTGAAATTCAGCTCACCTCAGAGCTGGGCTAAAAATGGGTTCTCTGTGTTGGGCCAATGAAGGTAAAATGGGAGACATTTTCTCAATATTGGAGCAATAAAGTTTTATTTTTTTGTTTATTCATTATATTCATGCAACATTTACATAATTTTAACAGAAATAGAGATGCATAGTTTTCCCATTTCAGGCTTGTTTTGCTCATAAGATATTTAGTGTATTATCTGAAACTCAGTATTCTGTTTTATACCTTGAAGATGAGCATAAGATGCTGAATCATCGATCTCCAGTTTGACACATTATCATGGAAAACCTAGAATATGCAAGTTTCTTAACTTTTTGTTGAAAGTCTCAGCTCTGTTGCTTGCAGCACAGTGATAGTTTGAAATGCTTTCACTTTGGTATTGGTGCTTTTTTTTGGCTTAGAGCTCAGTAAATAAAGTACCAGAAGGTGGATATGACTGTGCTGAATAAGTCTGTTTATGGATCTGGGCCTCATAGGACTGGCTTTACGAGATCTAATATTGGCATATCATATGAAATGAATGTGAGGTCAGTTGAGCACTGAATGAGAAACCTGAGCATTCCAGAGGAAAGGTCTGGCTCTAAGGTGACTGATGACACAGCAGCCCCATATGTTGGGTGTGTTCAGCTGGAACAAATCCAGCAGTTCTTCACTGAGCCCTCCTGTTCTGAGGATGGTATCTTCATAATGTCTGTGTGTGTGCAGGCAGGTGTGTGAACATGTGTGTGTGTGTGTGTGTGTCTGTGTGTGTGCATGAGCAAGAGAGGGGACAGACACAAGACGAAACAGAGACGGAGAAAAATCCTGGCCTCTGTAGGATTGATTTGTTTTGAGCGTGGCTGCATGGCTCATGAATATTCTATTTGAATATTCAAATCCCCAGACAAGCCTCCCTCAGTGAATTAAGGTGCAAGAAAGGTGCAGACAAGAGCCATCACAATTTGTTCAATTTTGAAGAAACAATCAAAAGATAGCTCAGTAAATATATGATTGTTTTGGTTGAGAAGATAGAATAATTACTCTGTTTTGAACAAGCTGCTGTCATACAGAATGTGGATTTGCATATGAAAGCAATCATATTAGTGGTGAGACAATTCTACATATTTATTTGACAAAACACTGACATACTGTATCTTATTTGTTGTATTCATATGATGAGCATTATAAATTCATACATATACATGTTCCCAGAGATCATCTGGTTGGTTTTAATATTGGCTTTTTTTGTCAAATTGTGTAAAATTATGTAGAATTTAGAGGTAAAAGCTGGCCTAATCTTGCTTGAATATTTGGATTATTTATACATGATTTAATGAGAGAAAACGTGAAGCTTATTGCCTTATGGTGACAATTTTCAATGCACATGCGGCTTACGTGATGTTAATCTAATAAGAAGTGTATGCGAAGGTTGTTCAGACAGACCAAAAGAACAATGCATAATGTGGCTCATCTCTGCAATTCCAACCAATTTCTAACAGATCTGGAGGATTTTAAGACCCAGAGACGAAGTCCAGTGAGGGTGCGCGAGGGCCAAGGGGTTGTTCTGCTGTGTGGACCTCCGCCACACATGGGAGGTGAGTCATAGTCTATCACCTTCTCTTTTGGGGTTCACAGAATGGACTTTTATTATTTTTTTACAGCTGCCAAAGAAAAAAATATAGTGTGTTCCTTAAAGTTGTTCTTATAAAATTTTACTTTTCATCATTACTCTTCATTTTTTTATTGTTTACTTTTACTGTTTAGTATGTCTATATTAGCATATCATAACATATCTATATCCATGGGTAAAGAGGCTGGTTTGCATGGTCTTTGTAGTTTTTTATATAAATTTCTAGTGCATATTGTTTATTGATTACATTAATGAATAGTCCTCGCATACCGACACCATTACCATTAAAACAAAATTACCTTCTTTAGAATACCAGGTAACTTCAGCAATCAAAGAGTGACACAAAATTTGCTTAACTTGGCCATGCTGTACACTCTAAATGAAGTCATTAGAAACCCCATGAAGAGTAGTAATTACAGAAGCCAACTCTGGCTGGTGCGGTAAGCTCTTTCTTGGTTGGGCTCATGTCTCTCAGGGTTCTGCAGTGTGATTTTTCTCCCACTCTTAAAACAACAGTGCACAGCTGTGTTGTCTGTCTTCTCTGCATGGCCAAACAGCCTGGCTATTTTAATGGTTCCCTGATGGGGCCAGTGATATTGTTTAATCAGCAACTTCAGTCCGCTATCAATAGGCCCTAGCCCTTCTATAGTCAACCATCACTAGCCCATAGCCCTTATATAGTACACCATCACTAGCCACTAGCCCTTCTATAGTCAACCATCACTAGCCCCTAGCCCTTCTATAGTCAACCATCACTAGCCCCTAGCCCTTATATAGTACACCATCACCAGCGCATAGCCCTTATATAGTACATCATCACTAGCCCCTAAGCCTTCTCTAGTCCCCTATGACTAGCCCATAGCCCTTCTTTAGTACACAATCACTAGCCCATAGCCCTTCTTTAGTACACCATCACTAGCCCATAACCCTTCTCTAGTACACCATCACCACCAATTCCCATTTTGGTTTTAACTCTTGGTTTAATGTAATTAATAACGAGCTAAATTTCTCTCATATTAAATGTCACGGGAAACAAACTCTCCGCCTACTGTCTCTGGCTGCGTGTGGCATTCTTGTGAAAAGCATAATATGTGGTAACACTGGTAGAAGGAAAATTAGTGGCGTGTTCTTTAAAGCTTCCGTCCGAGGCCTTGACATCTAAACATAATGCAACTAAAAGTTTCCTTCTGGTTAATAGCAGCCACTATCATGGTTGCCATGGCAGTGGGACTCCAGTACAGAAAAGAATATATAATAATATATCATTGATTTAACTGGACTTTGGCAAACCATACTTGTGCTCAGTACAGGGGACTTTAAAGACTTATGTAATATTCGATTTTTTTTCTTTTCAAGCACATTTTTTTTTCCATGTTACCCAATTCATGATGTTGAAATAACCCCTTATGAAAGATTAATGTGAATGACAGCAGTCACCTTTACTGGTACATTGCTCTTTATAGGAAGAGGGAAAAATTGGATAAATCCCTGTGTTACAAATCATTTTGGGTTCTGCTTTGCCAGTAGTCTTGAACCATACAGTCGTGATTTGTGGCTCATGCGAAGAATCACAACTCAAAACTGTTCTGAAAGCAACTGCCTTGGAGGCAGAACAAACCTAATTGGTTCAAAGCAGAGCTATTAGGATGGCTCTGAATGGCTCTGGCTCAAACCATTACCAGTGTCATTCAAAATAACCAGTAAGTGGAGTTTATCTTTAGAAAACAATACGCTTTTTCAGTAGGCTTTAGATGAAATTTCATTATATAGGAAACTTTTTACTCAGTCATATTTTTATTGTTGTTGTCTGGACAATTATGTGGCCAGCTAGCTAGCCTCTAAAGTTGCATATTCTATGCTTGCTTGTTTGTTGTTAGCTAGCAAGGTGTCGGTCAGGTGAACTAGCGTTAACTGCTAGGAAGCAAGCTAAACAATGGCAACCTAATAGCTTGCTGGCAGTCGTAATTGATGTTCAGTATCTTAGAGAGAGCATGTTTTTGTTGCTTTTGTTTTTTACCTTAACTAATGGCTTGTAACCTTTTGACGTCAGGAAAAAAAACGTAGTTCTTTGCCTCATTGCAGAATTGCAACCGGTGCATGCAACCATGGAAAAGTTGCCATGGTGATGGCATTCCCTCAGATGAAACTGCAGAATGATGTATTTATTGCTCTTCTGCCTCTAAGGCAATAATACACATGGAATAGTACATGAATACTGCCTCCGAGCTAGCTGCAGAATGGTATAAAGTCTGAGGCAAGTTTTAATGTGGAATAGTAATTTCCTTTTATAAAAGTGGTATTTCTGCTTGTGTGGGGAATGACATTAGTCATCAGAGTGTTTTGAAGGGTTTCTAGTAGTCTGTCCTAATAACTTTGAAAACGTTTGGTGTAGTACAAGAATGGTAGGCCTACATTTAGCAGTCAACTACAAACACTACTGTGTTTCTACTGACTACTGTAATGTGTACTTAACCATTTCTGCCACAGAGGAACTGTGAGGTGAACATATTTGAAAATCTCAGCCCATTGCCTCTTAACCAATCAGTTAATCTCAGCCCATTGCCTCTTAACCAATCAGTTAATCTCTGCCCATTGCCTCTTAACCAATCAGTTAATCTCTGCCCATTGCCTCTTAACCAATCAGTTAATCTCTGTCCATTGACTCTTAACCAATTAAGTTCATTCTGCCTCCAAGGCCTTCAGATTGGTTTTGCGTGAGCTGATTTGTATGCAGTCAGACTAAGGTCATCAGCTATAGTTTGACCTCTCCCCTATGACCGTAACCTCTCACCATTCATCCAGAGAGATCTCCTCCCACTTTATCGTCACTTTTCAACACAGCTATTCAAGCTGAAACTAACTGTCCATTGGTATTCTCCAAGTGCCCGTTAGCCTGGCGTCTGTATATGACAGTTGCTTATAAGTCAACACCCACTCTGGACATTGTCCTTGTCTTGCTAACAACATGCAATGTGGTTCCGTAAGCATCAAAGTGCATCCCCCGACACTTTGTGTCATGTCTGATAAGAAAAACAAACAAAAAAGCCCATGGCATACGATGCAGAGTGCACAGCCTTCTGCATTACGTTAACAGGCCGACAGCCATCGCCTACTGCTGCTTTGAGTGCTGTGTTTAGAGTAATGCACCAGACCTTATTGCCCTAATGGAGCTGGGACTTTTACTCTAGCAAAGTCTGAAATCTTTTGGGTTGTTTTTTTCCTTCTGAACCCATGAAGGAAACTTGAGCTATATCTCAGACTTTTTTTATTCGTTCACAAAAGAATTGAAGCATTCTATTATTTACTGGAGGACCCTGTCTTTAAATTTCTATATTAGAGCAGTACTTGTAGTCCAGGTTTTGTGTGTGTGTGTGTGTGTGATGAAGACATTTGTTGCCCTATGTATTTTCCTCTACCTTTTTCAAAAGGTTATTGAGGTTTCTCAAGATTCATATCACTTATAAGTTCTATTCTTGTAGCTTGGGATTCTTATTAAAGTTTCCTATATCTTTTAGTAATCTTTCTTTATTGTTGTTTTGTTATTCTTGTTTGTCATTGTTGATGTCATTGTCATCTTTTGCAGTAGACTATTTTAAAAATTATTAAATGTGTATGTGCTTGTCAGAACAGAGCATCAAATGTTTTATTAATGTAAGATGATCAGATAGCTGCATGGATTTAATTTGACATACAGTGGTATGATTTGTCAAATAGGCTGTTTCTTACCAACTTATCCATTGCTTGTGTGTATGTATACATGCATGTGTAATATATGCCTACACACACACACACACACACACACACACACAGAGCGCAATACCAGTTTCAAATGACAGTAAAATTGACCAATCATATCTTCCCTCTTAGTGGGCGGGCTTAATTGTATGATCATTTCCGCCCGCTGTGGCGACGCTAGCTGTCGTTAGCGTACCACCACTAGCTAGTTTCGATTCAGTCCTTTGATGCCCTTTGATCTGATGCGTTGTTTACATATTCCGCTTCCGAGGAACACGGAGCTGTGAACCTTATTTTGTTGGAACCTTATTTTGTTTAAGTAATCTAGTACAGATATTACTGTTTATTGCGTTTCTAAAGCTGTACTGTCGTCTCAGATTTTATTTATTTATTTATTGCAGTTAATTAGGAAAGGAAACAATTTTTATTCGGGGGGGGTGGAATGGGAGCGGGCCCAGGTTTAATGGTCACGGTTCACTACTGATATAAATATATATATATTTCTAATCTATAGGGTTTAATATGACGTTGGTCCACCCTTTGTAGCTAGAGCAGTTTCAACTCTTCTGGGAAGGATGGCCATGAGGTTTACGAGTGTGTTTATGGTGATTTTTAACCATTCTTCCATAAGTGCATTTGTTAGGTCACATACTGATGTTGGTCGAGAAGGCCTTGCTCCATGAAGCTCTCTGCGCACTGTTCTTGAGCTAATCTGAAGGCCAAATGAAGTTTGAATGTCTGTAGTGACAGAAAGTTGGCGACCTCTTCACACTATGCCCTTCAGCATCTGCTGACCCCGCTCCATCAGTTTACGTGTCCTACCACTTTGTGGCTGAGTTGCTGTCATTCCCAAACACAGCCATTTCTTGTAATACAGCTAAAAATTGACTGTGGAATATTTAGGAGCGAGGAAATTTCACGTCTGGATTTGTTGCACAGGTGGCATCATATCACAGTACAATGCACAGTACAAAGCTCCTGAGAGCGACCCATTCTTTCACAAATGTTTGCAAAAACGGCCTGCATGCCTAGGTGCTTAATTTTATACACCTGTGGCCATGGAAGTGATTGAAACACCTGATTCCGATAATTTGGAGGGGTGAGCGAATACTTTTGGCAATAGCCTATAGTGTATACACGTTTCAGAGAAACCAGCTTCATTACTTGCACAGCTGAAGAACCTCTGACCAAATGTCCTGTTTCTCTGGAAATGTTGTTTTCTTCTGCTGTGTATCTATCTATCTAACTGCAATTACCTGAAATCTTCTTCAGATGTATATACATGAGGAAGAAATGGTTATGACCACACACTGGATATGTGTGTCATTTAATTTTTTTTATTAATGCCACACAAACCAGCGCTCAAAGACAACACTGGTCTGGCTTGAAGGACCAACAGGATCTAACCAGCCTCCTCCTTTGTGTGACTTCCAGCAGCCGGTGGTTATTTTTTCCATAAATACATGACTGCAACTGAGGTGGATTGTAGCATTTGTCATCACACTAGGCCTTATTGTACTGTGCATGACATCTTTTAACACCTAAAATGTTGCTTGTATTGTAAATGGATGTCATCTTGAAAGGACTAAACACTGCTACGAACGACCAGTATTGTTTGCTTTGGTAGAGAAGTTGTTGCTCTATTCTTGAATGAACAAAGCTGTCAATGTCTGAAACCCTCCATAGTGGAACCTGAGCATATCTGTCTTTGGAATCAGATATCGTGCTTTATCCCTTATATCCAAAACATACATCTGTACTGGCTCCTTTGGACAGGAGTGAAGGGGAATTCTTCATAACTCACGATGAACTGCTCATTTGATTGCTGTGTAGACCAAACGTAACCCGCCAGAATACTGACAGAGATCTGCTGAGATCTGTGCAGGATACAAAGAGCTTTTTGGCCTGATGTTGGACATGTCATAGACATGTCGAGCTCGGAGTGTGCAGATTGCAGGTGCACTAAGGGGAAACTGCTTCATTTCTTTAAGCCTCACACAGAGCTGTTTGGAACTGATAATGGTGCTTTCTTTACCTTCAAATGGATGGTGAAGGCCACTATTGGACTAATGAACTGTGTGCTTCCTTGAATGTCTTTTTCTCTCCCTCCAGTCAAATAGTCTTCTGCGCAGGACCAAAAAAGCAGCAACAGTTTGCAGGAGATTGGGTTCTACCGTGCAGGTGTCGGGCACGGTCACATTCTATAAAAGTCTATAAAAGAGAAAAAATTGCTGTCCAGTCAAGTCAGGAAATGTTACTGTCAATTTTGAGTGCAAGTTGAGTCTTGTCAAACATATCTGTCATTAAAATTAGATTTGCAGTGTCTCTGTTGTTTTGTAAGGAATCAACACATTGATTACTTCAGTTCACGCAATCTCACGGTACACCCTCTTTTCACTGCTCGCACCAAAATGCCTCCGTGTCTTGGCTGTGCTCATGTAATGGCGGTGGCTGGTGTTCAACTCCGCTTGGCCTCTCGTCCTGCAGAGCCAACCTTCTCATGGATCTTCAACGCATACCCCTCATTTGTGAAGCAGGACGCACGCCGCTTCGTGTCCCAGAAAACTGGGAACCTCTACATCGCAAAGGTGGAGCCGTCAGACGTGGGCAACTACACGTGCGTGGTGACCAATGAGGTGACCAAATCCAGAGTGCAGGGCCCTCCCACGCCGCTCGTGCTCCGAAGCGATGGTAATTGCTCCCGCGCCGACGCTTGCGTGCCAATCCCGGAGCAAATGACCGATGTTTGTATTACACCTGGAAATGGTGAATGCTTGGAGCTCCTGAAACTTGACTAAACTGTTTCTTGTACAGGAATTATGGGTGAATATGAGCCAAAGATTGAAGTTCAGTTTCCAGAGACCATGTCTGTAGCCAAGGGGCTAACGGTGAAGCTGGAATGTTTTGCGCTGGGAAAGTGAGTATATCACAGTTGATGAACGACCCAACAAGGTGCTTGCATGGAATAATACAGCATACATAATGCATTGCATAAACCTTATATACAGATTGCATAAAAGCTATTTGACATTTCTATATTCCACATGTCACCATCCACGGTGCACAACAACCTGTGATTTACTTATTTATGTATAGGCACTTTTTCATTCATGGGATATTAATGTATGTATGGGAACCTCACTAAAGTGTTATTGGTTTGCTGTAAATGTCTTGTAGAGCTCTAATACACATTCACCATCTTCTGACTGACGTTTCCCGTCTGTAGCCCAGTCCCAGCGATCAGCTGGAGGAGACTGGATGGAACACCTTTCCCCCGAAAGGTGGACGTTAGCAGGGCTAGCAGTGTGCTGGAGGTCCCGTACTTCCAGCAGGAGGACGCGGGCCAGTACGAGTGTGTGGCCGAGAACGACAGAGGGAGAAATGCCGTCAGAGGAAAGCTTTCCTTCTATGGTAGGTTCTGCAGTTCTGTTTGAAATGATCAATTCTCAAATTATGTCTCGGATTAAATTATCTTTACTATTCCCTGGACGGAAGCATTTTCCCACCACCAGTTAGCCTCTGGCTAATCAAAGTACAGTAAATGCCAACGCTGGTTTTGTCCCGACACCTGCAAAGACTTTGTGGGTGAAGTTAATTCACTGTGCATTAGAAATGTATACCCAGAAGGAAAAGTTGACATTGTACACTTTTACATGGCTTTACTTTTTGATCTTTAACCGTAACAGCTCAAAAATGCAACAAAAAAAAAACAGCTTTGGCTGATTTGTCCTGATATTTCTAGAAGGCCGAGAGGTTATAGCTCTCTCACTGAACTGCTTCTTTGAAGTGTAAGAGTTTCTGTAGAAGTTGGCCATCCTTATAAGACAGTCTCCTCTTAGTCTCTAGTGACTCACCCAGCTATTGGGCAGGTGATAAAAAGCCACAATCTGCCATAGACAGCATTTTGTGAGAAGTTCATCCGTGTTGCGGTGTTCTGTAATAATGATGATGGGAATCTAATGTGCATCACACTATGTACTCATTCAGTTGCAACTCACTGTGTTATGAAACATGAGCGATAAATGATGCTAAAGCTAATCTTTGCTGAGTAACTGCATTTCAGACAATCTAGCATTGTGTTGATCGTAATGCGGAAATTATAGAAAGTTACATAATTATCTTTACATTACAGCAATCTTATTGTCGTATTTTTGTAACTACTACAACTACTACAACTACTTCTACTACTACTGCTAACTACTACAACTACTACTAACTACTACTACTACTAAAACAACAACTAACTAGTACTATTACTACTACTGCTACTAACTACACTAACTTCGTGCAGAGCTTCACTTGATACCAACTCTTGCCATTTGTCTTACATACTTTGCAAAGTGCCATGTTCAATTATTCCCAGGTTTGGGCATTCCAATACCTTACCTATTGATTAATAACTGTGTTAGTTCATTTATTGGCTCATTCAATGCCTGGTTTGTTTACTGATTTATCCAGAGGGCAGATCAATCTATAACTCGTAGCCTCATTGTCAGCAGGCACAACAGTGAGTAATTCATTGTCACGTTCGGCATTTCGTGCGTTTCTAACTCCCAGCCCCACCTCACTTGCTGGAGAGGCCACAGGACGTGCAGAAGGCCATCGACGACTCTCTGGTGTGGGACTGTAAGGCCGTCGGAAAACCCAAGCCCTCCTACAGATGGCTGAAGAACGGCGAGCCACTGGAGGCCTTCGAGGTAAGTGCAGGGAACACCGGACTGGTGCGTACTGGTGTCCGGGCTCTGAGGGTCATGGGTGAGTCTCTCCAGGATTCTGCATCAGATGAACGGTTAGCAGAATGTCGAGATTAAGTTCGGTCAACAGGAGGGGCAAAAGCACAGAAACAGCTGAGCATATACCGGGAATTACACTCCTGAATTAGAGTCTTGGGCTACTGTACTTGGTTGACAAAATGAATCTAAACTTAGTCAGTCTTGTAACAAAAATGTTTTGTGCTTTTTTGAGACCTTCCCTTGATTCACCACAAACTCCCTTTAGTTCATCTGCATGCTCAGTCATATTAGTATGAGCAGCACGATGCACTCAGATAATTATACTTTCCAAAAATTGGAAATTTTGTTTAATGATGCTTGGCCAAATAAGAAGTCAATTCGAAGTCGAGGTAGCCAGCAGCCAATGAAGAGGTGTTCCATTATTCTGCATGATGCTTCGTGACACACATGTCACTCGCCTTAATGAACTGCAGGGACACTAGGAGTGGAGTGGAGTGAGCCAGATAAGAATAAATGAGATTACGTACAAGGCCATGTGTCCTTAGCTGCATCCCCCTCAATTAGCTGGAGACTGATTTCTCCTGCAGTAAGCTTGGCAGCCTACATGTGCCTGCTGTTTTGCCAGGGGCTCGAAATTATGGTTTGCTGTGAGTCTTTGTCCTCTTATCCTAAGAGTGGCGTCAGACCTGAGATTGGGGTAGTGACTTGGGAACGATCCAAAGAGAGTTAAAAGCAGTTGCTAAGATTGAAGAGACAGCAAAGTAAGAGCCCTTTTATTCAGCATGACTGAAATCTTTAACTGCTCAACTAAAAACTCTTAATATGGAAAAGAAAATTAAACATAATAAAAGTGCAACCAACTTAAATGTGCCTGGAAGAGTCCTTGTGTGTTACAATCTGTTTCTCATGGCTCTGGTGTCCCATTGTCCTCTTGCATAGTATATTTTAATGAAATGTTCAGAAACTTCATTAAAAATGCAAATAAGTAAAGAAGGCTACCATTAAAGGTAAAAGGAAGCTTCTTCTAACATGTCTTTTTTCAAAACATCAACGGCCCAAAATGAAAAGAGCGTTTAAAAGAACACGTGAGCATGAACCAGCGAGTGAAGGCCAGATTTCGTTTGATGTATCACAGTGATTGAGTTTTTAAACGACTCGACTCACCCCTGCTTCTCTCTTAGGGAAAAAGAAAAGAGTATTAGCACTCGATGTTTAAAGAGGTCACAGTGCTGATCCAGCAGATATCGCTTGGTGCTAACAAAAGCTAAAGGAAAGGAACACTCGTATACATACAATAGCATTTGTTGCACTCACTTAGGGAGATGGCTAACATATTCTCCTCTCTATGTGTGAGGCTGTTCTCTATTAATGAGCTGTGGGGTTACCATTTAGAAAATGTCACCATCAACTGCCACAGCATTTAATCAATCTCCCAACCAAAGGTCATTCATGTAGTGAATAGAAGAGAAGAGGGGGAGTGTCGTTTGTTATTTCTCATTACAATGAACGAAGCTACTGTCTATTCTCTCCCTCTCTCTCTTGTACTTTTTACAAATATCACGCTGGTGAAAAAGGATCAAGAGGCCATTCATTAGCGAGCTCCTCCCTTCACACCTACACGCAGACTCTTCTAGATATTTCCGGACCGTTCCCTCCTGCTGTGAATGCTTACTTCAGCGACATCGCTGTGGCTCAACGTTCTTCGGCTCAGTGTTTGCGATGTGTGTTCAGGTACGCAGCTTAATCAGTGTGTTGCAGTGCGAGGCACGAGGGGTGCTCTCCCGCCGCTGTGGAAAAAGTGCTGATTTCAAGGCAATGTCACCTCTAATTAATTGCCACCATAAAGCTGATCTATGACTCCATTTGTCTTTACTGCCAGAGTCAATACTAATGCTCCCTGTGGTATCCAGCCCACACGCGACATATATGAAAACATGGTGTTTGATGTATGCTGCCACTCGGAGAGCATCAAGACGTTTCGTGGCAGACAAGCATTTTCTCCGTCGTGGCCACTCGCTGAAACATGAGTTAAGACGTCCGGTAGCACTAAATAAGCTCCAGCCCAAAATTATTATCCTTAAAAGTATAGGTAGTTTGCTCATTTTTATTGGTTTCAGACTATAGGGAGCAGGTCAGCAAACTTGCTGTTCCTATGGTTTGAGCGGTACGTACAACACAATGGCGAAGCAAGTTCATGTAGCCGGCCATTAATAGGAGGAGCACGCTTTCTGTGGTCTGAGGGTCTGCTTTAAGAGAAACCCACTTCGAAGAAGTCCTCTGTAATTCCAGGTACGTCCCTGTTGCGTACCTGAATGTATTGTCCGCCACACAGTCCTCGGATGACGTGTGAGGACCAAGGACCTGTATTGTGTGAGGCTCGCAGTATGTTGAGCTGCGATGGCTAAACACAGGGCAGGCTCTGCGTTCCCCTGTGGCTAAAACTTTCAGATCAGTGACAGACTGCTCATCCCACTGCTGCTAAACTCCAGAGACATTAAAATTGCAAGCTGACCAGTAAGAGTAGCCCAGGGGCTGGAAAAGTGCGGATTTTCTCCTGGAGACTGTGATGAGATTGTGATGAGACTGTGATGAGCTTTCCTGGAAGAGAAACAGAAATCAAATTAGAGGGGATGATGAAAGAAATGTTACATGTGGATGCAGTCATTGATAGCAAGCATTAACAGAATACATATAGTTACTATGTAAAAACTGAGGTAAAACAGTGAGAATAAACACCTATTACGCTTTGAACCCCTCGCTTTGGTAATGACGTGTGCAGGTTTCTGTTGTCTTTTGCACTGACCACCTAGCAGGCAAGCCTTTTTCAGTAACTGACCGACTTAACACGTGCACAAGTGTCATCAGCATATGCAGGAACTAGCTATTTATCTAGGTAAATGCAAGGTGGTTAGTGGTGAAGGCAGCATTAAACACCATGTTGGTTGAGAAGAATTAATGTTGGTTTCCGTAATTAATCACATAATCAGATGAGCAGTTAAAGAGGTGGATTATATCCAAGCATAATTATCTTTACTAACATTAGCGAGTGATTTTGTGACATTCTAACTTGTAATGTTGGAAGTTCATGACGATGTTAAAGGTAATGGAAATTACTGTAATTATTATTCATTCAGCTTATTATACGCTTTGGGGGGGAAAAATAAATTTTTGCTGCTCTGGACATGCAAACATGAGCTGCTATTAGCAACACAAAAGGCATACTTACGAGGCATATATACTATATTGTCAAAAGTATTCTCTCACCCATCCAAATGATCAAATTATTGGAATCAGGTGTTCCAATCACCATGGCCACAGGTATAAAATTAAGCACCTAGGCATGCAGAATGGGTCGCCCAATGAAATTCCAGCTAGGAACTGTGATAGAATGGCACCTGTGCAACAAATCCAGTCATGAAATTTCCTCGCTCCTAAATATTCCACAGTTAACTGTCAGTTGTATTATAAGAAAATGGAATACAGCATTGGGAACAACAGCAGCTCAGCCACGAAGTGATACGCCACGTAAACTGACGGAGCGGGGTCAGCAGATGCTTTCTGCAAGTCAATCACTACAGACATCCACACTTCATGTGGCCTTCAGATTAGCTCAAGAACAGTGCGCAGAGAGCTTCATGGAATGGGTTTCCATGGTCGAGCAGCTGCATCCAAGCCATACATCCCCAAGTGCAATGCAAAGTATTGGACGCAGTGGTGTAAAGCACGCCGCCACTAGACTGTAGAGCAGTGGAGTTGCGTTCTCTGGAGTGACGAATTGCACTTCTCCATCTGGCAATCTGATGGATGAGTCTGGGTTTGGCGGTTGCCATGAGAACGATACTTGTCTGACTGCATTGTGCCAAGAGTAAAGTTTGGAGGGGGGATTTTGGTATGGGGCTGGAGCGCAAGGTCCATGAAGACATGGGCGTGGAGTCTGGTGTGGATGAACTTGACTGGCCTGCACAGAGTCCTGACCTCAACCCAATAGAACACCTTTGGGGTGAATTAGAGTGGAGACTAAGAGCCAAGCCTTCTTGACCAACATCAGTATGTGACCTCACAAGTGCGCTTCTGGAAGAATGGTCAAAAATCCCCATAAATACACTCCTAAACCTTGTGGACAGCTTTCCCAGAAGAGTTGAAGCTGTCATAGCTGCAAATGGTGAACCAACGTCATATTGAACCCTATGGATTAGGAATGGGAATAGGAACTTAAGCTCATATGTGAGTCAAGGAAGGTAAGCGAATACTTTTGGCATTATAGCGTATATTACCTACCTAGCTTACTAGCTCTCTAATATAAAAGATCAGTCTTTTAATATGAGCCACAACTTCAACATTACTGAAATGTCCATAAACAAGAGATCCCGAGAACTTCTTGTTTAGCATTTCAAAGCTGTGGCTATAGCAGCAAAGTACAAAGTGGACTATCACTTTGACACTAGGCAGCAGATTAACTTGCAAGACACCAGGCCTCTTAGGAGCTGAGACATTTTTGTCTCTGCAGTAAGACACAAGGCCACTCAAATTCTATGGTGCGTTCACAGATATCCGAGCCTTTCAGATATACGTCCCCTTGACACTTGCATGGAAACTGCTGAGCAGTGATAGCAGTCTCTTGAAACCAGGCCTGCCTAATTAATTGTCTTGTTTATACGCAGTAATAGAAGCGATGAACATATTTAAATCCGGTTCAGTTCAGATTCAGAAACTAACACAAAATACTGAAAGAACCTTAAAAATGTATAAAAATGAAATGGAATCCATCAGAATGTCAGCGATGTAACATCAAATGTAACAAGGCTAAAAGTTGCTTCACAGCACAGCTCATAAGGACAGCTGAGGACTGTGCAGTCACTGTGTAGAAAAGATAAAGTGGACAGACGCTGGTGAGCAGGTGTGCACTGGGGGCGGTCAAGTGGGAGAGAATTTGACATTCTAGGTCCACCCACTCTTGTGTCCCCAGTCCCCTCAGTCATTAACAACATCTACTCACTTAGTACTGTATGTCACTCTGGACAAGAGCTTCTGCAATGCTGTATATGTAAATGTAGCTCAAGACACCTGGTAGATATTGTAGATATTGTTGGTATTGTAGGTATTGTTATAGGAAGCATCGAAACATGGATCATTGGCTGCTGGATTTCAGATGGTATTTATGGGTTGATGGAGTTTGGTGAAGTTTTGAATTGTTATAAGGTCATAGTTTCAGGATTTAGATTTTTTATTTCATCTTTATTAACCATCTCTACCAGTCACTTAAAAGGTTTAATTCCTGTTTGAAAACATAATGTCTCCGAAGACATAATACCGATGCTCAAGTACTGCGTACGTATGGAACACAGAGAACCACAAATGTTCAAACAATATAAATAATAATAATTACATCCATTCAAACCTTGTGTTCATACGTTTCTTAAGTGTTCAGAATTTTCTTATAGGGAACTATATTAGCTGATTACATTGCTGATAATCATGCTGTCTTGATAAATCATGTATTTCTGTCATGGACGCCTTTCATATGCACAGCACCACTGATCCGTCATTAAGTCATGTTACACTATCAAATGTGAATAAATCAGAGAATAAATGAGTAGCTTTGCTACAACTGTGTTGTTGGATTGTAAGTTGTCAGATTATGCAGAACCACTGGAGTCCATGACTCATGTATGTGTTTGAACTACTGAGCCCGGCTAATCAAAGGGATTGTGTTGGTTACCTGTTATACATGATTTGCTGTTAATGTAATCAGGAGCAACAAACTTTTTTTTTTCTATCTAAACTACTTCATCCATACCATCACCGGCTATGATTCACTTTAATAAATGACTACCATAATTAAAATGAATGAGTAAACAGTTTGACTGTAACGGTGGCAGACTAGATGGCTAAAGGGGAGTGTCTTGCATGGGGTAAAGTTTATTATTCATTGCAAAAGACGAACAAAACAACGATATCGTTGTAGCATAAAAAAAAAACACAAAAGGAAAAGATTAGATCTCTATGAGCAGCTAGTAGCCATGGTAACGATATGCTAGCAAGTATTCTGGCTTGCGTCAGAACAGGATCATGAATATGCAGCATTGATGATGGGTACCAGTGGGCTTAAAGTAGTGTGCAAAGGAACAGGAGACAGGTGACTGCAACGAGTCAATAAACAAATGATCAAGTTGGGGGGAGTGGCTGTTGGTGAATGGGAGTATTTGAGAGAGGGAGTGGCTGTCTGTGTGAGAATGGCCGGAGGCCTTGGCTTCTGGGACCGGTTCACCGTGAAATTGACTCACCTTTTAATGATTGTTCACTTTTGGGCTTTTTTTACCTCTGTTGAATCCATTGATTTGAGTCTAGTACGGCACCCGTAGTGCTAAATATTAGCTCCTGTGATTTTACAGAGGAGCTAATGGCTAAAAGCTAAAACATTGCCCTTCAGGGAATGGTCCCTTGGGGTGAGCTAGAATACAAAAAAATATTAAAAAAATATATATATAACATTTTTGAATGAGAAAAAAATTGTGGGAGGACTTTGACTTGACTCCAGAGCACATTTAATTTTAATATGTTATATATAAATATAAATATACATTCACTGGCCACTTTACCTTGCCAGTACCGGGTTGGACCCCCTTTTGCCTTCACAACTGCCTTAATTCTTCATGGCATAGATTCAACAAGGTACTGGAAACATTCCTCAGAGAGTCTGGTCCATACTGACATGATGGCATCACACAGTTGCTGCAGATTTTTCGGCTGCACATCCATGATGTGAATCTCCCGTTCCACCACATCCCAAAGTTGCTCTATTGGATTGAGGTCTGGTGACTGTGGAGGCCATTCAAGTACAGTAAACTCATTGTGGTGTTCAAGAAACCAGTCTGAGATGATTCGCGCTTTATGGCATGGTATGTTATCCTGCTGGAAGTTCAGAAGATGTGTACACTGTGGTCATAAAGAGATGGACATGGTGAACAATACTCAAGTATGCTGTGGCATTGACACAATGCTCAGTTGGTACTAATAGGCCAGTACCAGGTGCCAGGAAAATATCCCCCACACCATTGCACCACCACCACCACCAGACTGAACCGTTGATACAAGGCAGAATGGATCCATGCTTTCATGTTATTAATACCAAATTCTGACCCTACCGTCCAAATGTTGCAGCAGAAATTGAGACTCATCAGACCAGGCAACGTTTTTCCAATCTTCTATTGTTTAATTTTGGTGAGCCTATGTGAATATTTTCTCTTTTTTCGGACCCTAGAGATGGTTGTGCATGAAAATCCCAGTAGATCAGCAGTTTCTGAAATACTCAGACCAACCCGTCTGGTACCAACCATGCCACGTTCAAAGTCACTTAAATCACCTTTCTTCCCCATTCTGATGCTCAGTTTGACCTGCAGCAGATCGTCTTGGCCATGTCTACATGCTTAAATGCATTGATTTGCTGCTATGTGATTGGCTGATTCGACATTTTCCTTAATGAGCAGTTGGACAGGTGTACCTAATAAAGTATTATTGTATTTTTACATTACCCTTCAGGGCTTCCATAAGTAGTAAATAAAGAGCTCTCACTTTGATTGCGGTTTAAATGTTAATTACTTTTGCAAGGTTGTTTTTTTAAAGCTCTGGTTTCTGCCCTAACATAGCAGCCTCCACCTCCCTGCTGAAAAATAATATGCCTTGTGTGAGGTCTGGCCACATCTGCTAAATGTGCACACGGTTGAAAAAATTGGGTGTATTGAGCATTAGGAATTCACACATGGTGTGCAAATCTGTAAATTACAGCGATAATCAAAAAATTGTTATGGAGAATGCCATGGTCCAGCAACCACCTGTGGCTTTCACAGATCTGTGGCTTTGACAGTTGATTCCTGGTTGAGCAAAGTCCAGGTGGGACTGGATAGACACATGAAGAGTACTCACGGCAGGTCCTTCCTATTTTTGCAGGACAGAATCCAAGTGGTTAACGGTGCACTGTCCATCAGCAGTCTGACTCTGACCGACACGGGAATGTACCAGTGTGTCGCCGAGAACCGGTACGGCAGAGTATTCGGCAACGCTGAGCTGCGAGTCATCGGTAAGAGCACGCTGGGACTGCACCTGCAGTACTTACACCCTTCTGACACCTTCCCAGATCCTGCAGACCTGCCCACCGTGCAGACTTTAGCAGTGCCAACCCGGCGCTCCGTTTAGCCAATCAAGACCTCAGAGCACGTCTCGAAAGTATGGCCCAACGTATTCGATGTGGGCTGCACTCCACAGGAGGGTTGATCTCCAGAAATAGAGTGGGCACTGCTGGTACAAAACCAATTGACATCACCAAAGATCAAATCAATTGTTGCCTTCAGATAAAAGGCTCTGGCTCCTTTTTAACATGCTGGGGCTGATACTAATTAAAGGAGCGCGGCCTGTTCTTTAGTGCCATCGTTTCCCAGCACAATGGGTCTTTGAAGGGCTGCGCGTTGAGGCGAGGCAGATGCGAACCAGGCAGGAAGAAAAACTCACATGCTGAAATTGCAGCGTGCCGATGCCACCTGTCCGCCCCACTCTTCTTGCACATTTTGAATGCATGTGAGCAGCATGGTTGAGTGGAGTGTGGCTAGCAGGAGATGGAGGCCTTCTTCAGCGAGTGTGTCCTATTAAAGCGATCCTTACTGTGTCTCTGGGAGTGGAGGCGGCAGGAGGAGCTTTTCATTAGAGGTGACTGCAAGCTGTCTATCCGAGCCCTTCAGTAATTCAGTGATTTCAGTGATTCAATGATCGTATCTTCCTCTCTGTCCTGTCCTTCCCCCTTATTCTCTACTCCCTCACTTTCAATCCCTCTCTCTCTCTCTCTCTCTCTCTCTCTCCCTCTCTCTCTCTCTCTCTCTCCCTCTCTCTCTCTCTGTCTCTCTCTCTCTCTCTCTCTCTCTCTCACACGCCCGATTGTCTGACGCCCTCTCTCTCCTTTTCACTCTCCCTTCCCCGATATCAGCCGTGCCCCCGGATTTCTCAGACAGCGTGCTGAAGGCCCAGACTCTGGCCCGACAAGGTGGCGATGTGCTGATCGAGTGCAGGCCCCGGATGTCTCCACGCGGCATGATCTCCTGGAGGAAGGGCAAGGAGGCTCTGAGAGAGAGCCACAGGTTAGAAAGCTGCTTCTGCTCAAAGACTTCGGAAGACTGTAAGAAAACCTTCAGATCCAACTGGGTGCCGAGGTTAAAAGCATAGTTTGGGAAAGGTTGCAACTGACAACAAATAGAACAGGTCAGGGTAAAAGCTAGTGTGTCATACTTAGCAATGGGCTCCATCCATTGTTTACTCCTGTTTGCTTTGTTTGTAGCTTTTAGTTCCAGTGTGCCTTAAAGGCTGTAGGTGTGCAAGCAGAGGTTCAAATCACATGTAGGGTGACAGTGTTCGAACGGCTCTGTCTAGCTCTGCAAGTCCTGTTCTTAACCCACGTGGTAGGAGCACTAAGACAGATATGTTTGGTAACTATTTTTAAACACCTTTTCATTCCTCAGCATTAATGTACCTCCATTGGCTTCCCGGGGTAATAGTAAGTACATAACTTTTAAAAGTGTCGTACAAGGAACTAGCAAGTAGTAAAAGATTTGGTAATGCTCTGCATTGGCTTTGCTTTGAAGGATTTAAGAGACTTGAGAAGCACACATTCATATTGAGTGGCTGAAGATGGATGAAGAAGGAAAGGGTTGGTGTAATTAAGGATTGTAGTCGGTGTGGCCAGGTGCTTGAGGGCACTATAGGACACCACTAGTCGAGAAAACCATTGATAAGCTACGACACCTCTCACATCCACCCACCACAACCAGCACGGAAGAAACTCGGGGGAAACTAACACATGCTCTAAGAGACAAAGATAGAGAGAGAGTGAGAGATAGAAAGAGATAGAGTGAGAGACAGAAAGAGAGAGAGAGAGAGTGAGAGAGAAGGCTAACATGTTTGTTATGCAATCTGTCAGCATTTTGAAGGCAAATTCGGAAAAGCTTAAGCCCAGTCACTCCATGCTGCTCTGCCGAGCGAGCATATCTGAGGGGAGATGGCTGTTAAGATCACAAAGGATTAGGCTGGCATCGTCTGGCAGGCTTAATTAAATACTTGCACTGCAATGATTGTCTTGTTCAATATGTCTGTCTTCCAATGATCGATGATCAGCACACCGAGCCGTTATCTGTTTGTTCTTCTCATGAGTCATGCCACTACGGAATCAACTTTCAATGCCTGAATAGCCGACCCAGCTGTGGGGGGTTTATTTCAAGATTTCCAGACTGCTCCGATTTCAACACTCTTTCACTGAAATGTGAAGATATCCTGCCCAATGGCTTTACGTTCATCAGCCCGTGTAAAATTCGGCATGCGGGGACATTTGTTTTGTTTTGTTGGTTTTGTTTTGTTTTGATCGCCAAGGCGCCCCACGTTCTGTCTCATCACGGCAGGGGGCGGGACGACAGAACCTCATCACCCGCAAATCCTCCCCACGCTGTGGCGCCGTGCTGCGAAAGACGGCCGCGTAGTGGAAGGCTGTGGTCAAAACGAGGCAGATCCCTTGCGGGTCCCTTGCAGATCCTGTACCGATTCCCTGTAGATTCCCTGCAGAGCCTGTGGTGTGGAGAAAATGACTTTTACTGCTCCTCGCCTCATGCTGTAGGATTGCATGGAGGAAGTTTTACTCTGAGGATGGTTCACATATGCTTATTACATGATAAACCAGCTACAGGCAAATATGCACTACTATACTGATTACTGCAGTGCATGACAGTGGACTACATATGATAGTAAGGTCATGGAAAGGCATTATTTAACTGATACCAATGCTTCTGGTGGGAATTGTGTGTTGTGTTTAAGTCCCATAGTTCAATGATCTACACCAATCTCAATTAGCTTAATGCAGTGGTTATTAAAAAGATGCTGAGGTTTTTATGCTGTAGCACTACCAAAACTGCTATGTAATTAAAGGTAGACTTGGACCAGTAGTTATCACTTATTTACATCTCTAGTACTGTTTTGTCTATACAGAAGTCTGTTTTTCCACTACTAGTGAAGTTCAGCATGATTCATCCCAACACACATGGTTCAACTACTAATAAAAAAACTCAGTTTTTCAGATTTTTGGAGCCCTACTGTTATGGTGGTTGATGTTCTGGATTAAGATTTGCCACCTTAACCCTATCTTTAGGATTTTTATTCACACACATAACGCTGAGTCAAGGACTGTCATTATCCTAGTGTGGACACTGTCACTCAACCAGTCAGCTGAAGGAGACAGAGTTATTTTGAACTTTGGAGATAAGGCAAAACAGAGAGGAACACATGATGTGAAATATTCCTGGACAACACAAGGGTGATCTACTACTCCTAAAGGAAAAATGGGAGAAATGTCATTTTGGTGCTCAGTGAGCTGTAGGGCTAGTGTTGACTATTTTTGAAATATCTCAGTATTTAACAGATGTAACTTATCCTGTCCGCCTGTTTTCCAAATGTGTTGAATTTAGGCTTATGAAAAAAAGTGATTTGTTCATTTTAAGAAAATGTTCTGGAATCACTTCTTTGCAATGTCTAAAGCTACATGTGACTCACGAACTTCAGGAAAGGCCTCTGGGGCTCACCATTCTTATTGGCATTTGCATAGCTTTTATGGAAAATAGTTTTAGCCATCAGTTCACTTTACATAATGAACTGAATTGAACAATTTATTGTGATTTTAGTTCACACACAGAACATAGTACACACTTTAAACACTGATAATTATGGCTGAATGTCATGTAGAGTAATAAGATTGTAATGTATGACTAGTGAGCCTGATTGTTTGTTGTGATGCTGTTTTTCTAGAGTTTCTGTTCTGGATAATGGGACTCTCCGAATCTCGAATATTACCAAACTAGACGCAGGCCTTTACACTTGTGTGGCCAGGAATCAGTTTGGAGTTGCAAGCAGTGCTGGGACTCTGGTTGTGAAAGGTATGATCAGAAATTGAAGAGGGATGTTTAGGTCATTCAGTACTTTGTGAAACATTTAGCATTTCTATTAATTTATTTTTAATAATATTGGTTTACTCAACAAAATAATTTAGTGTTCATTGGCATTCTGTTGTTTTGACTTAACAACAGAGCAAGGCAGTAAACACCATGTGGTTTACTGTATGAATGTGCCTATAATCACTGGACTGATGATTCGGGTTACTAAATTGCAAATTGATATTTACTTTTTTTTTCTTGTCAGTGGCCACTGAATGAATGAATTCAATTACCTGTTTGCTTAAATGAATGACATTGCCAATGAAATTACCTCTTTGCTTAAATTGTGTTCGACATTTTTCATTAGATTTTCATGTAGTGTCATTGGTTAAATGGGAGCTATATTTAAGAAATATTCTTTAAGTATTTACCTTCTCAATATCCTCATAGTGTAGGATGCTAATTATTTGATACAAATAATTCAGTGGTTATTTAGATAAAAGCCTTTTTTTCCTTTCCCCTAATTTGTAGTTAATTTATTTATTTGACTAACTAATCATTCATGTTCGGAAAAGTGGTTAAACAAATAGGTTTTCTTTGTTTATTTATGTAAATTGACTTTTTGATATTTCTTGAGATAGAAATATGGTTTTATGTTTTAAAGATAAAATGTAACATTTGTTATTACAGTGTACCTAACTGTAGGAGTACTAATTCATTCACATTTACATGATGAAATAAATGGGGCAATGAATATCCATGATTGCACAGTGACATCTAGTGGTCCGTGACTTGTAGTGCACAGCTCATAACTCAAAAAGCATTAGACCGATTTATTCCAGGACATCTGAAACTTCATCAATTCAAGTTTATTAAATAATAGTAATAATAATAATAATATAGTTTCTGTTACTGCTTGTTTTAAATATGATATTGGATTTTTTTTTATATTATAAAAAAATTAAACAATTCAATAGACAGTGTGTATTTTGCTGTTGCTTTTTGTAATACAACAAAAATATATTATTTATATGTAATATATATGTTTATAAAAGTATTTGTAGTATTTGTATATATACATATGTAAATATATGTGTGATTTAAACAATAGCATAAATACACATATAAAAGAAAAATACTTAACCTGAACATAAATCAAACTTGAGTTAAGCACCTTAAGTTAGACTATTTCTTCTATTCCATTTGCATTTACATACAGAGCGTCCCAAAAATATTGACAGCATTGGTAAACAGCAAAATGGTCTATGAAGTATTCTTCACTGCTAATCTTCAATTCAAAATAATAAGAAAATGTAACATTTATGTGAAGTACAATGACAGAAAGCAAAAGCCGTTTAGGTTTACCTGAGCTACTATGCATGCTTAAATGGTCAACCATGACTCTCTGTTTTACTGATGTTTAAATGTGAGGTGACACACAGGCTTGATCCTCTTGGTCACCCATGAGAAAGATGATGTGTGTCAAAAGGCTGTTGAAAATAGCTAAACAGTTGTCTGTTTACAAATATGTCTGTTTCTACTACTGGGCCAATGACTTATAGTTTCAAGCCGCTTGGAGATGTTAGGAATCTGCCTGGACAATGACATATGCCTTGAATCTTCGAGACACACAGTGGGAGACATACAGACATTAGTTAGGTATTGGGGTCAGAATGTCTGCGAAACTACAATCGGATGTCACCTACAAAATTATTTGGAAGGGTTGCCAGAAGAAAGGCTTAAATGTCCAGGACCAACAAACTGAAGTAACAGTTTTCCAGACATCGCTGAAACTTTCAGCGAGATTGTTCTATAGTTAGATGAGACCAAAATAGAAGTTCTGGGAAGCGAACACCAGTGATTGGTTTGGCATAGATACAAAGACAGCCATGCAGAATAGTCCACTAAATCTGTGATGTGGGGACGTTTTAACTTCCAAGGGCCCCAGATCTATTAGTACTATTAGTACCAGTACCTGACCACTGGGCTGCAGTATGGAGACACTCATGCCAAAAGAGATCAGTTTCTCAATTATTAATCCATTAATGCATATCATTAGTGGAAGGCTGTAATTGCAGACCCTATACTCAAAGGTGGGGAACCTCTTCTAATCTCCAATTATAGGCTCATCAATATTTTACACATAGTGTCAAAGGTCACCAGACAAGTAATTGATTATCTAAACAGCAACATTTTCCTGCACACAGAGCAAGTTGGATTGAGTACTAAACAGTTGCATGATATCTCATGGAAAAAAAATAAGGCACCATTATACAAACGTGGGGTTGTTGGGACTATGTTCTATAATTTACAAAAAGCTTTCAACACTGGTATTGATATTATTATTATACCGTATACGTTATTCCACTTAAACTTTTCCATAAAGTTTTTCAATCTCACCAAATCATATCTCTCATTCCACACCCAACTTTGGTCAGAATTGATCGTTTTAAATCCCTATCTATCCCTGTCTACCATATCTCTCCCTATCTATCCCTGTCTATTCCTGTCTATTCCAGTCTATCCCTGTCTATCCCAGTCTATCCCTGTCTACCATATCTCTCCCTATCTATCCCTGTCTATTCCTGTCTATTCCAGTCTATCCCTGTCTATCCCAGTCTATCCCTGTCTACCATATCTCTCCCTATCTATCCCTGTCTATTCCTGTCTATTCCAGTCTATCCCTGCCTATTCCTGTCTATCCCTGTCTACCATATCTCTCCCTATCTATCCCTGTCTATTCCTGTCTATTCCAGTATATCCCTGTCTATCCCAGTCTATCCCTGTCTACCATATCTCTCCCTATCTATCCCTGTCTATTCCAGTCTATCCCTGTCTATCCCTGTCTATCCCTATCTATCCCTGTCTATTCCTGTCTATTCCAGTCTATCCCTGTCTATTCCTGTCTATCCCTGTCTACCATATCTCTCCCTATCTATCCCAGTCTATCCCTGTCTATCCCAGTCTATCCCTGTCTACCATATCTCTCCCTATCTATTCCTGTCTATTCCAGTCTATCCCTGTCTATCCCTGTCTATCCCAGTCTATCCCTGTCTACCATATCTCTCCCTATCTATCCCTGTCTATTCCTATCTATCCCTGTCTATTCCTGTCTATTCCTGTCTATCCCTGTCTATCCCTATCTATCCCTGTCTATCCCTATCTATCCCAGTCTATCCCTGTCTATCCCAGTCTATCCCTGTCTATCCCAGTCTATCCCAGTCTATCCCTGTCTATCCCAGTCTATCCCTGTCTACCATATCTCTCCCTGTCTATCCCTGTCTATCCCTGTCTATCCCTGTCTATTCCTATCTATCCCTATCTATCCCTGTCTATCCCTGTCTATCCCAGTCTATCCCTATCTATCCCTGTCTATCCCTATCTATTCCCTGCCCATCATCTGGTGTCTTGCAGGGTTCATTATTGGGTCCCGTATGTAGACAATATGATATCTTTATATATGATGATACAGCTATTTTAAAGCTACATGGTAAACATGCAGCAGAGATTGCAAACATGTTAGAAAATGCTGTGTTAAAGGTCATATTCTGGCATATCAAAGTTGTTTACAATGCAGTATGTCAAAAACAGTAGTATGTTTTTCCCCAAAGACCACAGTTTAAATATAGAGCAAGATATTCCCCTCTCAGCAGAGAGACTAGAACAAAAATATGTAGTACATATAGATTCAAACATCAGCATCAAACACACAAATAATAAAGTCAAATTGGCAAATTTCAGGTATACCAGACACTTTCTAGCGACGAGGCAGTTAAGATGTATTTCTGCTCAGTGTTTCCACCACTTTTCTATGTTCATGCCTGAGAAGTTTGTCCAATAAACATTGCAGCTTTAAAACCGCTGGAATCACCATACACTCAAATCTGTAGACAAGAACACATTCGTTTTTCATCATTGTATTCGAAAGAAACATAACCCGCTTAGCTGGGGAAGACTAGTTTTTAAATACAGCATAAATATATCAAATGCAAAAATGTCTGGCTAATTTATACAATTTTGTATGGATTATCTTCTCTTCCTCTGTTTGGCTTTATCTACTTCTTATCTACTACAAACAGAGTTACTAGAGGAGCAATTAATGAAAACTGTTAGCCAAGCCATCTTTTTTCTTAAGAGCATTCGTGGCAATAGAATTCATTATCACTTAGGGATTAGTCAATTAGAGAATCTCCTACTCATCATTAACCTTAAACTTTGAAATGAAAAGTATTCAGTGTCTGCTGAAGTATTCATATGCTGCATTTTACTTGTATTTAACTGTGTTGTATATTTTATCTGAACTTTATATGGTACTCTAATATTATTATTAGATGCCTAACAACATCAGGCAAAGACATATCCTTTTAGCTAGCACGGGTACATTTACAGTTATTTGAATGTTGATTCATGTACATTATCCCTCTTCAAATGAAGAGAATCAAATGATGAGAATAAAATTTCTTAGCATTTGTTCTCCAGTGTCAGTAAGCATTACAGGAGAAGAATCAGGGCTGTTATTCTTGCACAGGTATTAAATGAAGGACAACAACAGTTATCGGTGCAAATGGGATTTATCTTTTTCCTATCAATCATTGTACTTCAGATGAAGGTTACCTCTTTGGTAATATTTTTATTAAAAACTAAAATGGCAAATTTTAAGTATTTGTGGGAATTTAGGCATTTTTGCTGTTTTGCAGGCCTCAGTATACACTGAAAAAAAAGAACTTGTTGGATTTACTCAATTCAATAGTGGACATTGGTTGCACACATTTGTTTTGCTTCAGCAGCAACTTACTCTCCCTGTGTGTTGTGTAGTTTTTACACAATAAAATTACATGTCTGTTTAAAACATGAGGCAGTTGTGTTAGATACACTCAAAATGCTTACATAAATCCAAGACATGGCTAGTCTCTTTTTTTCAGTGCAAAGTGGTGAGGTTGTTTAGATTATTTATAAATTTGTAATAAATGATAACCCTCTGCACTGTTACAGAGCCCACCATAATCACGACCAAGGCAGCCCAGCTGGACGTGACTGTAGGGGAGAGTGTGGTCCTTCCCTGCCAGGTATCGCGGGATCCCTCCCTTGATGTTCGTTTCACCTGGTTCTTTAATGAGCAGCTGATCAATTTTGGAAGCTATGGTGGCTATTTCGAAAAGGTCGGTGGGGTAAGTACTGTTTGCAAGTGCAGGACTTTCACCTTCAAAACTCCAGGTTTGATATGAAGTAGTTAATGTTATGTGAAGGCATATTATGACCATTGAACATTGATAATTGACCTACTGCTGCATCCTTGAAATGTAAGGGGTTAATGGTTCATAAGCTTCCATTACCAGTGGTGCCCTGGCTATGAAACATCTCAGAGGAAAATTCTTTTGTTTGCTTCCAGAAATCTGCAGGTGACATCATGATTCGCAACATCCAGCTAAGGCATGCAGGGCGGTACACCTGTGCAGTTCAAACAAACGTGGACAGCGCCTCGGTAGCCACGGATGTGGTTGTCAGGGGTAGGACCATAATAACAATTCCAACCCTCGACCTATATTCCCCAAAAGCTGATGTTTGCAGAAAGTTGTCCAAATAGGATTTCACCTGGACTGGGACTCATGACGGTGTTCCTCCCATAGGTCCCCCCGGGCCACCGGTGGACATCCTGGTAGACCATGTTACTGAAACTACAGCTTTTGTGTCATGGAGCCCGGGCCCTGACAATCACAGTCCTATTTCCTCTTATGCCATCCAGGCAAGAACACCTTTCTCTCTTGGCTGGCAGGCTGTCAAAACAGGTATATCACAAGTTTCTGCTACTATGCTGTGGTGTTGGTATTGTACTGGGCCGTTTTCTTACAGCTCTGCAAGCATATATATTGTATATATCAAGCATATATCAACAATGTTACACTAGACGATTTTGTGAACAACGTTCATTTAGGTCTTTTAGGTTTTTGATTATCCTTTAGTTCCAGAGATTCTTGGCAGGAGTCAGCTGACTGCCCCGGTCACAGAGCTGAGCCCGTGGGTGGAGTATGAATTCAGAGTACTGGCCACCAACGCCATTGGCACCGGAGAACCCAGCAAACCTTCCAGAAAAATCCGGACTAAAGACGCACGTATGCCCAGCATTCAAACAGTTGGCAAATTATCACATCAAGGGCCCTTTATGTCATCACTGCTTTTCTTTTGTGTGAGGTTTGCAAAATAGTATGTGCGCTAAAAAAGAAAGCTTATGATTTAAACCAGTGAAGAATTCCACCTTTCTCCATAGGATTATACATGTATTACAGCATCTATTAAATGTAGACTGGCTTTGACCTCATTACTCATGAAAGAAATGTAATTTTCTGCTCCTCATTCTAAATTGTAACATTATACTCAAGCACATCCACAATTACGACTCCCATTAAATATTATTTTGTGGTAAATATCACAACAGCTTGAAGCAGGTTTGTTTTAGTTTCTTTCAGATGTAGATGGCAGAGTGGAGCTCTGTCTCTTAGCGGAGGTTGAGAGGGAAAGTGCCTGTATTTCAAGGAGCTTTCATCATTCAGATTACATTCAGGAAATGTCCTCTTTCTTGTCGTTTTTCTTTTTTTTTTTTTTACTTTCAAATACGTCAGTTCCAAGGATAACCCCAGCCCGGGTGGGCGGAGGCGGTGGCAGTCGCTCGGAGCTAGTCATCACTTGGGAGGTAACAGTGACAGCTGGCTTTCTGTTGCAACTTTGTGGCTGCACAGTTAACTGCCATTAACAGTGGCTTTGCATGTCAGCGTGCATCAGAAAGGTGGCCTCCAGGTTATTTCTGGTTTTTGATGTGTCCGACTCAAAAAAGTGACAAATGCAGGCATTTCCTGGAGGGCACATATTTTTTTGAGCATTTGTACTTCTTGATTCTTAAGTTCCCTCTGTTGTCATTCACATCTGGTGTTCTTCCTCGGCCATATCTGTGTCTGCCTGGTTCTGCTTGGTGCTGTGTGTGTCTGCCTGTGTGTGTGTGTGTGTGTGTGTGTGTGTGTGTGTGTGTGTGTGTGTGTGTGTGTGTGTCTGCCCGTGTGTGTCTGCGTGTCTGTTTCTGAGTGTCTGTTTCTGCTGGTCTGCGTGTGTCTGTGTGTGTGTCTGTGTGTGTGTGTGTGTGTGTGTGTATGTGTGTGTGTCTGCCTGTGTGTGTGTGTATGTGTGTGTCTGCCTGTGTGTGTCTGTGTGTCTGTTTCTGAGTGTCTGTTTCTGCTGGTCTGCATGTGTGTGTCTGCGCGTGTGTGTGTCTGCGTGTGTGTGTCTGCGTGTGTGTGTGTGTCTGCGTGTGTGTGTGTCTGCGTGTGTGTGTGTCTGTGTGTGCGCGCGTGTGTGTGTGTGTGTCTGCGTGTGTGTGTGTCTGCGTGTGTGTGTGTCTGCGTGTGTGTGTGTGTGTGTGTGTGTGTGTGTGTGTGTGTGTGTGTGTGTGTGTGTGTATGCGGGGGATCTCCAGCCTGTCCCAGATGAGCTACAGAGCGGTCCAGGCTTCGGTTACGTCGTGGGTTTCCGTCCCCATGGTGCTCAGAGCTGGATGCAGGCTGCGGTCACCTCTCCTGACGCCTCTCGCTACATCTTCAAAAACGACAGTATTCCTCCCTTCTCGCCATTCCACGTAAAAGTGGGCGTTTACAACAACCGAGGGGAGGGGCCTTTCGGTGCCGTGACTACAATCTACTCAGCAGAAGAAGGTAAAAGGGACTCTAAAGCACTTCTATGCAAAGATTGCAAATGTGCTGCCAATGAGAAGCAGACACGGAGCAGTCCAAAGCTCTTGTGAATAAAATAGATCTGGTCATGGCATAGCACCTCATCGTCTGAATCTAGGAGGTTGGCGTTTTCGTATTTAGTTTGCTGTAAGCACCCTGATGGTTGATCGATGACAGTGCCTTGTTCCACGGGCCAGAGCCGAGTCGTGCCCCCACGAGGATCCGCGCAAAGAGCCTGTCTTCCTCGGAGGTGGAGCTCAGCTGGAAGCCTCTGCCATGGAGCACCAGCAGGAGACGCATCATGGGCTACGAGGTGAGAGGCCGACTGCACCCCGAACCTGCCGCAACCCACAAGACGCAATATCTGGCAGTAGCAACGTCACCATTTTTTTGTTCCATTACATTAAGCAACAAACACTTTTGAGAGACGTTTACATTAACAGCCTTGGAAGAATATTATTTCTTTCATATTGCATTTTCTGTTGTACTGTCAGCATTAGCAATGCAGACAGGTCCTTCAAACCCTTCAGAGGACTAACAAAAAATCTGGTATAATATAAAAAATTAATATGAATGTGTTTCATAAATAAAGCACAATTACATATTCATCAACTAAGGGCATAACTAATCTGAACTGAACTAGTATGGCTGCAGGAACTCACTGCTGTGTATGTGCCCCTTCTGGTGATATTTTGAAGGGTTCTGTAATGTCCGTTAACAAAATGACCAGTGAAATGTAGGATTTTCACTATGAAAGCTGGCCTGGCCCTTCTCAGTCTTCTGAATAAGATACTATGGTATTATTAGTACCACAAGACTGTGTGTGTTAATGGATTAGAGGTACTTGCTTTGAGCACTGCATACCCCTGACTATCTGCTGTAATATCAGCGACCGTAAATTGAAATGAACTGCAGTTTCAGCAGTTATGCTAATAAGGGCATTGCGACTCCACATATAATTGACACGTGTAATTTCACGTATAATGATTTAAAACCAAAATGGATGCCTGTGATGTCTGCTCTGTGAATTTTAGCTGAGGTACTGGGCCGAGAGAGAGGGACAGGAAGCAGCCAGGGTGCTGAGGACGGTGGGGAACTGGACTTCTACGGTCTTGCGCGGTTTGGATGCCAGCACTGTTTACCACGTCACCCTCAGGGCCTACAACAGCGCGGGCGTGGGGCCGGACGGCTCAGTGGTCAGCGTCACCACCAGGAGGCGCCGTAAGCAACCGCCTTGATGGAAGGTGGTGTCGGGACGCTAGTTCTTGTCGATCCTGTTTTACTTGCAGCTGTTTGAGCTGTTACAACTTTTAGAGAAAGTTGGCACGTCTGATTCTGTAGGACTTTCAAACCAGTAAAAAGTTTCAAACCTGTAAAAAGGAAAAAAAAGAAAGAAAAAAAAACGGATATACACTGTCATTAATGAGTAACATAGCAGACCTGTACGTCCTGTTCAAGTAGCACCGTGCAGTGGAGTATTTACTGCTCACTGTCTGTGAGTGAGTGGGTGAGTGGGTGGGTGAGTGGGTGAGTGAGTGGGTGAGTGAGTGGGTGGGTGAGTGGGTGAGTGAGTGGGTGGGTGAGTGGGTGGGTGGGTGAGTGGGTGAGTGAGTGGGTGGGTGAGTGAGTGGGTGGGTGAGTGGGTGAGTGAGTGGGTGAGTGAGTGGGTGGGTGGGTGAGTGGGTGGGTGAGTGAGTGGGTGGGTGAGTGAGTGGGTGGGTGAGTGGGTGGGTGAGTGGGTGAGTGAGTGGATGGGTGAGTGGGTGGGTGAGTGGGTGGGTGAGTGAGTGGGTGGGTGAGTGAGTGGGTGAGTGAGTGGGTGGGTGGGTGGGTGAGTGGATGGGTGGGTGAGTGAGTGGTTGAGTGAGTGGTTGAGTGAGTGGGTGAGTGGGTGGGTGGGTGAGTGAGTGAGTGAGTGGGTGAGTGAGTGGGTGGGTGGGTGAGTGGGTGAGTGAGTGGGTGAGTGAGTGGGTGGGTGAGTGGATGGGTGAGTGAGTGGGTGGGTGAGTGAGTGGGTGAGTGAGTGGGTGGGTGAGTGGGTGAGTGGATGGGTGAGTGAGTGGGTGAGTGAGTGGGTGGGTGAGTGAGTGGGTGGGTGAGTGAGTGGGTGGGTGGGTGAGTGGGTGAGTGAGTGGGTGGGTGAGTGGGTGAGTGAGTGGGTGGGTGAGTGGGTGGGTGGGTGAGTGGGTGGGTGAGTGGGTGAGTGAGTGAGTGGGTGAGTGAGTGGGTGAGTGGGTGGGTGAGTGAGTGGGTGAGTGGGTGGGTGAGTGAGTGGGTGAGTGAGTGGGTGAGTGAGTGGGTGGGTGAGTGAGTGGGTGAGTGAGTGAGTGGGTGGGTGAGTGAGTGGGTGGGTGAGTGAGTGAGTGGGTGGGTGAGTGGGTGGGTGGGTGCGTGGGTGAGTGAGTGAGTGGGTGAGTGAGTGGGTGGGTTAGTGAGTGGGTGAGTGAGTGGGTGGGTGAATGGGTGGGTGAATGGGTGTGTGCTTGAGCAGGTGGTGGGTGAGTGGGTTAGTGAATGGGTGTGTGTGTGAGTGGGTGGATTAGTGTGTGAGTGGGTAGGTGGGTAGACAGCTGTTTAGTTACGATCCAGTTCCATGAGGTGCTTTGCATCTATAAAACCAGATGCAATCTACATATGTTGATGGATTGCTGTATGTACAGATCTTTTTAGATCCTTTATTATATCATTATTTGAGCAGCTTGTTACCTAACATAGCTTAGTGATCCCTGATGATGATGATGATGATGATGATGATGATCAAAATGCTATTATTGGTATTATAATGGTATTGTGCTTTTAATGGACTGTGTAATACTGTGGATTTCTCACAGTTCAACACCATCCATGCAAAAAAACATTGTTTAAAACCATGATGGAATTCTATAACGTTTGCATGAAAGGATTATATGAAATTATATAGAATTTAACTTAGGTTAAGTTTCATACAGATGGATAAAAAGCTATTGGCTAAACCTGAAAATGGCATATGAGCAGAGAAATGATTCAGTGCAGAAGGCCTGCAGATCTCAGTTCATTACGCCTGCAGCACAGGCCTAAAGTCTTTATTACTGTTTACTGCTTGCTTACCTCAGCACCCAGCCAAGCCCCAATGAAGGTCACGTGGAATGCAACAAACTCTAAGGTCATTCTTAAATGGGAAGAAGTCAGAGCTCTGGAGAATGAATCAGACGTCTTGGGTTACAAAGTAAGAGTTGACAGTTCTACCACAATCCGGTTCTTTTCTTGCAGTGTGTGAATGCACACTAAGGTATTTTTTCAGTAAGAGGCAAAGCTATTTTTTTTTTTAAAGAAACAAAAGATATTCTTAATGCAATCACCATTCTGCATTGAAACGACAAATGATCCAGAGTCTGTAATATATACTCTTAGTACTGTGAAGCTTTTCTGACTCTGTGCTATATACTGTGCTTGTCTTGTGAAGGTGATTTACAAGCAGAGCAGACGCAGCCATCAAAGGGTGGTGGAGACTAACAGGACCTCTGTGGAGCTCTCTCTACCTGTGGAGGAGGATTACACCATCCAGATCAAAGCCATCAGCGAGGGCGGAGACGGAAGCAGCAGCAGGTTTATTACCATCCCAAGGATAGCAGGTCTGAGTCTGATAATCATTTACTTATTAGGGATAGCAGGTCTGAGTCTGATAATCATTACTTATTAAGGATAGCAAGTCTGAGTCTGATAATCATTACTTATTAGGGATAGCAGGTCTGAGTCTGATCACCATTACTTATTAAACAGAGCAGGTCTGAGCCTGATTATCATTACTTATTAAGCATCTATTGTGCACATTCCAGTTATAAAGGTCCCTTTTTGGAGAATATAGTTAAGGTTCACATTGACCCTCGTTCTAAATATAGATCAAATGGATTTTACTGAAATGAGTTTTTGCACAGAAATATGTCCTTTTAGCAACGTTTTTAATGCGTCTCGGTTGGTCTCAACATGTGACGTTTCTGTCTCAGTGCAGGTTGTGCTAGGTCTGTGGTGGAGGCCTGCTTCCTCCATATTGTTCTCACTGACGCCGTTTTAAAACAGCCTGCGCTTACATATCTGTTTATTCACTTATTGTGCTTGTGACATGCGTCTCACGTCTTGTGTTCCTGCGGGTGTTGCAGCGAGTTTCACGTGCCTCTCTTCGTTTTGTCTTCCTTCCCGGCCAAACGGCACACGTCTCAGTGGCACAGTCGGTGGGCGCCAACACGCGCGTCTCCGTGCTCTCCGTGCTGGTGACGCAGCTCCTCTCCTGCACAGCGCGGACTTTGTTATGACAGGCAGACCGAAGCCCAGCGACGGGGAACGACTGCTAGCGTCACCCGCAAGCGGACACCATTCTGTGGGTTTTGCGAACCTCCTACAGACCTTTCAAGAGGAGGCTTGTGTTCCACCATGTTTGGAATACTGATACCAAAGCTGCTGTGAAGACTATGCTGTTTTTTTTTTTTTTTTTTTTTTTGGGGGGGGGGGGGGGGGGGTGTTTTGTTTTGGACCCGTGAGGCTTCCTTGAGCTCATACCAACGAGATGTCTCCAGCATGGCAACTGAATGTTGTGTGGTTTTACTACTTAAGGACTGATCCATAACGTATATGTGTTCCATAAGGATATGGATCCCTTTTTCTAAACAAAAAGAAAGAAGACGGAATCTGGATTCTCTGCCTCTACTGCAGACCGCTAATGTCGATTGTACATTAACGTCTTCATAAACCTGATGGTCTGGGAACTTTATCAAAAGGACACACTTTCTGTAACGCTTCAGATTCTGACCAGCGCTGGTTTTGTCATCCTCGAACATGGGTCTGGCTGCCTTTCTGTCCATAACATCATACATATCATGTCTAGACTGTGATATCCCGTTAAATTGCTTCAGTGTATTGTCCCCAACCTGTAAAGAGTTTACAGTCCCTCATTCTGAATGAGGTCCCTATTTTTTCTTTGGCTTGCAATTTGGAATCTAGCTGCTTGGCCTTATCAGGTCAAAAAAGCTCCTTAATTGTCTTGAATCCCTGTTTTTAATTGGTATCAAGAGCCACGCTTTGGTAGTGCGTCCCTCAGTAATGAAAAGAGTAGGCTTATTCAAGATATCCTCAGGACCAAAACAGCCTTAAATACTACTCACTTTTTATTTTATTTGCAAACACTTTTGTGAATTATGTACTCTGGCAGTGTCGAGAGACAAAAGTTGGGTTTAAACAGACCAGCATTTAAACTTTTTGTTCCTGTGTAGCTACTGGTTGTGATTAATTACGGTATGTTGCGTTCCACATTCTTTTACAGTCAGTCAGTCTTTTGCATGAACTGACTGTATTGACTTGGAAAATAGTATTTCACTGGTCTGACAGCTTTTAAATAAAGAAAAGAACATGACTGAAATATTTTGGTAAACATTCATACACATGATCAAATATGATTGCACATCATTCTCGGACACATGCCTAGTTTCATGTACCTAATTCAGGGTTTATGGTTCTGAAAGCAAAATACAGGTCTGAGCACTGAATGTGGTGCTGGGTATAAACTGTCATAAGTATGTAGTAAGTGAAGCCACGTGTTAAATAACATGAAATGTTAATGAGGGAAAAGTACAGCTAAGTAACATGAAATATTAATGAGAATACTCAGCGGGACTGTTTCAGTTAAAACTGAAGTATAAATTTAAGTATGAATGTTTCCCCCTTGTGACAATAATTACTGAGGCGCTGCATGTTTTTAAGACTGCTATTCTTCAGTACACCACATGAGGGCAGTGCATAACAAAACAAATGCGAGATAAAAACAATTGCTTAGTGACGTCCGAATCGCACCGATTAGATTTATTACACTGCAAAGCATGAATTGACCGATTTTATTTATTTTATGTTGAACACTGTACAGCAAACACAGAACCAAGCAGTAGGAAGTACAGATCTGGAGAAAAGAGGCAAAAACGCCAAAACCAGTTGAAGCTCCTGGACATCGCCATGTGTCTCCCAAAGCCTCTTCCTTTAGCGTTATAATTTCTGAAGGGAGAGAGCGACTTAAAGGCTGAATTACAACGGAAGCAGCGTGTGTTGGGCATGTGGAGATCAACGCGCCTTGGTCCCAAGTCTTCTCTCAGTGCATGAGTGAGACCAAAACGCTGTAACAGGGAAGCTCAGTATCGGCACGTTAATCCGTTAAGGGCTTAAGTGTATATTAATGATCTTGGGTTAGTGATGCAAGTTCTTGGTTAAAAAGGTGGTGCTTGGTTCGGAATTAAGATAGCAGCTCCTCCATGGCACTTTCATACTATTATAAAGAATTACTAGGGGCGGTTCCCCACAGATTGTGCAAATCCTTTGAATAAATGGCACTGTGGAATAATGCATGTTTAATTTCTTAACCACAGTTCACCGTAAAGCACAAGTGCCTGACAAATGGTGGTTTTTACAGAAGCTGCTGTCTGAACTACAACTACTCTAACCTAACTTAGAGGAGGATGGGTTCAATTTCAGTAGCCGTAATGAGCAATATCTTAATTATACATATGTCATTAAATAGTGGGTACAATCTGTATGACTGGACACAGGAGTCATAAGTAATTGTTTGAAAGTGTGATGAAACATAAACATGTGATTTCTGCAAGAGAAAGCCAAATGTGTCAGCTCTGTATTAAACAGCACAAGTGTTCTATACTACATGGAATCTGTTATAAATGAGTGCATCTTTTGCAACACTTGGCTCTGTTCGAACCAAGAATAAATATTTTAGAACATTCAAATTCCACACTTTCATATCAAGCATTTCACAATTCAATTGGTTGCCTTAATTTAAACCTCATCTCGAAATCCGCCCCTCTTCTGCTGACACGCCTACTTCTACCCATGATGCTTTCAGGTTAAGGAAGGGGCTGTAATGTTCATATGGTGCAATTCGCTGCTGTGGGCCCATAAAATCGTCTACAACAAGACACCTCCAACATGATAATGAAAATTACAGCCTTTCACCGTTGTTCTCCATCCTAATCATCCGATTCTCATTTTAAAGTTTAGGAATACACATATTAGTTAGTCCATTCACTCATAGAACATTACATTACATACACCTGCAGTCATTCTTTAAACTGTTCCATCACTAGTGATACACTGGGAGGCTTGTAAAGAGGATCACCGAGTACACACTCCACTGAAAAGAGAAATCAACAGCTCGTGACATCTACCACACGGTAAGGAATCGTCAGACTGAAACACACCATTACCTGTAAAGTGATCTTTTTGATATGTAATAAGACATCCTGTTTAGAAATAGCCCATTTTTACTGGGGATTGGGGGCAGAGTGAAAGAGAATCAGACCACAAAAGAAAAGGGGGGGGGGGGGGGGGGGGAGTATCTTCTGAGGTTTGTGTCAAGCGAGGGCCCAAAAACTGCCAAATAGCAGTATAAGTATCTCCCTTTATTTCTCTAAAAACTAGTGGAACTCTGCATGTTTCTAACAAATGGACAGTTTCACATGCATATTTTCACAGTTATGCAACAGACGTTAACATTACGCATCGCTAGCATTATGGTAACTACAACTTCAAATGCTTCTTTTTTTTTCTTCATTAAGGATTAAAAATGCACACAAAATATTTTGGGCATTCATTATGTCTCTGATTTTGACATTAAACATTTATATAAACATTTGATTGTATAACCATATCAATTAATCTGACTGTACTGAATGACAGACATGGGGAGGTTTTGTGTTTAATATTTAATCTTCATTTGTAGTTTCTCGTTAAAAATTACAGGGAAGCGTTTTTTTTCTTTTCCTTGTAATCATAACAAGGAAATAATGGGTGGCCCATTTGAGGGGAAAAATGCCATTTTGTTACGCCTTAGAAACTGGTCAAGAGTTATAGCAGGGGTTTCTGAGTCCAAATATTCCGTTCAAGGTAACTTTGCCAAAAGAAGGGAAAAAAAACGGTCCCAATGCTGTTTTCATGTTGAAGTGGAACCTCTTAACACGGTGGAGTAAAGTGGAGCAGAGGCTTCTTCTGAGGTCGAGTAGTTTAGGCATGAGTTAAAGCTCTCTCTCCACCGCCTTTCTCCTCTCTAAGAGTCTGTCCCTGCTTCTTAGAAGCATGTTGGCATCGTTGGCACAGGCCGTTGTGCTTGTGTCCAGCAATCTGCCCGTCTCCTCTCACCACCATATGGGCTCGTATGATGAGTACGTTGAATTGTGGTGGGTTGGTTTAGTTGCTGTTTGTCATTTGTTAATCACGTTGACCTGTTTCTCTTTCCTTTGCCAAACCCTATTTTGCCACATGCAAACGAATGGCAAAAGATTTAGAATCTAACGGCAATCTAACTAATCAAGCACGCGTGGGCAATGTAGCGGACTGAGTAAGCGTGGACAAACAGTTGTCGATAGAACCGCCCTTCGCTGAGATACCCAATGAATGGTACTGTCCTTAACACCAAGGCAAATGATCTTCTGGAAGTTTGTCAAATGGCCCAGTGCATCACCCACGGTGACATGTTCTAGGCTGAAGAAAGTGTAGAAAATTCATTATGCGAAGGTGACGGTGTGCCTTCTGGGTATTCTCATACAACAGAGCTCCGCTGGGTGCTGCCCTGCACAGGTCTTTATCAGTCTCCAGTCTTTTGCCCAGGGACTGGCCCAGAGGAGCCAGAGAACCACATTGGCTGTAATTTAAGTCGAAAGCTCCTTTTCAGCTATTCACAACCACAGTGAACATAAAAGTAAGTGAACGGGGAGGGAGATGGTGGGTTTTGAATTCGGGGCATATGCGTATCCATTTGCAGCAGGTCCTGGGGTCCAGTGGGCGGGGTTAGGTGAGTGGTGGGTGTGGCCCACAAGTGGTAGGTGGGTTTGATATCCAGGACTTCTCCTGCATGCAGTTCTGAGAGCCCAAGAGATCAGGACTGCAAAAAGATTGATATAATGAGTTGGGCTTAAAAACATATACATTTATTTCACTGACATCTTAACCATGGTGATCTATATATTTATCAAGTTTGGGAATCGAACACGTGACCTTGGTATTGCTAGCACTTTGCTCTCCCTGATTTAACAGAAAGTGAATCAACATGTAATTTCTGACATGATCTTTGGAAGACTAGCAAACATTGTGCTGTACAGAATCAATAAAAATAAATTGAAATCTTACGTTTTTCAATGTAAAATTGAATTAATTGTTTATACACATCAGTGTTGAATTTTAAACTGTCAACCGTTAAAGGGCAATCTGATGCACTGATGTAATGTATTGAGCTTTAAAATTGATCCTTAAATTCCAAATGGATCTTGTTTTTGGAGAGACATTTTACTGTGACATTCTCACTATAATTGAAACTGGACGATAATGTCAGATACAGTCTGTTTAAAGGCTTTTTTGTATAACCCCAACTTGCACTAATTTGCTCTCGTCAACTCTGCCAAGCTTTCAAGATGTAACATAAAATGTCAATTGTATTGACACTGATATGTTATTATGAACATGTAAAGACTCCACACATGCCCCAATTTGAAAAAAGCCAATGTGGCAGCTAACACATCAGTGAAACCATAAGTGTTTACTTTCACAGGGAGAGTATAAATGAGGCTCTTAGGGACTAGCTATGACAAATACCTTGGATTCCTCATGTGGGTCTTGTGTGGAAGATTCTGTTTCCCTGACAACTATGGCCTTGGTTACCAGCATGTCAGGGTGCTGTTGCTTGGCTTCTTTTATTGCCATGGCAAGCGCCTGAGTAAAGGCAAATCCACAATCAAAGGAGGAGATACTTCTATGCATGTTTCTGGTGTTATTCCTGTTTGCCTTTAAGACACTTCTAGCTCGGTTCTCTGCAAGACTGTACCTGATCTTGATCAACATCATCATCTCCGGTAATGATAATCCTCTTCTCAATCCTTGTCTCTGAGTAGCCTCCTTTCACAGTCTACGGTACACAAACAAATATTAGTGAGTCAGTACACTTACTTGTGGCCAGAGGTCAATACATTTTATTATTGAATTTCATGATAGGTAAATAATGTTTAATTCTTCCTGTTACCTTTGTAACATGTGTTGTGGTAGCTGATGTCACATTCTCTGTTCCCATTAGAGGAGACCCAGAACCCTCTCTTCCCAGAGACCCAAAGCTCACCTGCTCGGGAAGAGAATAAAGATGCATTAAAGCATCGTGTCCAGTGTTATGTGTTGTTTGTACTAATGTCCAAAGAATGTCGCTACAACAAAAAGGTGAGACAAACAAAACAAACAAAATGTGTTTCCATGAGATGTTTGTTTGCTGTTTTGATTGGTGGACACAAACAGGAACAGTTCAGTTAATATGTTGCAACCCAGTCAGTTCTGGCTTTGACGGTCAGAAATACATGCTAGACAGTAACACAAAAACCTTGCAAAAGGCACAGACACACACAGACACACAAACTAGACACAGACACAGACACACATGTAAACATAGCCCACAATTTGCTTATACTTTAACATATGTTGAACACACTAGTTTGAACTGTGCTGATGCATACGTACAGGAGAAATCCTCTCCGTCATTGTGAAGGATGCTTCCCGCAAACCACTCATACTGTGCTCCTATGACAGAAAGATACCTCAGCATGACCTGTGGTCAGTTTTGTACTTGCCAATAACTGGAATACAATCCAATTTACATAGCTTATTCACTATAATAGGGACACTGGGATATCACTCCAATAGAGTCAGATTGGGGATGTCTAGTGTATAATTCATGTGGTGTAACTGACGTATAAATTGTCATGGGTTACCATGCCTACCTGGTCTGCAATCTCCATAATGGTTGTGGTGACCTCTGAGCCATTCGGCTGTGTCTCGATCTTGACTTCAGTCTTCCGCAGGGCCTGAGAGGGAAGCATCTCACTGCTCTCTCTGCTGTGAGGCTGAAAGAACGTTGTGTCTGAACCCTCTCGCCTCGCTGACTGGATATTAGCAAGTTCTGCAGATTCCTTCTTCAAAGCTTGAGCAGCCTTCACTGACCGTGGCGCTTTTTTCGGCACAAATGGCTTGAAAGAGAAAGACAATGGCAAAAGGTCACGTTGTGATGAAGGGTCAGAAGCCCTAACAAGGAATGAGAATCTAGGCAGTCAGTGTCGGTTTAAAGAGCTTGATGACAAAATGAATCATGGGTCAAAAAAAAATAAAAGAAGCTGTGAGAAACATAACATAGAAGTTTGAAATTAAAACAACCAAACCTGAATGGACTGATATTCGACTATGGAAGGCATCACCATATGGAACAGAATTAGCATCAATCATGAACTGAAATTCCCATGTAAATTCATGCTTTGTATTGACTCCCTGTAGGATGCAAGAGAAAATAAAATGATATGATCAAACACATTAACACAGACACACAATTATGCATCTCTGCATTAGGTGGTGGCTCAGTCTCCATGCTAGAGAAGAAGCATCACCTACCTCAGGTTTACGCTCTTCCACAGGTTTCTGGACTACAGCGGGCTTGGGTTCCTCCACAGACCTCCACACATCCACAGGTTTCTCGTCTGGAAGGATGATGGGGTCGGCCCCTAGTATGAAGGCTGGATGGGTCGGTCGGTCTGAAAGAGTAAAATCAGGCGAGAAGTCCTTTTCTCCCAGCTCAGACATACCTCTGGAGAACTCCTCCATCCCTGTCTGAAGGTCCATTAGGACAGTGAAGTCCACCTCAGCCTCCAGGCTGGAAGTGGAGCTGACTGTGATACTAGAGCATTTGCGTTCGATGCCCAGGTGGGTCTCTTTCAGATACAGGGCGTCTGGGTCAGGGTCATCTTCTGAAACTGATCCCAGGCGACGCTCCCACTGTTCTCTCTGAAGGAAGAGATAAGAAACAGCTAAGAGAAGGAAAATAATAAAGAACAAGAACATGGAGCTCAAAGTAGATGCAGCAAAAGAATTAAAGCAGACTGTAAGTATAACATGAGGCAAGTATAAAAAGGCAGTGTTGTGAATGCTTTTCCATAGTCTAAAAGCAGTGATCTTTTGAGAAAATTAGAACATGCCATTTAGGTAATGACACAAGTCTAGTGGGAATGCAGATGTTAGTTAAAACTAAAGAGATGGGTTGATTGAAACATTTTCTTTTCAGAACTGGGACATGTCTCTGAGGGAGGATTATGACAAGAATATGCTGACAGAACTTGATTGACCTCTGTAGCATACTTCACATTGTGCACATAAATAGCCCATTAAATAAATTCTCCTCCATAATTCATTACCCTTTCCACTTTGAGTTCTCAGAGGTTTCAAGCCACTGAAAAATCTTGGTTTACTGCTGAAGCAAGCTTTAAGTGTTGTTATTAGTTATGAATAACATTTACAAATTCTATTAAATGGAGTGACAAAAGTAACTCATCTCACTACGCAATGAGACGCAGTGGGACAAGTTTTTTTTTTTCTGTGATTATGGAGTGACTTTGGAGTCCATGCGATTGATGTCATTCTACTGTGGCATGAAAACAAACATGGGCATGACAACAATGCTTTGGCATGACAAAGATGCTAAAGCTTAAACTTGTGAATTAGCAAGATGCTAGAAGTGGGTAAGATGAGAGGAGAAATGAAGCACCTGGATTTCCTCCTGAGGTTCCGCATGAATTGCTGGGGTGGGGGGGGGCTCCTGGTGAGATGAAATAATAGGAAAGGTAATGCAAAGTTAGAGCACTGGTGTTTCAGGCAAAATGGCAGGACACCTTAATTAGCCCCATAACAAATTACCAATTAGGTGCAATCATGTATAAAATTAATCAACTATACACAAATATGCATGTACAACTAGACTCGGTTACCTTAAGTCAGTACACAGTCCTGAGTCTACAGAGTTACTGAACATCAGGCATGTTGCTCCACTAATGTAAGAGCTAAAGCTATGATAATCTCAGAGAACAATGCTGCCATTTTAAGAATCTTGGAAGATATTCTACTAAGTCTTGGTATTGATATGGTACATCAATATTATTAGAAGTCAATTATTCTATGATTTAGCCCAGATGGGCTTCAGGAAGAAAATATCTAAACCTACCAAAACTACCAAAGCAGTGCTTAGATAGTACTCAAAACTCTACTGATGCCAAGTTAAACAGTAATTCCTAGGACTCTGTTTTGGCTCTGCAAGTTGACACTCAGTGGGCTACTGCCAAAAAAGTTAAATACTTCAATGTTTCCTGCCTTTGAAATATGAACTAATCTACAGCCTAGCAAAATGGCAAATCTGAAGCCTTTTAGACTATGGCAGCATATAATTCCACCCAAAGAACAAAGCCCAACTCAAACAATCACTTATCAAATTAGCTCTATGTCCTGCCCATGAGTAACTGCATGGCCATTTTTGAAAGTCTTGCTTAGAAAAGCATCTACATTTGCAAAAATGGCATTTAAGCATAACAGCATGGTGCCTTAGATTCCTAGCAACAACCATTCTCATAAAATGGTACCAGAGAAAGGCTGTTGGGAGGAAAGGCCACAGGTACAGTGGGAATTTGAGAAACGTGAGTCTGAAGCTTAAGCAATGAAGATTACATGAAGAACCCTATGGGTTGTCTCGAATGTGCAAGCAGATGTTGAGCTGTGAAGAGGAGGGAAAGGGAAAAAGAGGAAGCACATCCTCATCTGATCAGCCAACTATTACAACACCTAAAACTCCCATCAGCCAATGGTTAACTTTAGGTTGCCAATGTGGGCATTTCACCCATCTCTCCTCAGTTATAGGTGCTTTATGTTCTACAAGTGCGTGTACTGGGAGGTAGAAAAAAAACTAAGATATGGATGTGCAAGTTCATGCGATGCCTATAGTTCCTGTGAGTGATAAGCAGATGCCAAGCAGTTGTTACCACTGGTTTCCTCTTGACTGATTCTAAGCTGGAGTTCTTGAGGTGGCTCTGGCTGGGGTCAATAGTGGTAGAATCTTGTTTGTTTCGTGCCTCTCTCATCCTCTGGGATTTTGCAACAGGATACGAAGCAGTCATTTGATCAAAGGCAGAAAACATTAAGTTCGATTCATAGTCAGACAGTGGGGAAGAATTTTCTAAATAGTCCTGGTCAAGCTCAGGGCTGAGTGTCTGATTTACACCGCCAGCCACATCCTGAAATTGCTGTCTGTCTGATTGTGGAAACGGGTTGTCTTCTCTCTCTCCACCATTATGATCATTAGTCAGGTGTCTATTAACAGGTGTGGAAATTATGTCTCCAGATCTACTTGTATGCGTGAAAAAATCCAATATGATCTCACTTCCCAGTGATGCCTCCCTCTCCTTTGTTCCTTCAAACTCATTAACTGATCTTGCAAAGATTTTGTCACTTTTACTCTCATCTTGCTGCTTGACTCCTTTGTTTCCTTTTAACTTCTTCGACCTTTCTGGCTTCAAGGGAACAACTCGTTTCACCTCTGACTGAGAAGTGTCACTCTTAACTGAATCACTCCTTAGAATACTTGAGTCTTTAGCCTTGTTTTTGTCATAGGTGAGATCAGACATTTGGGACCGAATGATGGCTTTGGGTTTGTCTTTTCCACTTTCCATGATTTGTCTCTGAAATCGACTTCCATTATACTGATCCCGCATGTGTTTGTCTATTGCAGCATTTGGAGAAGCCTCACCCCAGCTTCTCCCCTCGTAGTTCCAAAAGTCTTGGCACGTGGAATCTTCTCCATGGCTTGTTCCCCTATACTTTCTTTCAGTCCAGTGCCTCTCAGTTGGACATCCGTCGTAGCCATTTGCATGTATGTTGTTCTCAGCATGGCCCCCATAGACAAGCTTGCTCTCATATTTTATGTTCTCCACACCAGAATATGTATCTTGGATTTGTGTGTTTTTTAATGTAGAACCTCTGGTCCTTGTTCTTTGAGGCTTCTCTGGTGAGTTCTTTGCTTTTCTTGCTATCACATGACTTTCCATTGTGTCATCACGAGTCATGTGGGTTTTCCCTCCCATCACTTCCTCTCCTTCACGCTGAAAACGAGTAAGTGATGGATCTACTCTAGCAGGGCTCTTGCTGGTTTCCTCTTTTGAACTGAGGGTCAGGTCTCTTTGACAATCCTCGTGCTTCTCAATCAATAAGGGTTCCTCAGAGGCCTATATATCAATATAGAGTGAACAGTTTCAATAGCTTGTGAGTGTTGCTTATATACTCTATTAGTGTAACCAAAAATTTCTGTATGATATTATGTACAAGTCCAATGCAGGTATGATACAGTATGTAAGTATCAGAAGTAGTTTAAATTGAGGAGATGAATTCATAGCAACTACCAACTGAAAAGTACTTAAAAGCAGCAGTGTTTAAATGTTGCCTAGAGTTAAGATGTACTGCTTCTGTAAATAAAAATGGCTGCCAATACGAACCATATGAACAAAAATTTCATGCTGTTTCAGATCCTGTTTCAGAAAGCTTCCATTCAAACTACTCTGCACTTGCCAGTTGTATGACATAGGAGTTCAACAATCTCCTCTTAAAGCAAGACATGTGACTCATTAAACAAAAAGACTCATTAAATAACGATCATAATCAACTGCTTTGCCCGGGGAGAGTAGGTACTCGGAGTAGTGCTGACTGACGAAAGACTGCTACACGAGTCCCACTAAGACAATCGATATATACTTCGTTAAAACTATTTTTATAAACGATCTGTAACTCATTGCACATTAAGGGATGGGCCTCTTCTACTCACAGTTCTTTTCTCTGGAGTGCTGCCAGGAGAGGCTGCAGACAGGCACTTCTCTCTGTGGACCAGCTTGCTGTTGGGCTCACGCAGTGCCCTCTTCAGCTCGTTGATGCTGGCCTGGTGTTTCTGCAGCACGTCTTCTGGCTTGTCGAGGAACTGCTGGAAGGCAGAGCCGTCAAGATGGCAAACTTGCTCACCGCAGAGTGTGAAAAAAAACCAAGCGCATGAAAATATGTTTAAAAAAGTGCGGCAGACATGCCAACGAGTCTTTTGTATTTTACTTTGCAAAGTGACTTTTGCAGACTTTTGCAGACCTGTGTTACGTGGTACCTGTTTCATAAATGACAATCATTCTCTAACATTCTGGGAAAGTTATTAAAGATTTAGGTGCTTTGAAGTCATTAAACTAAACCTGCCAAATAGAGGCACCACTGCTCAAAATCACACCACATATAAACATGACACATGCTTGTGCAGGTAATGGATCTCTGTGTTGGCCCAGTTTCCGGAAACCTCCACACTTAAGACACATATAGATGAGAGACTTTGTAAAATATGTAAAAGGAGCCAGGTCAGGATGTGGATGTTCCAAAAGCAGTACCTCCTGTTTAGGGTGTGGGGCCAAGTCCTGGTCCGACTGGGGAGGGAGGTGAGGGAGTGGGACATGAAGCGAGGCGAGGCAGGATGAGGCAGAGCGAGGTGCAGCGAGGGGGGGGGGGGGGGGGGGGGGTGGCAGGAGTGGAGACAGGGAGGCAGAGCACGGTTGAGTTTAAAAGGCAGGCAAGCAGCCAAACAGACAAAGCAATCTCATATACACACACTACAGTCAGCCATGGGAGGGTGTTTCATCGTCTCTAGATACAGGTCCAGATGTTTCTCAATGGAAGATTTAGCACAAAATTTAAAACGGTGCACCCAGACCAGTGAAACAAATGACTCCTGCTACCCTATGACACATAGACTGACACATATAAACTCAAAAGCATAAAAACATGGATAAATACTGTAGCAGTGTCACCCCTAATCCCAAAGAAATTGTGAAAAGAATCTAAATTAGGATGCAATATGTAGGCTACCCTTTGATCCATCTAAGTCAACATGGTATTCAAATGAACTAATTTGGCAATATGCTCCAACAGCTCTGCTCTGCCTCTACCATCTGTTTCTGCTCTTCTCGTCCATTAAACCAAAAAGCACTCACCAAACTGAAAGCATACGCTGAACTAATGGCATCAACATGATGAAAATGTAAGGTAGCCTTGATAAGTACAACACAAAATCAACCAAAAAAATGTAAATAAGGACAGACATATCTATAATCTGACATTTTAAACCATTGTAAGTTCACTCCAACATCACGAAACAGCCATTAATATTAAAATAGAAATACCAATTCAGCCTGGAATACATGGACTGCCTTGAGTGACATGAAAAGCCATGTACAGGACAATCGTGCTCATGGCTAAAATGGTCAACTCACTTCTCATTATAATGGACTCCACAGCCATGCTACTTGGAACTATGCAGAGACAGACACACAAACAGACACAGAGATAGACAGACGCCAGACACCGTAAAATACCTCTGCCTTAGAGTCTAGAGGAGAGCCCGGCATCTCCCCCTGTCAGCAAAAGAATGGAGGAAAGAGCAATTAGTGAAAGCGGGGGAAGGATTACAGATTACAGAGAGCAGAGAAGGTAATCTGGATTGAGTCAATTCATATAGGAGGAAAGACAGAGTCAAGAAAAAAAATTATGTTGGGATAATATTAGAGATAAAAAAAAAACACCCAGACATAAAAAAAAACCCTTTAGGTCTGAGTTCAGGTAAAAAGGAGAGGGAGCGAGGGAGGGAAGTGTAGAGGGAGAGAAAGAAAACTGAAAAGAACAGCAGGAATAAAAGATCCAGACGGTGGAGAGAAGCCAGAGGAGAATAGAGAGGCCCAAGAGGAGATGAACTGCATTTTGCATTGGAAGAGAAAGCGAGGCTGAAGGTCACAGGTTAGTCGGGTGGTAACAAAATGTGGTTTGGACTCTTGGAGCTAAAAGTAAGTGTCTGCTATTATAGGGAGGACACAATCACGATTGTTCATGTAGCTCTGGTTAACATGCACAAATACCATTTAAAGGCCTTGAATTGTTAAACCCGAAGACATTTTGTCACTAACTGCAATCAGTTTTTTAGAAGTTATCAAATTATTGGATTACAAATTACTCTTGTGCAGATTATCCCATCTATAGAAATAAAAATGACAAAAAAATGATAAAAATAAAAAATATTATTCCTACTACTACTAAGTATTCCCTTTCAGACTCGTACTTGGTAGAACCATTTTTGCTTGGCAAACTGCTTCTACCAGCTTGGCACACTGCGGCTGAATCTTTCCTATTCTTCTTTGCACATTTGATCTAGATTGGACGATACTTGAAGATGGCAATTTTCACATACTGCAATTGGATTGAGATCTGGATCGGCCAGTGTAAAACATTTTTGTTGTTCAATTCCTGTGTTACGTTCATATTATTGTCCTGCTGAGAGGTAAAACCTCCTCCACGCTTTAGCTTCTTACCACCCCAAAGCAGGTCACCTCGCAGTACCTCTCTGTATTTTGCACCTCCTATCTGCCCTTTGGTATTAAGAAGATACACCCCCTCCCTGCTGAGGATAAATCCTACAGCAGGATGCTGTCAGCCACATACTTCACTGCAAGGATGGCGGTTGTTGAGGAGCAGGCAATGTTAAGTTTGTGTTACACATTGCGTTTTGAAGTTTGGCTAAAAAAACTCAATTTTTGTTTCATCTGATCACAAAACCTTATCCCACATGGTAACTGGGTCACTGATATTTCATGGCCAACTGCAGACATGCTTTGATGTGGCTTCTCTTCAGTGAAGGCTTTTTTTTCGTGCCACCCTCCCATAGAGAGCATTTGTATGCAGAGCTCTTGATATCTGACAGATGAACTTTCACTCCAGTCTCAGCCACTGAACTCTGTAGCGCCTTCAGAGTGCCTGTTGGTCTCTGATGCTTCTCCCTCACATGCCCCCCAGGCAGTGCCTGAGTGTGGAGATGCACATTTCATCAGTTGATCCAACAGTGCTCAGTTGGATATAAAAACAGTTGAGAATCATATAATGGCCTGTTCCTATATTGTACATGTTTATAACTTTATATCTAGTTTCCTCAGAATGGTGCTCAGTGGCTTGATGGCTTTCCTTCAGTCTTTTACAGTCCTTCACGGTGTTTCCTTACTCACGGAACATTTTTAATTATTCACAGGTAGAGGCTAATCATAAGCCAATTGTAGAGTTATGCAAACAGCATTTTCAATTAGTAATTTTTGTCACACATTTTCTTGCATTAAAACAATATAATTCATTCATTTTTTAGAGTCAGTGTTAAAATATGGCACAGCACAAAAAATGTCATTTGTAAACCAGATGAATCTGGTGACTTAAGGGGTCTGAATACATTTGTACAAAGAAAAATCCTATATATCCTATATTTTCTAAGCGTTAAGAGAATTTTGCTCCATCAATTTTATCCATTGTGCATCACTACTTAGCGATACAGCTGCAGATTGAGCAGTAGTTCTACTGTACCTTCAGCTCTATGGTCTTAGTGCCACTGCCCTCTAGATCTCCGTCATCAGCATGGTACAGATCCCGGTCCAGGTCCCGGTCCAGGTCCTGTCCTTGACTGTGCTCCATAGAGTCCTGGTCCAGATCGTCTCGGGGCAGGCTACACGCAGGTTCGCTGGCGGTGTGCTGGGACAGCCTGTCCATTGTGTCCCCCAGAGCAGAGGCTAAAGGTCAAACACACAGTGGTGTTATAAAAGCGCAGGGTCGTGCATGCCAGTTCAAAGGTTTGTAGAGGCCTTGTTTACATGATTTCTTTACTCGTATGGAATTATTATTATTTTTTAAGATATATATTCAAGAGTGGCAATTGTACTGATGTGTAGACTGTGCTGGTAAAAACGTCCAAAACGCACCTCCGTCTAGACTGCGTGACAGCAAGTATCGCCGGCTCACAGAACGCTCGAACTGGGGGGCCGGTCTGTCAATCAACGCACTCGCCTGACGAGTCTGGGCCTGGGTCCGCCCACTGTAGCGAAACTTTGAGCCAATCACCAAAAACCCTTTGGGTGGGGGTTCAGGAGAGACCAACCTAAGGGAAAAGCCATGCATCCCAACAAGCTTTAGTCATGCATGAAATAATTCCTTAAAACTGTAAAAATTTTTAATGGAAAATCATATCACATTTAATACATGACAGGTACCTCCCCTGTAGGAGCAAGTGGAGGAACATGACATGCGTATTTCTCCCCAAAACCTCCCGATTATCCCATTAAACAGCAGAGAAGAAACTGCACGTGCATTCATCCCCCTCAGCCTTGTCTTAGCAGGATGTTGCTTCTTAACCCGGGGCACATATTCAACAAACGGCTCTCTTGTCACAGCAATCTCTCAAGGATGCCATGCTGAATAATAACCTTGTTCAAGGCGTGAGAAGATGGTACAGGACTAGGTGGTGAGGCAGACGTGTAGAGGTGAGAACCTACCTGAAGAATGTGTGGTGTTCGATGCAGACCTTCCACAAGCGCTTAGAGGCCCGGTGGTTGGGGAGCTTGAAGCCAATGGTGCTCTCAAACTGCTCATACTGGCAGTGTGGGGGAGTGTGGGTATTTGGGGCATGGGGATAAGGGGGAAAAGAAGCAGTGTGTAACTACACATGAGGTGATGGATTTGGGGCAGTTGAGATCATTGGCATGTAGACCCCGCCTACAGACGAGCCTGCACTTTTAATTTTACGAGATGTGAATACATGCCCAGTATTAGCCTATGGGAGTATGGATGTGCCAAAATGCATGTAAACGTTCAGCAGTACAATCGCATAGCCACTAATGCATGGCAATCGGGCCCTTGTTTAAGCGTACAAAGATGTGAAAAGTTTAGGAAGGAGTACACAAGGCCCTGAGATTCTAGGTTGAACTTGTAACTCATTCCTGTCAGACGACAGGAGCATCCATGGCGGATGTGCTGCCATAAATAATCACATTAACAGGAGAAAAGCAGGGCAGAGAAAGTGAGTCACCCCCAGAGTGAAGACCACAGAACTCGAACGCAGACAAACACCTCCAGGGCTCTGTCCCTCACTAAACAGCCCCTTCTCTGCTTTATTACTCTGTCTGTCTGTCTGTCTCTCTCTCTCTCTCTCTCTCTCTCTCTCTCTCTCTTTCCCCCTACTTTTCTCCATAGATGCCAGTAGGGAACATTTGCTTTGTATATTGTTGAGAAATGGAATCAAAAAACTGTGATGTGTGTTTGGCATGATTTCAGAGTTTATTCTATTGTATTCTATTTCATCATGCACTGGATTTAAACACTACTGCACTGATAGATTCTGTATCTAATGAAAAACATATTGCTAGTTAAAAATTTATTTTGCTCAATAATATACAGATAAAATGAACATTAAAACTTTATAGCACAAGATGGTTCTTTGAAGAATCTTTTCAATCTCCTCCCCACCCCCCTCTCTGTCTCTCTCACTCCCTTTCTCTTTGTCTCTCTCTCGCCTTTGCAGCAAAGATGTTAACTTCAGATGTCCAGAGTGTTTGGAAAACTACGCAATTATAAATATGGTTAATCTCTCACAGCATCTGTGCGGAGGCTGAAACACCTACATCAGTAGCAGTCAGACAGTCTAGTTTGCCAGTTAGTGAGAGGTTTTGGGAATCATTCTCTTATCTATCTACCCTCATCCACATCTTAAACAGTCTACAGTATCTCCAAAGCAGTTTTACATTTCCATTTACGAACCTTGCACACCTATATATGGGCATTTTAAGACATTTGATATCTTACTAATGCGTTTCATGATTTGTGAATCCAGTAAACATGCATGCATGAATATTATTAGAAGAAAACCTTGAAAAATTCAAAAGACCTTTTTCTCTACCTCTCCAGGGCGGATTTTGATGTAAAAGTTGCTTCTCTTATATGAAATTTTGAGGATCTTAGGCCAGGCAAATCGGTTAATGCGCAAACGGTCTCTGTAGATTAAAAGACCGCTAGCACACACACCCAGCATTATATCAATGCCCTCAGAGTCCTGTGAAACAAACACACACACACGCACAAACATGCATGTGCATGCATACACACACACACAAACACACAAAAACTTGATAAGAAAAACTATGATTGTTTTGATATTAGATGCGTATGTCCCTGACATCCAATTATATCATATAAAACAAGACTGCATTCCCAATGTTTAAAAGGCTTTCATTGTTATTAGTAGTAATTAGTAGTACTAATCATTAGTAGTAGTAGTAGTAGTAGTTGTAGTAGTAGTAATACTACGCACCTTTGCATGATGGAGATCAACTCCATACATAGACAGTTTCTTTGCGTTCTCCAAAAAGTTAATCTCTGCCTCTGCAGGACTCATGCCCCTACAGCAGAGCATATTATCATAATCACCATCATCAACCATCATCATCATCATCATCATCATCTTCACACCACCAGAACATCATAAAGAAAATGGAAGCAATAGAAATGAAAAAGCTAGTAGGTGTGAAGCTGAAAGTTTCTCTGCTGCAGACGGGATTTCCATGAAGGCATTTTTATTTATTTGTGGGAGGATGATGCTGATTCGAGCAGCCTCTTCCTCGGTCTTGTCACTGGCACATATTCAGCTCCCACTGTGCTGCCTGTCTGGATTTGTAAACTGGCTGCGGCTCAAAGTCAGTGTGAGCACTCGCTGTGTTTCTGGGTAGCTTGCTCCCAGTGCATGCTAAATTATCAACACTGAAATGCTAGAGACATTTTACCATTATAAATGTCTAGATTTTTACTACCAGGCTTAGATACTTGAATACCACTCCAGTTTTTGCGACAAGTTATTGACTTTTGCTAAAACTTTGTTTAGATGTGTGTGTGTGTGTGTGTGTGTGTGTGTGTGTGTGTGTGTGTGTGTGTGTGTGTGTGTGTGTGTGTGTGTGTGTGTGTGTGTGTATACAGCTTGGTTTGACTACTCTCCATTTGTTAAGGTATATTGTCATTTCAGTCATCATCTGTCATATTTCTTGTAGTGAATAACTGATTATTGCAATACTGCTCTGCAAATATGGTCTCACTTGGAGTGCATGTGTTAATCCATCCTTTTTGTATGTGCGTGTGCATATGTGTGTGTGTGCATATGTGTGTGTGTGAAGCTTCCCTCACCTGTATGTCCGGTGGAGCTCCATCACCCTCTCCTCCAGCTCGCGTGTCTGGTTGGGGGCGAAGTGGAACTCGCTGACGTAGTCGGGCGTGTGCTCGTCCGGGTCGTAGTCGCCCAGCTCCGCCTGCACGGTGTAGGAGCCCAGCAGGGCATGTGTGACAAACGAGCAGGGCAGGCGACCCGACAGTATGTCCTCCCTCAGCTGCAGGCACAGGTAGTACCTAAACACACACACAGACGAAGAAACAGATGCTCTCGCATTACGGACGAGTGACCGGTACACGATTGGCCTCTCAAAGCTCAGCCACGGACACGTCAGGTGTGAAACAAGACCCACCGAGTTGGAAAACTCGAGCGGTTCAAGCCACCGATCCTCACCTTTTTCCTAACATCCACCCGCTCGTATCAAAAACATAAAATCACACGCTCTACATACAGCACGCTTTGGTAAAAGAGGCGGGCTTCTCATTTGGGACAAGCGTCCGTGCAAGAGGTGGAGGGCGGAGAGGTGGACGCTCACCGGGTGATGTCTTCTATGAGCTGAGAGGGATCAGGGGGGTAGAACTTGACTGCAAAGGAGAACTGCCAGGATCCAACTGCGACCAGCCGGGCAAAAACAATCGGTTAGGACGGGGACACGTCCGGACATGTCCGTTCAGAAGGACACTGGAAGTATACTTTCCCCTTCACCTCCCACAGGCATGGGGATATTTGGACGGTGAAAGAGCAAGCGGCTTTTCCGCTACACTTACCTCGGATTTGTTTTTTGATCTCTTTTGAGGGGTCCAGCCAGTTCTGAAAGGAAAGGAGGGCCAACGTCCTGTGAGATTTCAGAGCTCTTTCAAGCAGTGGTGTGGTAGAGTGAGCAAATCTACCGAACACTTTCATCAGGCAGCACTAAACGCTCTCTGCCAGCGTCAAAGTAACAGACTCATATATATTCCACTAAATAGTCATGGTCAGTAAATTAATATTCATCACCTACAGAGGCATTAGGGAATAGTCAAATGTCATCTGAATCACTGTATACTGGTTAAGGTCATGCAAATCTGCATAAGGCTTGTGTTACACACAAAATAAACACACACAGGCACACAAAGGAATTAAGATATTCGCGACTGTTAATTGTAACGGTTGTAACTCCCAACTGTAGTGTACTTCCAACCTGCAGAGCTCCAGTATCCCAAACCTCACACACTTCGACGCAAGTGTTAAGGTTCTCTTGACATGAATGTAGCATTCTGTACTGCACTCCCCCATACAAATACACTGTACTCAGTAAAGATGTCACACAAAATGACAGTCGACTTCCTAAAAGCTCCTCAAAACCCCCATAAAAATAGCACCAAACGTGCTGAGCACAATCTTCTGTGGCCAGACGTCTCGTGCTCACTCTCGTCGCGAGCTGCTTTTGTTCACAGCCCCGGTTCCCGAGCACGAAGCTGTTAGTGGCACCCTGCCGCCTGCTACTCCCCGGGAGGAAAAAAAAAAAACCCACCAGCACCAGAGACACCACCAGCACCACCTTTCCCATCTCTGATCATGGTTGCTGTCAGTGCTGCCGTCGCTGACACTCCTGTGAAGCTCGCCTGCACCCGAGCTCTCACTAGCACAGGCTTCAGACTCTTAGTGGTGCCGGCCAAGGCCGATTCGGCAGCCGGGTGGGGTGGGGAGGGGAGTGGGTTGCGGTGGGAGACGTGGCATGCGGTGGGGGCCACGTTCGAGCCTCGGTGATCCCGGCTACGCGTGTGGGAACCGGAGACGCACGATTTCCGGCAGCCATTATGTGCATGACAGAGCTGGCAGTGTTGAATTTATTAATACAGGGTGATGTTTAAAGGAGGGAATATTAAGGTATAGGTGTAGAAGGTGCAAATATATGTAGAAGTCTGGGATGTGTGTAAAAGTGATCTGTGTAGTAGCAGTTGTTGGTATACAGTATGCCAAAGTGTCTGCTGATTCTGAGCATATGGCATCATATCAGTCATTCATCAGATGAGAGAGGTGAGATAGACAGTGATGATATAGCAAACTCAAACCTTCTGGCTGTCGGCGTCACAAAAGCTCAGGCCAAAGTAGTCCTTCTCCAGCAGATTCAGGTGGTCACACACCATATCCAGTAAGACTTGCCCCTTACAGGACTTCTGTGACAGCACACACACACACACACACACAGGGGGGGAAAAAGAGAATTATGGGCAGTGTCAAAGACTCGCATTTCCATGCCACCTTAACTGGACACAGCATGACAAAGGAATAAACACTATATCCAAAAATAGCCCAGCGTTTCACACCTTTAGGATTATACTATATTGTCTATTGCTCTTCCAAGCTCCCAGTTACCTCTATTGTTCTTTAAATTGTTCATCTTAAGCAAGTGCATACATCTCCAATAATATCTACACTCCTGGTTTCGCACACACTCCTATTATTTAGAGGCTGAGTCTCCGGAACTCCCAAAAGCCACAGCCGACTTTTCTGCACAAAAGGGTGGCAGAAGCTAGGTGCTTGAGACATCGTTTTTGTAGAACAGTGAAGAGCATGCTAAGCCTAAGCAGGTGCACATATAATTACTTCAATCTAAAATGGTTTGCGTTGGTATACTAAAATGTTTTTGCATGCTCTCCTGTTATACAGTCAAGGAGACAAATATTGGATGCTCTGAAGGCCACACCCATCTATTCTGCACAAACGGGTGGCCATGGCGAGCTGCTTGAGACACTGGCTTTGGCAGAGCTAGTCTACAAAGACACAGAGCACTTGCTTCCCAGGGAGCCTAGTTCCTACAGTGACAGGGAGACAGAGCAGCTGTTTCCATGGAAACAGAAGTGGTAAGGGCTTTTTTCCCCCTTTTTTGTATGTATGTCTCCTCCCAATGTCTAATAGAGAGGAGTGAGAAGGGAGAAAGAGGGGGGGGGGGGGGGGGGGGAGAGAGAGAGAGAGAGAGAGAGAGAGAGAGAGAGAGAGAGAGAGAGAGAGAGGGAGGATGAAGGAGCGCTGACCAGACTTCCTGGTGTAAAAGAAGTGGTCTTCAAAATGCAACAGACATGGATGAGTTGGGAAGTTAGGCCCTCAATAACCCAAGCGCATTAGAGTGGGGTTTAGGAGCGGTTTAATATTTCCTGCCAAAATAATGAAACTGAAGCAGGTCGATTCTGTTGGTTCCCCGAGCATTGAAAACCATCCAGAACTGCAGAGGAGTTTTTTTTTTACCATTGTTGCAGTCTCCACACAAGAGTCTCCAGCACACTTGTTGCCGAGGGTGAGTCATTGAGGGTGTATGCTAATCTGGTGTATGCTAATCTGGTGTATGCTAATCTGGTGCATGCTAATCAGTCAGCATGGCTACCATGATCAAGTGCAGTGGGCCTCATAAAAGCCCAAATTAATATAGCTGTACCAGTATGCAAATTTCCACTGGCAATGGCCAGTCTTACCATGTCTGCATCTGCCAATATTAACCCTAATGCTGATATAGATTTGTCACACTTACAGATAAATATAGCTGTTCAGATGAAAGTAAACAGTATGTTTTCTCTGCAAATTGCTTTATCTGGTGGTTTTCCGCAGACCCATGACCACGGCCACTCATCCATATCATAGGCTAGTCATTGCATCATCTGCACCAGATAGCTAACTGAGAGCAAAGCAGCGATTCTGTGGAATTATCTGCCGACAGCAACGTAGCCCCAGAGTGCGTCAATAGACATAATCGTGGACATGCATGAGAGATCTGCTCCGCGTGCACAGAGGTAAGGAAGAGGAGCAGAGTCTTCCTCCAGCACAGGACAGTTAATCATCTACCAGTAGTTCATCATTATTGATGGTATGTGAGTTCGGGAGTCAGTTCGGAGTGTGGAGTCGATCACCAGTGGGGGATCCGTTTCCAGGGGGGGGATCTTGATTTATCACCTCAAATACTGTACCTCATTCAGCGCATTTTGATCTAGGTTACCAGAACAAGTGAGATGCAGCTTCAGTGCCTCCCGTCGGGATTCTCGCCAAGGAAGCGGCCACACATGGCGGGATCAGCAAGGCCCCAATTGGGCTGCCACACGCTTCTGTTACTTCTTCGATTTTCCCCAGCGGATGCACGTTGAGGCACTAAAGCCTGCTATAAACCCCGTACCTGGTCCTCAGCTAACGGGGGGTGGAGGAAGGTACAGACGACCTCCGACCTTTTGACTGGTCTGTATGTTTTTCTCGGCAGGTGTCATGGAGGGGAGTGCGGAGCAGGCCCGTGCCACATGTACACACGCTGCGTTACTACGGGTCATCGTAATCCATCAGGCAATGGAAGCCTCGGGGTGGGCCCGTTGCCATGGCTCTGATCTACAACCGACACGTGGGCTGTATACAATGGCCACCCCTCCCCCAAACATCTCTCTACAGCTGGTGCGGTGCAGTCACACGCATGCAGTCGTCCGTCATCATGAGAGCTTCTCTATAGTAGGAGAGGCGGAGTGAAGTCCAGCAGCACTGTGGAAGATTGATAAGAGGAGCAACGTAAGAGCTGTAAGCAACAGGGTTTTCATCACTATTATTAGTAGTGGCTTTTATACCTGACACACACGTGTGTGTGTGTGTGTGTGTGTGTGTGTGTGTGTGCGTGTGCGTGTGCGTGTGTGTGTGTGTTTTATATATATATTGAAATAATTCTGCAGAATAGTAATTCTGCCCCTGTGGACCGCACAGCTTCCTGCAGATGTCGCAAATTAGATGGACGTACTGAAGCTCTATTTCATCCTCAAGATGTTCTATAGAATTAGGATCTGGGGACTGGGAAGGCCAGGGAAGCTAGGAAAACGTTCTGTCATGCTTCTGGAACCAATCCATGACTATATGATGCCTGTGGCATGATGCATCGTCCTGCTGAAGGTGTCCTTCAGCCACAGGGTAAACAGCTGCCGTGAAGGGATGAACCTGGTCAGCCGCGATGCTTAGGTCAGCCCTACTGTCCAAACATCCAACCACGGGTGTCGGAGGGCCCTGGGTTTGCCAAGAAAACATTCTCCACACCATTACTCCACCTCCACCAGCCTGGACCGGTGACACCTGACAGTAAGAACTCATTGATTCATGCTGCTTGTGTCAAATCCTGATCAGCATGGTGCAACAGAAATCTGGATTCATCTAACCATGCTGTGTATTTTTTATTTTTTTTGCTGCTCAATGATCCAATTTTTTTGCACGCCTTTGCCTACTGGAGTCACACCTTTCTGTTCCCCTTAGACAGCAGTGTCACTCAAACTGGTCTTCAAGCCCATCCGTGCTGAGGAATGATGATCTGTGCATTAGCTGGGGCACCAGCACTGCATTCAGCTGCAATTTGCTTGACCCCTTTTGTCAATGAGTTGTGGATCCCCTTTTAGTAGATGTTTTTCATCACTCCATTCTAGGTACACTCTCAACACGAGAAAACCCCACACAGTTGACAGTGTGGATTCACAATGAAACTCATCCACAGAAAACTGGCTCACCCAAGTTCATGCTGCAGTCTGTGATCATATGATCATATGTGTCATTTCCATACCATGTCATTTTTTAACTATCCATAACTAATGTAGAGAGTGGCAGACTGAGAGATTGAGAGAGACCAGACTCACAATCATAGTTATAATCGTACAAGGGCATTTATGTATGTACTTAAAGGCTTTCCGTGTTGTACATCTCCAAATTAGTAGTACTTGTGTGTCCAAAATTTCCATATTCATGTTTTTTTTATTCCGAAATCTCAACCAGTTCAATAATCAGCCAGTACTTTGGGCACCTGATGTGAATATGTGCAATAGCTGAGGGATCCCTGTGGATACATGTTTAAAATAAATTCCTCAGAAACCCCCAGGACACTATCTCCAAACCCACACCTGGGACATGAAGCACAGCCACCTTACCTCCACGCCTGCCTCGAAGTCGGATCCATCCAGGAGTGTGACTTTCACAGGTACAGTCTTTGGTCTTTTGGAGGATTTCTGAGGGGATCTGGACACCCTGCTAGGCTCTGATGACTCATCTGTGTCTCTGTGCTCATCTGACATCTTTGACTCGTAGTCCTAAAACGAATAAAAGAAAAGAATGTCAACAGCATAAAGAATGAGATGGTAAATTAGGATTGCATTTCATTCAGGCCTAAGAAAGCCTACCTGATTGGCTCTTTTCTCTACGTCCATGACATTCTTCACATCTGATGAGGAACCCTTGTCTGACATTCTGATTACTTACAACTCTGGAAAGAAAGACAAGAAGTGGTAAGACAGTAAGGCTGCTGTCTCGTACACCACCACCACCCAATTTCCTACTCTCCAAAAAGGATCAATATTTGCCCTTTTAGTGCAGGGTTGTCGATAACCTGACACCACCAAACATTCTGGAGATAAAACCTCTGAGATAGTACAGCTAGGTCTCTTCTCCATCAGAAAGCTGGTGGAGTAACAGTGATCAAACCATGCACAGATGGATCATGTGCTATAAGATATACATGTTGCAAATACATACTATATATAAAACAAACTGAAAATGAATTAAATTATATGTGAAAATGAAAACTATGATGGCAAGACCTTATGAATACCCAAACATGAAAACCCAGCGTCTCCTGTAATGTAATTGTGGTAATTCAATGAGGTCAAAGAACCCCCTCTCAAAAGACCTCTTGTAAAGAGACCTTCTGGGTTTAAACATTAAAGCCCTATCAATTTCAGTGACTGAACACAGATGTTGTTCTTTTTTAATAACAGTAAGGTCCACCTCACATGCAGCTAATATAACCTAATATTTGGTGTAATCTTTTTTTATGTATTTCTGTCATTTACTTGGGCCATGGAATAAAAACGTAGGTTAGATTTAGTTGTTCTGTCTAGGGCTTTATAACTCAAGCAGCTCATCCACAGAAAAGCCTACAAGCTGAAACGCATCAGTGCATTCTGGTTTTACATTTTACAATGATGCACCACCCCGTATAACAAAGGCTTCTTAATAGTATATAGGGGAGGGGGTGGATTTTTTAGATACTTGGAAGTGTGAATAAGTGAGAGCCCATGCCCAATTAACACCTCTCAATTACTTAATTTAGCCACACCCACATTCTAATTTGGCAACGTATTTGTTACCCCAGAATAACCCCAACCATTTCCTGGGAATGCATTTGCAATTTTTATGAACAGTCAACAATTATTCATCCACCCTCTTAACCATTTAGTCCATTTGATATATTTCCACACCCACACATTGCTTCTACCTCAGACCTCTCGTTCAGTTAATTCCTGGCATACGCAATCTTTGGCTCTCTCCTAACATTTACCACATTGCACAGATTAAAACTTCACTTCAAAGTCAACCAGTAATGTGCTTATGTTCAAACGAAGGCACTTGCTGTCTTATTTTAAGTGTAGTCACAGAGTGCTCTCACTGGTTTGGTGAAGAAGAAATGGTGTGGTGGCATGCTGTAGAGACCGAGCAGGTCACTGAAAGCTACACCAATGGTAGTTTAGTGAGGTGAATTCTCTGCTTCTCTCTCGCCCCCTCCTCCCCCACCCCCCTCTCTCTCTCTCTATTCTCTCTCCTTCTCTCTCTCTCTCTCTCTCTCTCTCTCTCTCTCTCTCTCTCTCTCTCTCTCTCTCTCTCTCTAATCTCTCTCTCTGTCTCCAAGTGATGCTATTGGAAGTGTAATAAATTGCATTAGCTCAAAGCCCTCTGGTGCAGTAGATGCCTCCTTCACTGAGAGTGCAAGACCACTGCCTTCTCAGTTATCAGACTAGAGGACCAGGCATAACAAGAAACAGACGCTTGAGAGTATACTTTCCATAAGAAATCATGTCTGATGATTTTGAGACTTTGTTGTCTTTTTGTGTGGTTTCCACGGAATACTACAAGTGTTATAGACCAAGCAATGAAATAACTTCTCATTGAGATTTCAGTGGGATAATATTCAGAACAATTTCCATCAGTCATAGGATCTTTTCATCAACATATGGTCTTGAATAATTTATGCAGATATTCCCTGACAATTCAAAGCATGTCTGTTTGGACAACAAAATATGTGAGCCGCTCAGGATTTGAGTGCAACCATTTTGCAAGCTGTGCTGAGCAATGTGAACCATATGACTAACAACGGTACTTGAAACCATTATTTATAAAAGATTTATAAAAGTTTGAAACAAATTACAAATGTCATTCCACTACTACTGATCTGACGTACACATGCAGTATATGGCCGAACGTGTACACCAGTCCTTGCGAAATGTTCAGCACTTCATTCTCCCAAAAGAGAGACTGTGACTGCCTTCATTTCCAAAGCATATTAGAGGCTTTTTGTCTGAAAACTTGTTCATGTTTAATGGAATTGCAGTCACAGTTTGACACTATTCAGTACATGCTAATCATCTTCATTTCCATACCATTTACTGACATCATGTGGAGTGGACGCCACCACAAGCTCCAGGAAGAAGGAAATTTTATATGAATAAGTATAAACATTCCGGTCCAAACAAACAAACTTACTCATGCTAAATCTCAGTAACTACTCAGTAAGTCGCATTCAGTAACTACTGACCAAGCTCTAACCCACGCGTCAGGCAGAAGACATTCAGTAACTACTGACCAAGCTCTAACCCACGCGTCAGGCAGAAGACATTCAGTAACTACTGACCAAGCCCTAACCCACGCGTCAGGTAGAAGACATTCAGTAACTACTGACCAAGCCCTAACCTACACGTCAGGTAGAAGACATTCAGTAGCTACTGACCAAGCTCTAACTTACGCGTCAGGTAGAAGACATTCAGTAACTACTGACCAAGCCCTAACCTACATGTCAGGTAGAAGACATTCAGTAACTACTGACCAAGCTCTAACCTACGCGTCAGGTAGAAGACATTCAGTAACTACTGACCAAGCTCTAACCCACGCGTCAGGCAGAAGACATTCAGTAACTACTGACCAAGCTCTAACCCATGCGTCAGGTAGAAGACATTCAGTAACTACTGACCAAGCCCTACCCACGCGTCAGGTAGAAGACATTCAGTAACTACTGACCAAGCCCTAACCCACGCGTCAGGCAGAAGACATTCAGTAACTACTGACCAAGCCCTAACCCACGCATCAGGTAAAAGACATTCAGTAACTACTGACCAAGCCCTAACCCACGCGTCAGGTAGAAGACATTCAGTAACTACTGACCAAGCCCTAACCCACATGTCAGGTAGAAGACATTCAGTAACTACTGACCAAGCCCTAACCCACGCGTCAGTTAGAAGACATTCAGTAACTACTGACCAAGCCTTAACCCACGCGTAAGGTAGAAGACATTCAGTAACTACTGACCAATCCCTAACCTACTTGTCAGGTAGAAGACATTCAGTAACTACTGACCAAGCCCTAACCCACGCGTCAGGTAGAATACATTCAGTAGCTACTGACCAAGCCCTAACCCACACGTCAGGTAGAAGACATTCAGTAACTACTGACCAAGCTCTAACCCACGCGTCAGGTAGAAGACATTTAGTAACTACTGACCAAGCCCTAACCCACACGTCAGGTAGAAGACATTCAGTAACTACTGACCAAGCCCTAACCCACGCGTCAGGTAGAAGACATTCAGTAACTACTGACCAAGCCCTAACCCACGCGTCAGGTAGAAGACAAATGCCTCCTGCACTTCATTAAATTTGCCACCGATCTATACTGATTAACTCTAGTTGCTGACTTGTTCCGTTTTACAGCCAGGACTGGTTTGAGAGCTCTACAATGGAGACCAAAAACCTTTTTTTCTATAGAAATTACAAAATAAAATCTATATAATTTTACGGTCTCGGCTGTACAGAGCTGTATACCAGCTACGTTCCACATCAGGCCTGCTGTGCCATAAATGTCCCAGACAGCGCTGAGCTGAAAAATGGCCCAGCCGTTTGTGATCGCAACACGACAGGCTGAGAGTCTCGCTCGCACGCTCGAGGGCCCTGAACACGAGCAGTGAATTCACAGCATCTCTTCATGGCTTCTCATAAGGTCTATTTTTTCATGCTTTGTTTAATTGGGCTTTTGTCTGATCTGCAGGCAAGCACATAAAGACATCACAGAAGAACAACAAGGTTGCACAGCCTACACGTCCTGTCACAAGAACATGTGCAAGTGAATGTAAAACAATGACAATGCATATTTAAATATGCTTGCCATGGAAAATGTAATAATAACTAAATTATATAAGGTCTTTCAGAGGCTAATGTTGTATTATATATTAAATACAACAATTTCAAACTGGTAGCAGTGGGCAAAAATGCTATTTTTGATACCATATATTTTAATTTATGTTCTCCCACACCAAGTACTGATTTAAATTCTTTGATGTTATCATCATGTTTTGAAATGATCCCTTTCCTGGAAATCTTTTATGCAGATTACAGTTTGCAGACATCATGGCGAAAGTAAACACTCGACAACCTGACATGATCTCAGCTCTGGAATAACTTTTCCTCAGCATCTGCAAATAATTCTGCTCAGAAAAAAAAATACTGGTGTTTGTATTGTACCATTGCCAATAATCAGTACTATATACTACTATGTCTATACTTTTAATAGGTTATGTGTACCCTGTATAAGACAGAGAACCGTATAACTGATTTTGACATAAAGTCACCAGAGGGTTCTTACCTTACCAAACAACTGCTTGAATCTGTAAAGCATTTACAAATTCAGCCTCAGCTGAACAGGGATGTCAGCTGTATTATATGATACATATCTTATAGAAAGACTGGTTATCTGGATCAAATAAAAAAAAACCTCTGTAAAGAGGAAACAAGAAAGACTGGCTGTTGGTATCCAATCAAAAAACCTCTGGAAAGAGGAAAGAAGAAAGACTGGCTGTCGGTATCCAATCAAAAAATGCTCTGGAAAGAGGAGCGAAGGGTGAAAGAAAAGCAGCAGGTGTATGTGTGAGCACACCTGAAGAAAATAACGCTTTTTGGAAACATTAATTAGCTCAGAGTAAAATGGGATTTTAATTCCAGTGAATAATTCTGTCTCTCATGTAAACAGATGATGCATAATGGGGTATTATGAACCATGGAGTCGGAAATCTGTGATTAGCATTTGACAACCTGCCGCTTGTCTCGGGCATTAAACGTCTAAAACTTCGTGTTGCACACACACACACACACACGCACACACACACACACACTGCACTGAAACAACAAGAAACATATCTCTGCATAAACCAGGGAAATTAAAAAGGCCATACCCGCACACTTGAGATGATGGCGGGGCTGGGATCCACATGACTTCAAAGCGCCCCCTCTCAGTTGCAATCGGCGGAGGAATTACAGAAAACGCAGCGTCCTCTGGGAGCTCGACAAAGCCGCGGTGCATGTGGGCAACCCACCCCTGTTCCCACCATTCATCCCTCCCATTTTAAGCACTTCAGGCTTCTACAAAAGCCAAAGCAGAGTGACTGTAATGGGTTTTGCTTTAAAAAGGCCCACTTGCAAATGTCTGAACAACAACACGGGGCACAACACGGGGGCACTGCATGTAAATGTTTTAGTTCTTCAAATTGGAATATGGTAATTGGCATATGTATTGTTTGTGCTTCATCAGTGGTGTGAATGGGCACATGTACTGCAGGCCGCCTCCCCAATGTCAATGTCTTTAGTTATGAAAATGTCATTTAAATGTCATTTAGATTATTATATATTTTTTGACCCCAAAGAGAACACAATGATTTTCAATCCCATAATTGCCAGAGAAGAAAACTATAATAATAATAATAATAATAATAATAATAATCATAATTCAGAGACTGATCCTCTACTACCCACTTAAAATACAGACATTATAAAAATGCATTTGGAAAACATGAATAAAATCATTAATAAAATGTGTGGTGAAAATAGGGTCACGTGTTAAGTACTGAACATCGTGCTAAAACGCTCAGTAATATCCTAATGCACACGAGTATCAGTTCTCTAATGTCATCTTTATTGGTGCTCAATCACTAGTGCTGAATAATTGGTCTGGTCCAGACCTAATCATCTGTCTGTGAGATATAATAGATCATCAGATACAAGGCTCTTATCTCCTCTAAAACACTCCTCTTTTTTGCCCTGAATGGTCCTCTTCTGCTTCCGTAAAAAAGGCTTTATCGTAGTTTTGCGATGACGCAGAAAGCACTTAACTCGGATTTGACTGTTTTTGTTTGTAAGTTGTTGGGAAGCTCTTATGCATTTTCGTTTTATGACTGAAGTGGCCCAGGCCAATAACAATAGTTTAAAATGCCATTTAACACAAACTCTTCTCTCTGCTGCACACTGAGCAAATAAGACTTTTTTTCTTTCCTTGTGACAAATTCTATTTGAAGAGATTCTAGACTTCTGCAGCACACACACTGCAGGTTTTTGATATATAATCCCGAATGTTGTAAACAGCCACCTAAGTAACCAATTTATCAATGTGTACATTTTCAATATTAGTTATTATCTCAATATCAGTAAAGCCCATTAACAATATCTAGTAATTCTAGATATTGAAGTAATTCTACATGCTAAGCCATAATGGTGCAATGAGCACAGCATCTAAAACTCTGGTCACATGGCCCCACTGCACTTTGGGTGGTCTGAGGAATTTATATTAGCACACGAGGCTACACGTTAACGCATCTGCATTCAAGCTGATGGTCCATTTGGGCCCAAGGACTCATCATGATCAAAATTGCGTATGACATATGAGATAGCAGGTCATTAAATGTCAATAGAAAGATCAAGCCACTTTTATGGGATGGAAGAGCCATGCCGAGAGATAGGATGGCTGATCTCAGATCAGATTGCCCCTAGGGGTGCGGCACACGCCACCGTGCCTTTGTCTATTATCTTCTCGTCAGAAGTCAACTTGATCATGGATAATCTCGCAAAGAGGCATCTGGCTCTGAATGTTGATGGTGAGCAAGATGACAAAGAAGTCGTCCATGCGTGCATGTGCCTTGGGAGGGATTATGTATTATACATTTGACTGTCATCAGTTGTACACAAAACCTAACCATTACCGTCTCTTTGTTGGTCGGGGGATGATCAAATGCAGGCACTCTAGAACAGACATGGGAGGGGTCTGTGCCAAACCTTCCTGCTTTGCAACACTAAGCACTGAGGGCACAGTCAGATTCTGGCACTTGCCCAGGCCATATGGACATATTGCGAAGGACTTCATGTAACCAGTGACAGTTAAAAGAGAGAAGCATATTTTCCCATGTCAGTCTTGAGCCTGAACGGTAACCTTTATTGGTCAAAACGGATAGCTTGTTCAGAAAAGTTAAGGTGATATAGCATGGTGTTGCACCCAGGTGGAAGGTGAAAGCAAGATGGACAGCATTATAAGGGAAATAAGAAGTGATGGTGGTATCCTTACGCTCAAGGGCAACCAGAAATGCCATGTACGCCTCTGGCTTTCCCGACCACCAAATTAGCACTGGGCTCAGAGGAAATGAAAGTAGCGGATGAATGCTGTACCCATGAACCAGTGGTTAATGAGATGATTTTAGCATTATTGGCTCAGGGGTTGGAGTGACAGGGAAGTAGACCAATCAAAATTGAAAATCTTTCATGAAAGCAGCATTATTAATACGCTGTTGGGAGCAGCTCTCTTTGTAGAGCCCTTCAGGAGTATATGAGGTGAACAAGTCTACTCCCTGAGTAGACTTCAAAGACACTGCTGTGTGTATCAAGCACATCACATTCTTGTTGAACTGCAGTGTTCTCTGTCTAAGCTCATGATATTCACTAAACGTAGATTTCAACATGTATCTCTTGCTGCCTTGTCACATATTTCTCTGTTAGCAGTTAGTATCATGTAAATGGCACTTTCAAAATCATTGCATCACTATACATACAAAGATGCGGGGACAAAACTTCCACGTACGGCTTATTTTGTGCCGGCACATGAACGGTGCAGACGGCGATGCCAGACTGCTTAGATAAATGCCCCAAAAGCCGGCGAAATGATGGGGAATAATTTCCCGCAAAATGACGGCCCTGCCATGCCATTTGTCATCGGCTACCTTCACGCTCTCTCTACAGCACTGCCGTGGGGGGGCGGGAGGGGTGGGTAGGGGGGTTTTGTGGGGGGGAGGGACTTGCAACCAGTCCTTTGTGCAGCTCCGGGCACAATCGTTCATCTGTGTTGCAGTCTGTTAAAGGTATCCATCATTCATGGGACGACACCACAGTGGCAGAGAGGGGACGCCACAGGACAGCACCTGTAATGACTCGACTCCAACGTCGCAGCAGTCCACGAGAAAAGCTTTCAGGGAATAAAAAATGACCGCAGAGAGGGGCGAGAGGACGCGGCGCATGAGAGGCGGCGTGTGTGAAAGCCCCCGCGGAGGCCCAAAAACTTCACCGTGCCCTCCCAGGCTCGCTGGACAAGGAGACCCCGATTACATCAACACCGTCTGCCCCTTCTGTGCTAATTCCCTTCTTTAGTTAGAAGAACGCTTTGTGCTCTTCTGGTCATTTTTGCAAGCCTAGCATAAATGACACTGTTTGGTTGAAATACAGTCACTCGAGCAAATAAAAAAAAGTAAAAAGGACCCCACCCCTCTAAAGAGCCTAAAATACTGTAGTTGTCATAGTGCACAATAATGGTTCAACCCATTTTCATTTGCAGGCCTTGGCACATTAATCTTCAAACCTTTGTTGAACAGAAGGAGGCGATGATGTCGCCTCACTCCATATAATCAGCCCTTGAGACTAGAGGTTGGGAAGAAGAGGGAGGTGTCTCTTGGCCCGGGGCGAACATTCTCTCAGCTAATTAGTATGCACATCCATGCCCATGCTCCCTCAAACTAATTGGAGTGTTTATATTAACGCCGTTTACGTCATATCCGTCAATCTCCCTTGACTGGAGTTTGGCTGCTGCCATGGAGCTATGGGTGGAGTCACGTGCGGAAAACGTCCTTCCGACGCCGCCACGACTTTTCCACCGTTGGCTGACGACTCAACCCCTACTGTAATCAATTCCAGGGATGTTGCCCAAGCCTCCGAGAAGCATTGCGCGAGGCAGCAGGAAGCAAAAAAATCAAAGGGTTGCCAAACTACACGAGGTTCCCAGTGAGCAACCAAAGTATCGAATGGCTGGGGCACCGCATGGTTCGGTGGGATGCAAATGCCGTCCTAGGGTGCGGATGCAGCACAGGCAGGGTACCACGAGATCTCCGTCATGCTAATCCACCATGCATCGGTGCAGAATGCGAGCAGGCTGCACTCTGTTTCACAAAGATATCACGGTTAACTAGAAAACGCGATTAGGCATAGTGCATCCGTACGGCCTGCAAGATTACGATTTTTTTACAGTTCTTACGTATTTTGTTTCTCCCTCCAGGTTAAATGGTAGTCCATTCCAAACCCAGTCTCGCACCTGCCTTGTAATATTACCTCCCCAGTGAGCTGCATACGCAGTCTACTGCAGTCTTTTCGAACTGCCTCAAGGTGTGAACAGGAGAACTTGCCGACAATGATCTTGAACCGTGTTTAGTGACCGCCAAGTGTGAACACATCTGGTTATTCCCTCAGCCAAGGCCGACATAAAGACATGAGTTCAAATTCCCCCATGCCGGCTCATCTCTCTGTTGCTATTTCACTGGTTCACTCCAAATTTTCAGAATCAACATGTATCCTGTGAAATCAATTATGCTATACAGCAGCGGGTGAAATCATCTTTTGTTTTGATTTTCACTTACTTCGACACATCAGATTTTTACAATCCTGTCTGATTCAGTCATATGTAGACCTCCGTGTTTCATCAATCAACAGCACATCAACTGAAGAAACAAAGAAAGAAGAAAGCAGCAAATCCAGTTTGTTTAAACGTAGCACAGAAGTCGACATTCAGGAATATGGGGGCACTTTAAGACCATGCTGCCACGCACGCCTGACTGCCAGCACTTCAAGGACACTTGGATAACTGTACAAAATACTCCTTGAAAATAGTCCTTGAATATAAAATAAGCATGCCTTAACCTCAATTGCAAAGATTAATCTCTAATACCCGGATCTGCCCTACAAGCATACAAACACAAATAATTAGCCCATAAACATCTTTTATAATTAACCCATTCTGCTACTAGTTAAGTGTTTCATAGTGTAATCAAGGCCAATCTGCTGCATGGGATCCTGACGGTGACGGTATCAAATTATTTAGAGCATAAAATAGATGTGTTTACGTCCACTGTTGTTTTCACAGATGTCAAGGCCACAAAGCCATCTTGAAACTTCAGGCCTCACACCATGACAGGTTTCAATATGACACGTTTAAAGAGGGAAATGACAGCAAAAATTCACATACCCTGTCAGCTGACAGAATAACGTTAAACAAAGCAGGATGCTCTTTGTAAAACACAGTTGCCATAGTGACACACACATGAACTGCCAATCTAACTTCAAAAAAAATATTCAACCAGAGGACCATTTCATATGAGTATAATACTGTGAAATCATTTTATCCTTCACATTTGTTTAAAGCAAACCTTCAGTTATGGTATATTGTTGTGTTTTATTATTATTATTATTATTATTATTATTAAACAATATTACAGAGCATTTAAGAACATTTAAAAGATTCTTTTTTATTATTACATTTGGCACTTTGTATGATGAAACTAGGTCACTCAAAGGGTTCACAAACTTTTGTGTCAAAAACTGTATTTTACAAGTCAGTCCCTTATTTTTTTATTTTTTTACTACAATACTCAGATGGATCCAGTAGTGCTACCACTGTTGTGTGTAGTCTGGAAAGTGTGAGAATCACAGTCGTATTTTTTCTTATCAGCCTTTATACGTGGCAGCTGTACAAGTGCAAATATTCCCAGACGTTCCCCCTTCACTCAAACTACCTTTTTCATTTCATGCCAAGCTTGAGTCATTTTGGTGTGCATATTAAGATCTAACAGCACGTTCTGCACCCATATAGACGATTTACAAAGCTGATTACTTAAAAGTCCTAGCAAACAGATATGCAGTAAAACCTGCTAGGGTTTTCTGTACACATTTGACTGCCTAGGAATACCTTAACCTACTGCAAAATTAAAGTCTAAAAAAATCAGCTAGCCTGTTATTTTTAGCCTGTTATATTCTGCTAAATGCAATTTGCAGAATACTAAATAAATATTTCCTGCATAATTAGAGCCTTGTCTTGTTAATGCTCTTCCAATAACAAAGGACCTCTAAGACCACAATAAACCTGTAGGAGGTGCATCCCCAGGCAGGAGGGAATGCAGGACACCTTATGAGAGGCTCACTGAGTTAGGCATGTTAGATTAACTAACCTGAGGGCTTTTAAACAGGCTTTAAATAGCCTAGGGTGCACAATCCTTGATTGTCTGAACAGCCTATGTCCTGAAGAACATGCAATACCCATTTTGTGTTTTCACCGCACTAAAACAATCGTCTCAGCTTGTGCCTGGATTGATAACTGCCTGCTGGGTTGAGATATGGGTGTTAGAGCAGGAAGAATGCAAAACAGTGCTATGTATATGGGTCTCCAATATGAAGGTCAGGAAGCATTGGACTAAAATATATTCCTTCCCAACCCCAGGCAACTAGGACCATGCTGCTTGACACTGCTGGCTTGTTATTGGATTAGTAAAGAAGAAAAATACTTTAATAGACAAAATTAGGAACTATACCGTAAGAGCAACTCGATTACTTGACAAACACCTTGTGTGAGCTGGTTTTTTTTCTGAGAGGAACTCATTCTAGCATAAAATAGCATATTAGGACCGTGTCATGAAAAGGGAATGAATTTAAATAACAAGGGAATTTTCTGTTATAGGAACAAGAGATGTAGTAGAAAGCTCATATAGCACTCAAAAGTGAAAACTACATCGTTTGTGCATGTTACGCACAAACAAGCACAAATGCCACTTTTCCACCAACTGTGTTGGTGCTGGTGTTGGATATGGTTCCCGTCCCTGTGAACTAGCGAACGTTTTAATAGTGGACCCATGTTTCCACTGACTTGAGGCCCCCCGTGATTCCGTACGTGAATGTGCACATTCCATCAATCGACTTTATCTAAACTACATGGCCATATGGTAAGTAATGTGTTTGTTTATACTGCAGATGATTCACTACAGACTTTTTTTGAATTCTCATGCTTTTCATGTTAAAGGGTGGTAAGGCTGGTAAACAAGGGGATATGACCCCACCCTTGTGACGCATGTTCGGTGGTTCTAGATCACTGACATTTTGGGGTCAGAATGGCACCAGTTTTTCTGGCTGAGATCCTGTGATTTTGTGGTGGAAAAGCAGAACCCCTCCACACAATGCCACACCTTGGCAGTGGAAAAGGTCTAAAAGATTACCTGTCCTCTTCTGCCTAGAACAACAGCAGACAGCTGAGACAAACAAACACATTGATTGAGTCTTCTTCTTGAAACAGTATTAATGGGATTCAGCAAATTCATTAACGTCAAGACTTCTATCCCTCCTAGAGTCTCAAAAATTATAATTATCACATTCATTATATCTTAGCTATTGCAAACCTACAGTATATAGCTGGTCACTCAGATTGCTTAGATGCTGTAATGGGTTTATGATTATGCTTTAAGAAGTCTTCATAAAGCCTATGAATAATTATTATGAATAACTGAAGTTATTAAACTGAATCCATATATTCTGGTTTAGTATATTCACTGGAAGCTTATTCCGCCTTTCAGCATCTAAATGAGTACATCTAAAAACACAACTTTTATTGTTTTTGGAGGTCAAGGTTTGTAAAGCAACTGCTGTGATTACTTAATAGCTATTATCTATTTATTTGTGTTATTATAATAATTAAAAGCCAACAATTACTCAGTTAATTGTCTATTACAGAAATGCAGAACTTGGCACCACTAGACCATTATCACTAGTTTCTACAGCTTGCTGAACCACTTGCTAATGGAGGCATTACTACTGCAATTCAGAGTTAAGTGGCCATTTGGTTAAGAGAAAGAAGATTCCAGACATATATCACATCTGTGTTATACTCAGAAGAGTCTTCACGTCCACTACTGGGTAAAAGGTCTTACACATGAAGAGCACAGGAACCACCAGGCCACTCTGAGCAATTTTCCCAGGGGAGCATAAGGGATGTGTTCGAAATAGCCTACAACATACTGGATACTGCATATTGCACTCAGTATATACTGGATACTGCATACTGGTCCTCGTAGTAGTATGCAGTACAGTTTCCAGTATGCAACAAAAGCAAAGCATACTACGGGGTCATGTGAACGTAGCGTTGCATGATGGGATGCAGTACACCACGAAGATAGCTCTGTTCACGTACTGGAATATTTTGTGGAAGTAGTATGTCATTTGGGGCCCAAGCAGTACGCCAGTAGTATGTAGTATGTAGTAGGCTATTTCGAACACAGCCTAGATCTTATGTAGCAGGAAGTAAACCAGCCTCTGCTCAAGATTCTCTGTGCTTCTCTGTGCTCAGACAAGGCTCTCTTCGCTTTCCATGACAAGATGCCCCTCAAAGCCTCTGAACGTAAGGAGTATGCGGATGGTTGCTGCAAGAGAAAATTACACTGATTCAGTGCAATCAAGCCAAGTCGCGCTTTCACCCCCGAGCCCACGGAGCTGGATGGCCACCTGAATAATGCAGAGGCTTGGCTCTCGCCATGGCAGGAACTCATATTTAGGCTCTCCACCACCCTGCATCATCCCTGAGCAAATAAAATGCGAAACCAAGGGAAATTACCGCGGAAGGGATCCATCAGCAGATGCTGTCAAAGCCCTCGCAGGAGATTTCCCCTCTGTCTATAGGGCAGAAAACACATCAAACACCTAGCCAGGCCTGACCCATATCTAATTCACCCATCTAAGTCATCCTCCCTTGGGTTTCTGCACGCAGCACACGGACCACTGTAAAACATCGATGAAGAGTGATGTTCAGTCAGCTAGAGAAGGAGGTGGAGTGTTTTTCAGATTCTCTCAGGTTGTTTGGAGGCTTGAAGGCATTAGGGTCCCATAGATGCAAGCCAGCAGCTCAGATTCCCCTATTGTACTCAGCAAAAAGGAACGAACCAATACGGAAGAGTGGAAAATTTATGGAAAGCAAAGGAAGGACAGAAGAACAGCAAGGGGAAAAGAGGAGTGTTAAAGTAAAGATGAAAAGAAGACTTAAAAACACATGATTGTTCAGACTGACACATCTGCAAGAAAGTTTGTCAACACCTTTAGAACGAACCTTATCCTAAAAAAGGATCCTAAAATGAGTTCTTCTTATAAAATAACTGTGTTTACTAAACAATCTGCAAAGATATTTTACAGTGGCACAGCTTTTGGGAAGACATGGTTTAAAATCAAGATCATTGAAAATTAGCTCTTTGAAAGATCATACCAGACTGTATGAGCCATTAGCAAATTTCTACTGTATACTGTCCCATAGGACTGAGTGGTTGTGAACATGATCACATTCCGTTAGCTAACCGTTAAGTAACTGTGGTCAAAGCTACACAATCAATTAGGTGAGATGGCTTAATGATGCAGGGATTCACTGATTGGGTCTACATAAATGGAGGTAAGGTTCTTCCTGTTGCCTTCTTATGGACCAAACAGCATTCCATACCTTCTCTACATCATTCCATACCTTCTGTGTGACCATGCCATACCTTCTCTACACCATTCCATACCTTCTGTGTGACCATTCTATACCTTCTCTACACCATTCCATACCTTCTCTACACCATTCCATACCTTCTCTACACCATTCCATACCTTCTGTATTACCATTCCACACTGTCACATTCAGCATTTGAATATATCCTGTGCTCTTTTGCACACATAAAAAGAAACATTAAAAACAGTCCAAACAACTCCAAATTATCCATCTTCTCAGATACATGCACCAATCAAAGTCTTTTAGTGATAATTACGATGAAAACCATTTGCCACCATTAATACTTCCTCGTTCTGAATTCCAGCACAACACTTGCAAAAAATGTAGCCGTCTCAGGGGTCTGGAACAGTGCAGAACAGTTCGACAAAGTCTTAGTAACTGTTTGGTCCTACAGTGGAAAACAGGCTATTCATGCACAAATGTAGGTCATTCATAGCCTTTCCTGCAAATACACTTGCTGTTTAGCAAGTCAGTGCACAGAGTATAGGGGACTTGTGTGAGAATCCTCAAATGCTCTCGACCTCAACTGTGATGCTTCCCAGGCAGATGAGCTCGATATGGATAAGTGCTCACACTGGGGAGGAAACGTGTTGCAGACTAAGATGTAAGACATGGGAGATGTAAATTCTTTAGAGATACAGATCGCATATGATACATGAATTGCATATGCTGGGAAATATGGGCCTCATAGTGAGAATACTGGAGGCGTGAGTGGGATGGCTCTGCATTGCAATAATTCTTCATTTTGTATGCTTGTGTGCTTGCTTGTCAAGCTATAGAACATATTTAGACCGAAACGAGATTCATCTCTTCTCCCTCATGTAATAGTATTATATGCAACTGCTTTCTCTGTTTAACCAAGAATGGAAAAATACATAACCTCCTAGGGTAAACTATTGATTTGGGCCACAGTTAGGTTCCATCACCATATATTATGTGGACAAACAAATGTATTATTAGAGCTGAAGTATGTGAGAGGAAAACAGCTGCTCATGTGACTAGGGTTCAAAGGCTTACGCGTGGTGTTATAGAGCAGGCGGCAAACGAGCCAACATTTATTGTGAAATCCCACAAAAGATGAATCAAAATGTGTTATTTTGTGTTTGAGCTGGAGCCCACAAACAAAGTGTTGAGAACGAAAGACTGAATGAATGAATGAATGAATGAATGAATGAATGAATGAATGAGCAGCTTCAGAAATCTAAAGCTGGGGCATCTTGAGCCCTCTGCTATTGTCTTGGCTGGTTCATTTATTTAAAAAGTCTATTTAATGGACATTATTATAACGCTTCCCTACTTCTCGTGTACACCTCTCGTGATATCTAGTAGCACCTTGGCAAATTGTGCTCTAAGGTGTCAGCATGGCTGTGCGTTAGTTGATTGCCCCTCACTGCCACGCGCTCACCTTCGTCCTCTTCCCTCACTTCTCCACGTCTCGTCACTAATTGGCGTCGCTCTGAGCTGGGCGCGTGCATGACTGCCCTCGGTGCCACACCCTCTCTTTCATTAAACAGCAAAGCCGACACGCACAACCATATCAAATAGAAAACAATAAGCCATATCCATTTAGGAAGTCATTTTTTTTATCATTTAACGTTATTCTACCTCCTACATATAGAACTCACTTTTGAACGCGTTTTAAAGTAAGCGACCGATCACTGTGACATTTAGGCTTTCAAATCCCACAGAAATGGAAGCTAGCGTAACATGTAAGCCAAAGACTGCATCTTCGATTATGTTGTACTATTAGGGGGGATTTAGGCTACCTAGGCTTGCTCTTACAGCTTAGTTTACTCACTAAACATTTACTAGTTGGTTAAACATGCGCACCGCTGTGGTAGTCACTATTGTGTGGTGAGGCGCTCCACGAAATACGTTAGTCCTACCTCCGTGTACCGGTCATTTAGTCCGACTTAAGGAATCACAAACGAACAAACACCGTGCACGTGTTTTATTTTTAACATTAAATTATTCTATACTGTGCCAAATAGAGACATCACTAATCGTTAACCACAGCAATATCCCTCTGGTTTGCACATCGGCCTGGTGCACAAAATGTCAAAATAAGGCAATAGCATTTAAATGTTAACATACGCTGACTCGGAAATGTAAATTTAAATTTAAAGGACATGGACTAAACGCTGTTTTGTGTGCTGACATTGGGCTACCCGTGCAGGCTACACTGTAGAAACCAATGCTGAACAGTGGTCACACATACAGGATGTCGGCAGCGCAATATACACAATAGAACACCAGCCTACCTATCTTTCCAGGTTTGACAGTCGGATTCCCGTCCAAATGTCGACCATTTAGGTCTTTGAGCAACAACGTGCTTAAGCGGACACCACCCCGCCGTCAAGACAAATTGTCCTAGAGAGAGAATAGATGAGCGAGGAGAGCGGACGAAATGGGAAGAATAGCAGGCGAAACGGTGGCGGCGCAGAAGGGGCGGACGCGCGCGCGAACAGAGGGAACTCCTAGCAGAGAGGGAGAGCTAGGCTCCAGCTGCAGTTACACCACTACACACACACACACACACACACACACACACACACAAAACAACTCGGCATACGTTAAATTGACCATTACTATTTTCTGAATTATGCTAAATAAAATGTGGTTGTGTAAGCAGATAAAAAAAAGAACAATTTCAGAACAGCGCACACACAGCACACACATACAGTATATAGCTGCCTAGTACTAATGCGTTTCCCCTCACAATTCTCGGAGACTCGGAGTTATCTGTTTAAAGGGACTCCTATAATTTGATTGTGCCGGCTAAGTTTAGCAAGACACGTCATGTTGACCTAGTCAACATAATCAAAATCGAATAAGTTATATTCACGCGATTGTGAAGCGCTTTACTATATACTGTATATGATGCGCAATTTATGTACGAATTCAATTATGTACTACTTAATTGCAAAGTAAGTGCGTGCGTTCCTCTGATGACTCAAAGGCCGAATCACAGAGTACACAGTGATGCCTGACTGGGGCCTGCAGTTATGCCACTGGTAAAACAGTGGCTGTACCAGTACATTACATTTGGAATGGCCTGGTTACTTTCTTTTAAAAAGTAAACTTGGACAATTTGTAATTTCCTGCCCAGAAGAGACTGTGATTAACAATCTTATCAAGTTTTCTATTCAGTTAAGGAGCACTTGTAAGTGTAACAGGGGTTTGTGGGTAAGAACATGTGTCTCATTTTCTTTACTTTTCTTGTTGTTTGTACTACTATGCAAATGATTTAATATTTTAATGTTTGTTGCTGTATCTATATATAGAAACTATGAAACCATGAAAGCTCCTAAAAAATATGAAAACACATAAATATGGTACTGCTGAAACTCGATTTGTCATCATGACCCATTATAAAACTGAATTATAAGCAGTGTGATGGTCGTATTTGGGTATTGAAAATCTGTGGTTGTTGGTCTGTTTCTTTTAGGAAGCCAAGAATTTGCTTAAACAAACTCCAGTCACAGTCAAAACTACAATAAATTAACTAAATAATTAACTAAACTTAATTACGACTGCGTAACTGTGTTACCACATAATAATAAGAATAATGATCTTATCATTATCATTATGATCTTACACACACACACACACACACACACACACACACACACACACACACACACACACACACAGTAAGAAACGGTCATTAGTATTTATTCAATAGGCCAGTGTTTCTAGTAAAGTCTTTACTGCTTCCCATCATGAGGCTGTTCAGCTCCCTGTACGAAGACTCCTACTGACTTTATTTTAATGGAAACCTATTACCCGCACCTGCAATATAAAGCGCTCTGAGGATCTCTGCTGTGAAATTGCTATACTGTTCAGCATCTAAATTGCAAATGCATTCACAATTGTTTTGTTTTTTTTTTTTAAAAAACATCTCACATATGGACATGGAACATCACCTGTTTACTAATGAGCCCAGCAAGCAATATCCTAAGGTTATATATATATTTTTAGCATTACATTCTGTGTCATACCGCTAATCAAACCTGATGTAGTATGTAGTGAGTACCCTTGAAATACCCAGATTACACAGTCTCCTTCAGGAGACAACCTGCTTAGGCCTGTTTAGAGTTCGCTGTCAGAATTAAATAGAAATTATCCAATGGCAAAGGCTATTTAAAGTGAGAAGACTCCAGAGTAGGTCCACCATCTGAGTTTCATTGTGGCTGTATAAATCAGAGCTTCCTGCCACAGTAATGAAAGACTCTGTAGCCTAATGAAAAAAGATTCATGTGAAAAAGAGGCAATATAAATCTGTTTAGTTGGAAAATCTCCCTCTCTCATCTTATGATTTCAACAGCCATCCCTTGATATAGATATACCACACATATATATAGGCTATATATGTCTATCAAGGGACAGCTGTTGAAATTATCATAAGATGTCATATTTTATACAGTAATATAACATTTTAGAATAAGGGTCTTACCTATGCAGTAAAGTAAACCTCCACTAGAAGGGCTGGGGAAACTATAGCATATAGTTAACCATAGCATGCATATGACACATTGTTTTCAGGTTCTACCATACAGCATAAATATGTTATACTCTGGGTTAGATTAGTCTCTAATTTTCATCCTTTAACATACTTAACAAAGGTTGAATTAGTCAAGTTATTTGCTATGTATACAGCTGGTACCACAAGAGACGTTGTTGCTAATCAAAATCTGCATGCGGAGCATGTTGTTGGGTTTTTGTCCACAGGGGGGCAGTGGTTTACAATGTGTTCCACCCAATCTGTCGTAATTGGTAGTGAGCTCTTGCCCTTCCTGTTTCAACAAACCCACTGTATGATTCAACACAATCCACGTGAACAGGCTTAGTCACATGGATGCACTTACAAATAATTACCATTGTTATGCGTCCTTTACAACAGCTCTGTACCAAAAATACAAATCCAGTTTTGTTAATGTAACCCAGGGGGTTTTAAATTAACGAGGTGTGAAATTGTGTGTTTTACAGTGGACAACTAGTTACATTAACTGTTAAAAAATAAAATGTTAATTCCTTCTGATTATCATATGTTTTTACACTTACAATTTGTTAGTTACATTCAGTGTCATAAGTTTCAGGGACTATGCTCATATACCACCCAGCCTATTATATGAGTAGTGTGAACAGGAGATTACCCCCCCCCCCCCCCCCCCAGCACACACACACACACACACACACACACACACACAAAACGATGTCTGTGGTTATGTTAATCATTGGCCACTCAATCTGTAATTAAAACAACGGGTCCAATACGTTAACATTATTTGTAATTACAGTATATATGTCAAAATACAAAACTGACAAGCGAACTTTAAATCGTCCTCAAGTTACAATGACTTGGTTCTCTGGGGGATGTTTGCGCTCTCCCTATAGGCACAGCCTATCTTCGCTGTCCTTCCTCGACTAAGACGCGGTGTCTAAGGGCGGTGAAGTGGTCATTAGAAAGGGGGGAAATGGTGCTCAGTCAAAATATGGATGCAGTGACCCAAGCCAGTATTCAATCTAAGGCTGGTGACAAGGCTGGCAGCCTTCTGACACAAGAAAGTGCCTGATTATCCGGAATGTGGAAGGTCAGAGTGACTGGTAGGTGGTGGTCAAAGGTTTGCGCTGGGGGGGGAGGGTTTTACAGAGTAAACAAGGATGAAACAGCACTTCAAGCTGCCCCCGTCACCTTAAATAAGAGCGCAAAATCATCATGACAGCAGAGAGTCGGCAGCAAGTTCTCATTCGCTGGTTAATGACAGAAGAATTGGAGTCATTAGATTAAGTAGTCTTGAGTTTAAATTTTACTCCTCCCCACACACTCATCCGTAGGAGAGGTTGTGACTCTGCACCACAAATCCCATGAGTCAGGAATGACCTTTGAATTCTACTGTTTCCTAGCTGAGCGAGTATGACATTACAGTTATTATGTCTGTTTTATTTATTCGTATAGTATAGTTCTTGTATGGAACAAGATTGCGTGTGTGTGTGTGTGTGTGTGTGTGTGTGTGTGTGTGTGTGTGTGTGTGTGTGTGTGTGTGTGTGTGTGTGCCAGTACTTGCACGTGCATCTGTGTTCATTCTGAGTTTAACTGTCGAGAGGATGGCAACTCCTCAGCAGGAGGGAGGAGGAGTCTCTCCCCTATGACCCCTATAAGTGAGCACTTCAGACATGAAGCTGACATGGAATCTGGCATGACAGTTTCACTTTGACCCCCGAAGATCTACAGATACTGCCCTTCTGAACTAAATCAAAGCTGTAGACAGCGTCACAACCTTTGAGATCCAGACCCTAACAATGTTTAATCCCATGAAACCAGAACTCAGAAGGAGATTAGTGAAAGTCTTTTGAGACAAGATCAATATAGGGACCAAAAAGATTATATATAACATTACATTTTAGTTATGTGCCATTAGAAACATTTCAGAGAGCTGAGACTGTATTCTTCCCAGACACAATACCACAATCAATACATTCATAAACTTTATTGTGGCTATGTAATTCAGCACAAAAGAGGAAGGAGAATTGTTGTTGGTGTTCTTTAAAATAATAATTCAAAAGCTTTAATCTGACTCTTTCAGAGTTTCTTAATGAAAATTAAAAGGTCAATGTGTTTATGATTCTTAATCTTTTATTAGATTATGTGATCTATAAAAAATGGTCAGTATGAATGAACCAGCAGAACCATTAACTATGTCAATGCAAATCAGCAGTGTTATCCCCCCTGAGGGGACTTACAGGTTTATTCTAATTAACCTACATATAAGTCAGTAAGAGCATTGGTGCCATTTAAGATGCTATTAATCTGACATCAATTTATTTCTCATTATAATCACAAAATGGATCTCATTATTACTCATTCACTACTTTGTGTCACAGTATATGATCCAACTCTGACAAAAGTGATGCATTAAAATATTACTTGGGTGAGAATAAAGATAGCTAATTGCTACACCATGTCTAAAGTCTCAGGGTATGTTTGCCATGCATTTTTAAGTGCCTGTAATTTTATTTATGTGGGTAGTCAACGTGTCTGTACACGTGCAGTGATTTATCCAGCTGTTCAAATGAGCAGCATTAACAAACCAGGACGCAGAACTCCATGTAAAAATATCCCCACAAACTGCGAGTTTTAGCCAATTCAGTTATATTATGTTTCTTGTGTGTTTGGCATTTAATCGTAATTTTGGTTGACCTCCCATAAATAAGAAGGAAGAAAATTAGATGTATGCTAGAATGTACATCTCTGGCAAAGATATAATTATTACCTTTGCATTATTGTCATTCTCATTCAGTGTTTGTGTGCTCTGTCTGTTTTGTTTTGTTTTTTGTTTGATGTCATACAATCTTCTCCACCAAGACAACGATGTCACTGAGCATCTCGATTCAGTCTCTACATCACACAGAACTACCATCAAAAGCCCTGATTCTTCTCCATAGATTAAAAAAACTGAGGGCAAATTATTGACTTGCTTTGAGCTGTCAATAAACAAACAACTAAACAAAAAAAGGAAAAGAAAAGAAAAAGCCATGCAAGCTGGAAGGTATTTATCAGGCTGTGAACGTGTAAATCACACACGTGAAGTACATACATCACATGATAGTGGATTCCTCAAGGAGTAGGAGATAATATCAAGGCCCACTCACTTGTTAAACAGACATGATTTGAGGCATTCTGTTTCATCCTCCTTCACAGCTCTGCATACTTGCAATAACCGAGAGCCACTTTCAGCTCCGCATGTTACCAACATCTGCGGATTACATCAGGACGCCAGAGCTGTTATTGCAGGTTATAATACCACCATGAACTGAAAACACGTATAGATTTTTAGTACCTAGGAGAGCAAGCTGGAAATCATTTTCAACAGAGGTTCTTAATCTAAAGATGAGTGCTTGTAGTAGCAACTGTACAGTGGACGATACACTCAGCATCAGAACATTAGGTGGCAGCCTTCAGAGAATGGACACATTCATGTGTTAACATATGAATAAAATATATGACTTCACAAACGTTAAAACCAATCAGAACACAGCATGTCAAAAAGATATTCAGATACATTTGAGAATTAATAATAATAATAATAATAATAATAATAATAATAATAATAATAATAATAATAATAATAATAACAACAACATTGATTTAACATTGTTTTGAGTAATATATTCTTGAATAATATATAGGAGCTGTGTAGGTATTTCTATCTAACAGTTACTGCTGCAGTCTGACTGCGTCAGCACCCATCTCTGGAGCTGTATAGTGATAGGACCACATGGTTTGTATTTGTATAAAAATTCCAGCACTTCTAAAGTTTTTTTTACATCAATCTATCAGGACTGTCATCACTTTCATGAAAAAGAAATATCACCTAACACTGATTCTTCAAAGCTGATAAAACGTCAGTGAAAAGACATTGATTTAGACTTTTGATTTTCTGTTCTGAACCTTCCACATGTAACAGCATGCAGACCTCTATACCGAAGCAGGGGGTATAATACCACTGTGTAATAACAAATGCTCTAAACTTGCATTAAGGTGTCTATGTTGGCAGAACACAGTTTATGAGCCGAGAGTGGGAGTTTGCTGCTAACTGCATTTACATGTGGCTGTACGGAAGAATTTGAATATGTTTCTAGTTTCTTCTACTTGCCATCGAACTTGTCTGACTCTCTAGTCATACAAAAAATACTAGCGATCAAGTTGTAGTTTACCACTAGTGATCTTGTTCTTATAATTTACTATTAATGATCTATTTATTGTGATGTATTACTAGTGATCTCGTTCTTGTGACATGTTCGGCAAAATGCAACATATGTGTTAGTGTCACAAAATCATACAACGCATTCATATAGTCTCAAGGATTCATCACTCTGTTTACATTATAAACAACCAAAGTAGACTCAAATTATCAACTAATATACTTATGAGCACAATTGGTGGGGACTGTTTTTGTTGCATCTAGATTGGTATTCTTAAGCAATGAAAAACACATTGCAAAACTGTCAGCTTTAAATAAAATGTGTTTGAAAAAAGAACATGAAATAATTTGCTGCAGAGATAGTTCAGATTCTCTATTTAATTTGTTACTGTTTGATTACATAGACTGCAAATGCATCTTTACTTGTGTTTCCACACAAAGCACATAACAGAATCCATTCTTGGTGAAGTACTGTAGTAATTGGAAGTAATTCAAGTAATTGGGATTTCATTATATGAACATTAAAAGAACATTATATGAACATTTCAATTAGTGTTTTTCTTGGATGTTATTTTTCATGCAATTAAATGTATGTGCATGCTTGAATATGTTTTCTTAAGACGTACAAGATGACTTTTAAGACAGTATCCATCCAACATCCTCCGACCCCCCACTACCATCAAACCCCCAAGGACTGAACCCCCCCCCTCCTAAATTTTGGCTGCAAAATGTTTTCTATCAAAATAAATGAGCTTCCCTGTGAAATCCACACTGGGAGAAGGGTAACTTACCACCCCAAGTAACCTATAAACACTGAAAGACTGACAGCAGTCTTAGGAAAATCAAAGTATATACTCTAATATAGCTATATAATACATACTCTAATATAGAGTATACCCAGTAGATGAGTGAAGACTTCAATAAATACAGATAGATTTAAAAATATTCAGGAAACTAATTCATCCTTATGACTGAGAAGAACAATGGAATCACCAAGCTCTCATAACTGTAGAAATATTAATGTACATCACTTTTGTTTTTCCAGGTATCTGCAAAAATACACTGATTTCCTCAATTTCCCAAATCAGTAAGGGAATCTGCTTGAAATACCATTGAATTTGAACAGAGATACTGGAATCCCTAGCCAAATGGTTAGAGGTTCTGGGATCACATATTGTTGTATTGGTCATATATGTAGTGTGTCAGTACCACTGAAAATAATTATTTTTTCATCCACCACATTTTCAAAATGTCAACATTTTGTCTTGCCATGTCTTCCCATGACCTCCCTGAGTCTGTGTGGCTACACCGCTTTAATATTGTATCTCAGTGAAATAACATAGGGCTTAGGTATAGAACATCAGTGCTTCAGAATATTTTTGTAAAAGTAATATATATCATGTTCAAGCCAGCATGTTTATATACATGTAGCATTGTAGACCTTACATTAAGGGACTGGAATGAGACTTGGATGAGTGTTTATGGTTGAACTTCACAAGGCAGAGGAAACTGAGTTTATGAACTTACAGACTTAGGCAGTCTGGGTGTACATTTTCTTTGAAGTGGTCTCTAGATAGTTCATCCACATGAAGGGGGAAGCAGTTTTAAAGAAGATCACCTTAACTGTGGAGTTACCTCAGTAACTGACCACAGCCAGATGTTGCCTTCATTTTGATGATTTGAAGTGACTCTTTCATATAGAAGTAACTGTGTGAGAGAATCAATCTTCATAGAGATTTATGATGTATACATTGTATGTTGTCTGTGCAGTGCAACATGTTATAATTGTATGATAAGATGTATACTCCAGAGCCCACAAAAATGCGGCTATTGAAATATGTTATATTGAAAAAACAACAAAAAACTCATTCATTTATATTAGTTCTATATTATAAGTAGGGCTATACTACTCATCTTCTATCTCTGATGTGATGTGTCTGATGTTATTTCATTTAATTGGATGTCTATTGCATTAAACATTTCAGTTCTTTATAAAAGATTAATCCTCGTGATGTGTGCTTGCTGCTGAGAGTCAGTAAGAGAAGAACTATAATAAATAGATGTCTTTGCTTGTCAAGTAGATCTCTTTTGCTCATTAAACATTTTCGTAAGCACCTAGAGCTAGTCCTGCTATTCTGTTTTTACTGGTAGGCTGCTGCAGTAATCAGAGGTGGAGGACTGTTTAGGCTGAAAAGAAGGTATTTCTTATTAACTATGCCATGCCTAAAACTAATGACCGAATAAAGGTAAACGAGTACATTCTTCTGAAGGTTGTTAATTTCACTTGCTGATCGAGTGTCACAATAGAAGGAATAAATTACTGTTATTATATGATTCATGTCCATTATCTAAAAGAGTTAAGAAAAAGGGAGGCGTTTGGATTCCACAGCGTGAAGGACCCTTCCGCTATCTAATGACACTAGCCTGGACATTCATCGCAAGACTTTCCGTTCGGTTTGAGTCACGCGGGCTGTGCGCGCGCGTGTGGCTGTGTGAGAAAGGCTGCTAATTGCAAAGCACATCTGCAGCTATTGGACCACCAGAGCTCGGGTGCACAAACCAGCTGACCGGAGATGATATGGATCAGGATTTATTTCCCCAAATTCGCTGGCTTACGTTACTTCACCTTGAACCATGTTAAATAGCGAACTCTTTTCGTCAAGCTAAGAAAAAAAGGAACTTTTTCTGGAAACTTTTACACAGGTAGATTTCTCTTAACGTGTATGGCACGCACTCGTTTGAGTGGAAGACGGTATGGAAAATATGTCTTTTAGCGTCCGTCTTTTAATGATACTGGGTTTGGTAAACGTTTTCACACAAGGTAAGAAAGATTTTGATTTCGATTATTCATTTTAATCTAGTAGCCTAATGATGCGAGAGTAGTCAGTAAATCTTAATAATCTAGTGCAACCAAAAGGTGATCTTAACATAAATAGTTTCAGGTGCATATAACGACGAAATACTTTTTAAAATCTCACTGGAAAATTTAGTAGGGTTTGTGTCATTCATTATACCATAACCTGTTTTTCTTACTAATTGATATAAGTGTCTTTAACAGTAAAAAATATATATATTAGCATGATAATAGGTGATAATAGTACATAATTCACTTGACGTATGCTTAGCTTCATGTATTTACTTACTGCGCAAATACAAGGAACGTCATCGTTCGGATCAGGACAAGCGCAAAACGTGCAGCTGCAGACATCTGAACTCTCCTCCCGTCGGTCCAGAGCTGCAGACGTTCTGGTCGGAAAAGAGTCTCGAGCGCGCGAAAGATCCAAGCGCTGCACGTGCTTCTCCTACAGGGACAAGGAGTGTGTCTATTACTGTCACTTGGACATCATCTGGATCAACACACCCGAGTAAGCGTGTTTATCCTTTCTGTCGATATTGTTAAAAACACACATGTTGAAATGATTTATACCCGTTTCAACTACCTGTGAACCTGTGGATTAGGTTACAGCTCCTTTCCATTTGATACATTTCCCATGTTTTAGCAGCTGCAGTTTTTGCACCTGCTACAAATCACGAGGTGCCATAACTGTATTATATCTGATTTGTTTCACTTCTGTAATTAAGGCGTTGTGGTGCATAGTTTATTGTTGTTAGCATGAAACCAACCAAGACAGCCAATAAGAGTATATTGGTGCATTATAATGGATTGGCGTTTAAGCTTCTCCTGCAGATAATTTGTGCTATATTGAAACATGACATTAATTGCCACACTTTTGGGCCTTTTTTCAAGCGCAGTATTAGAGAAACATTCTGTTACACAAACTGTAACACACTGAAAAAAAGAACTTGTTGGATTTACTCAATTCAATATTGGACATTGGTTGCACACATTTGTTTTGCTTCAGCAGCAACTTACTCTCCCTGTGTGTTGTGTAGTTTTTACACAATAAAATTACATGTCTGTTTAAAACATGAGGCAGTTGTGTTAGATACACTCAAAATGCTTACATAAATCCAAGACATGGCTAGTCTTTTTTTTCAGTGCAATTTTATTTCTCCACATAAAGCATGTTGTTCATTTACAGTATTTGAATGGACACAAGTCTGCCACTTGTCAGCGGGGTTTTGTTTTTGGACAAGATGTACTCTACCAATAATCGAGTAATAAATTGCAGCCTTGAGATAGTGACAGGCAATTTAATTCATGTCAAAGCAGCTGATTTAAATTATTCTGCAACTGAATTAATAATAAAGCCAAAGCTGTTGATGCAGAGCTCAGGTTTGCTTAAATTAATTGGTTCAGAAATCCTTTGTTTTGAAGAGCCACTCCATTATGGATCTTGCAGGAAGTCTAAATTGATCTTTCACTGCCAAATTTAGAACTCTGTTTGGGCCAACAGTATTGTGGCAGTATCATTCTGCCTTGATGTTGATTGTGACTGTCCATGGTGCTGATTAAGAATCTTCTGAATGTCAAAACCTATATAATGCTGAACACTAGAGTCAGCCATGAAGTGTGAGAACCACAATGGCTTTATGATAAACCCGATGCAAATAATTGATCATATTTAGAACCATTTAAGTACTTGATGCCGTTGCTCTCCTGATTGCAAATAGTTTTCTTGAAAGGTAATTAGAACTTATCAAAAGACAATTAGTTATAATGCTTTATTACTTATTAAAAAAAAGAAAAACATCAGAAAAAAATCCTAATAATGCAGACTTTACAAGCATTAGAAAGAATTTCTTGTAATTTCACGTCACAGGTACAAAGCAGTCCACTTAACATAACACAGATGTACCTCTTTAACTCTTGCAGCAGTCCATGAGGCATTCTAGCTCATAACTCACTCAAGACAAAGACAGGCCACCCTCCAAGCGGTCACTTCATCCTTGTGCTGCTGGTGGAGAACTGTGTAATGAAAATCATGAATTCTACAAGTCTGATCCCACAGGCATTTATAACTACACAGTGGCTGGAGATCAGAGACTCTCATAGCATGGACCTTCTCCCAGATGAGACACATGTCTTGGCCCTTTTGTTCCCCCTTCAGTTCTGTCTCTAAGCAGATTCATGCTTCTGTTCACTAGTAGGTGGTCAAGGCAGGTTATTCCACTGAGAATGCGATGCCTGTTTATGCTTAAGTCTTATTCTGATGACTTCTCTTCATCCAAGGATCAGAACTGTCAGGACTCATTTACTGGTTAAAAGCCAAGACGTCAAAGATGCTCCACTCTGTCTCGTGGAGACAGTCATCTTCTCAGTCATCCTCATAAAATGTTGAGTAACGATGGCACAGTCTTCTGTAGTTAATAGTTCAGTGCTTAGTTTGTGAAATCTTAATGCCATGAAATGTGTAGACTGAGACAGACGTCCTACCATGAGGTTGCTTATGTCTTGGTATTCTCTCTTTTCCTGTGTTTGTGTTTGCCTTGGCCTTCCTGGTCCTTTCCGTACCCCTTTGTTCTCTGATCTCAGACAACCAAAACCCCCAGCACTCTCCGTCCATGCTTTTTGTTTGCCTGTTATTAATATCTCACAGCCCCAGTAAACGTGATAGACAAGCTTTGGAGCAGGTCATGCAGGGGTCAGCGGTATTAATGAAATGGTTTTGTATCAAGGTTATAAACAAGCCTGAGTGCGACATATTTCACTTACTGTTACTTTCCTTAATAGGACAAGGGCATTCTCAGTTTTGATTAACTGGTTAGAAAAGATACATGAATGACAACTATACAATACATAGACTTGCAGTTAACATCACTGCTGAATGTGTGTAAATGTAAACCCTTTTAATGTCTTCCTCTGCTTTGTATAATAAAGAATCATTCGCCATAATTCCTAGGACAACTACTACCTATTAATCACAGAACCAGATATTTGTGTTCAGATGAAGGTAGTAGATATCTGACTTCAGACTTCTTGCCAAGCAAAGCAAGATGTTTCCATTTTTATAAAAAGATGCTTCAACATGATTTTTATTAGAGCATTCATTGTTATAACTAAAAACCACATGAATACAAGCGAGGCAACAGAATACCTAAAAAGCACTTTATCCAATGTAATCTTATTACAGATTTTTTATGATTATCCTAATGACTCATGAACAGGATATGGTGATAACCACTGGGTAAAATATACCTACACAAAAAAACATCAGAACCTTTTATTCTGGCTTGCAAGTGCCTGTCTATCTCACTCTATCAAGCACCTGTCTGTCTCACTCCATTAAGCACCTGTCTCACTCCATTGTATGCAGGCGAACAGTTCCTTATGGCTTGTCAAGCTACCGCAGCTCTCAGCGAATCAGGCGTGCAAGTGGCATACCGGAGGTGATACGTCAGCGCTGCACCTGCAGGAACCACAGTGACACACAATGTCATGACTTCTGTAAAGCAAGACACATTCACCAAAGGACAAGTTTGACCGGTAATTGATTTTGTCAGATATTTAGTGTGACTTTTATATAATTTGCATTACACTGTTTAGGAAGTGACTATTCTGGAGTGTTACTATTAAAATGAAAAATCGTCTTCTCGCCTTAGATCTCCAGACAGAACATCAGAGGGAGCACAGAGAAGATGAATCTCCTGGCCTTACTCCACTGCTCTTTGCCTATAAGATCAGTAGACTACACTGACTGTCCTGTTGGTGTGAACATAAACTGGCTTTCTGTGCTTTCTGGTCCATGCTGAGGTCACCAGGAGTCACTTCATGAATCCTTGAAGATCTATAAAATGACTGTATGGTCTGTTGTATATCAGGAAAGGAAGCCACACTCAGAACGTGCTCTCTGCCATATACTGAGTGGACATCCTTATTTGGGTGGAGGGAACGCAAACAAAATATTGGGGTAACAGAAGTTACTCTTCAGACTCTGTTTCTCTAACTGTTGATACACACATGATGTTTCTAGTTAATATCCTTTGTGGATGAAAGGTCCAAGTGTAATTGGATCAAGTGTCCAATGGTAGACCTTCAATGTCTTGCTACAAAAACAAAGTATTGACTTTCATTATATCTTTTAACCTAATATGAATTGATCTCTTTTATTTTTTAGATGCCTCTGTTAAAAATGAAGATCACATGCATCCACTGAATACCCAGGTATTGGGATAAATAATGTTACTTGTACTCTGTAGCTAGCTATTGTATCCATGCTGATTTTCATAGTGTTTTTGCAGGAGGTACCTATCATTTAAATAATCACTGTGCAAAAAAGATTGATTCAGGTTATTAACAAATCCATTCACTTTATGTGTGTAAAGCTGGTATTCTAAAGTAATTACAGACAACTGTAATTTGACTTTAGTAGAGTACATAGGGAAAAAGTCTATAGTATGGCTAGTGGATGACCACTATGTTTGCTCATGCATTAGGTTCAAACTGACTGAAGAAAAAAAATCAAGTTTCCAAGGTCAGGGTCACAGTGGGAAAACACCTCATGTAGATGCAGTCAAAACTGTAACGTATCATTAATGCCCCATGTCTTATTTCCCATAAATGTTCCGTGCAGCACTGAAAAGAGAATGTGTCATTTTTTTGTAAATTGGTAAAGTCTGGATGCAGTATTTTAAAATGGTAATTTAACCTTGGTCATATGCAATTTATATAGTATATATGTTGTACCTGCTACTTTTGCACAGGAGGGACTGTGAGGAAGTTTGAAGAACCCAGGCTGCTCACCCATCTGTGCTTTTGACTTCAAATGTTCCCTGCAGCAGCATATTCTGCGTTTTTAAAGAATCAGTAAAGCTGCTCTACAAAGCAATGCACTATTCCCAGAGTTGATTAGAAGTGCTTTCTCTCCAAATTCAAATTTGAGCAACTGGATGCACACCAACATCATGAACCACTTGAATTTTGTCTGATATGATTTAGGGAGCTGGAATTGATTTTAAAGTTTTGCTATTGCTCCCAAGGATCTGTATGGGAAACTTCAAAAGGATCAGTATGTTTCTCCCAAATCTGTCAGCAAGGTTGTGCTATGTACAGTTAAAAAATATTGAGAAACAAAAATTTCACAAGGTATAGATTACAAACTAATGAACATTTTCATAATATGTATAATATGAATGCAGCACTGTATTTGTAGTAAGTGTACATCAAAATGACCAATTAAGTGTTCCTTAAGTTTATTTCTTGATGGAACACATTACCCATAATGCTTTATTTCTTTCATAGTATTGCTTTCCCCATAGAAGTGTAAAACAAGATGGGTACTTCAGACCCTGGGTGTTTAATGGCTTACTCCTACACTAAAGCAGCACCTTGCAGTTAATTACTTCAAGGTGTAGATGCATTCAGTTTAACTGTCAATTTCACAGACAACTAAGCTGCTTTTCACACACTCATACAAATAGTGCAGATGCATCTAAATGTACATCCATAAACAAACATGAACAAAATGTAGAAATAAAGGCACAACCCCGAAGCAGACATCTGGTTTTAGTAAGCAAGATAAGGTTCTAGCAGTTTAAGCATCTGAGTCAGAGTAACTCCAGTGAGGTGACTTCCTGAAGGCCGTTACTGACTGACCAGCACTACACACAGTCTTTGCCAGCCAACCATGCGCCACTGCTGTTATGCATTACAAAAAACAGTAAAACAGTTTTGGTTTAGTAAAAGTAGATCCTGCCACTGCTAACAAAACACGCAGCCTATATCACACTAACATTTTAACATCAAATGGAGAATAAAAAAATCCACCTAGAAGAGTGTAAGCAGCTAGTGCCCTATAAAGCGATATGCTAAAAACGGGTTATTCCATTGCCCTGAATTGCACGTTCTGTCACTCTTCATTTCCCCCTGTGCTGATTCTGACCAGAACGCTCCAGCCACAACCTCAAGCCGGGACGCGGCAGCACGGAAACCACATCCCTGCAAGACCATGATTTGTTTAGGGGTCCCGCTGCTCAGATCAACAGTGAACTCCATCTACCCTGTGGTAAGACAAGTGTCCGTCTGCAGCACAATCACTGTGCCCACAAACGCTTCACCTCAAATCCAGCACTTGCTCAGAGGCCGGTGATACTGGCCCAATGACTGAGGACAAATATGTTTTCCGTTAAATGCTTCACATACGTACATATGTACACACTGCAGTCAGAACACTGTTGATAATTATATCCATGCTATGTGGCACTGCACTCCAGTTAAACAGTTTTGGAATGAAGTCACTACTCATCTATCTCAAGCACTAAATACCCAAATTCATCCAACACCTTCATTACGCCTACTAGGAGACATATCAACCATTAGCACAACACCACAAAACAATAGAATAATCCTAATGTCGCTAGTCATTGCCAAAAAAGTCATCCTCATGAATTGGAAAACAAAAAAATAACATAAACATCAATCACTGGAAAAATCTTCTAATATATTATATCCCCCCTGATACACATTTAGAGCCTACCATAAATACAGATACAGACTTAATCTAGACACAACTAACTCAAATATTACATCACAACTGTAGCAAATAAATCACAAGTTCATGAGTATATTCCTATCTTTTGATAAGCAATAGGGTATATTATATATTATTGTATTATATCATGTTATATTATATTATACTATATTGCATTATATTATACAATATTATATTATATATCTATATATATGTATAACCCCCTCTTCCTTTTGTTCGGTCTCCCTTTACACCCCCATTTTCTTCTCCCTTTATACCCCCCCAACCCCCCCTGCATTTAAATGTACTAAATTTATATATGATTATTATATATGATTAAAATTATTTATGATTGAATAAACAATAAACACTAAAGTATCAATAGCCCTCCGAAGAGAGGGGGTGGTGGTGGGGAAAAAATGCTTCACATACGTTGCACAGGCGGGGGATGGAGAATGGAGGAGAAACACAAGGAGCCAGCACAGACAGTTCCAGGGGAGAAGTTGTACTGCTGGAGGAGTCCAATCTTTTCTTTCTGCAACAAAAGGCCTCTAAAGGTTCAAGGTGGAAGTCCATTACTTTGCTATATACTTGCTGGGCTACCTGAGAAGATTAATTGTCCAGATGATTAGATGTTCCAGGGATAGCTATTTTTGTCTCTTATTGATTTTAATGGAGAATTACCCACCCATCAGGTAATTTTCCAGCCAACATGCAGCCAATCACTGAGCTGTGGCTCTTACAGCGTCAGGAGGCAGAGTAATGCACTCAGAGTACAACGCTATCCACCTCCTTCTGATACAGGAGCTCATAGGTTGGCCAGTGTCACTGTAATTGACGAGGAAGAATGGCCATCCCTCCTTGACAGCACAGCTAAGTTTCCTCCTTCAGGATCTTGGCCACAGATGACTGTGGCATCAGGCTCAAATGAAGATGAGGCTTTTTAGCCATATGACCACACCACATAGGTCAGATATGAAACACTACTGCATTTAGGTTAGTTAGTACTCACTCATTTACCCATGTAGTCCCACCATAATCTCTCAAAACCAGGTTCTTTTAAAGATTCTCACAGATAAGTGTATTTGCTTTCTTCCCCAACCAGAAACAAAGTTTTTTAGAGCCCAGATAAAATAGAAAATGAAAGAGCATAACATGATATCTCTAAAATATTTTATTGAGAATTCAAAAAAGAAACTTTGAATGTTCCTTTTCTTAACTGAAATAAGCGTGTTGACTATAACAGATTTTCACTTTCTACCTCAGATTCACCTGCATCCCTAACGGCATGAGTAGTTAGTGATTCTTATTATTACTCATAGTATTTCAGATATTTTTAGCCATATGGCTGTAGTTATTAATAATAATAATAGTTTTTGTAATTATTGTCATTATATTAACACAACAGCATCTGAAAACATGAAATCGTCTATGAAAAGAATTTAAAATTTACAGTCGCATAGTTATTCTAAGTAAGATATATGTGTGACATGCTGAGGTGAAAGCCAGATGCAGAGACGAGGTCAGCATGCAAAAGCACAGTTTTATTATTCTATTATCCATAGTGCTTTAGTGCTATAACACAAGACAGGAGACACTACGCCACGTAAGCAAACAACTGACAAATAACAAGGACATGCCACGCACTTAAATACACATACAACCTCAAGTAACAACTGTAGCTCATAATGATAAAGTCAAGTGACAGGTGAGATGGATAACACTGACACACACACACACACACACACACACACACACACACACACACACACACACACACACACACACACACACACACACACACACACAAACACATAGAAGTGCACAAACTAATCCAGACACTCTCACACAGCTGTGCCTTGACAATATGTAGATTATCCTGAGCATACGTCTCACAATATATGCATTTAAGTCTTTAAATCTTTTCTACTGTTGCCAACCTTATGAGGACTGAAAAGGCTAAGAAGAAGAATGTAAACACTGCAAATAAACTGAGCATGTCTTATAGTGATGTCAGGATGAAAGCAAATTATTTCACCCAAACCCAGTGATCAATGGTTTTGCCAGTAAGGACACATGTTCTTAAAATTGACTCCAACCATGCGCTCTGTTCAAATTATAACACAAATTACACACTCACAATTTATATAAATAGCTCCTAGTCGTAAGCAATTAACCTCCTACTGAGTTAATTCATTCTTTATATTCGGTTCAGGAAAGCACAGAAATGGAGCCTTCATTTGCAGAGCAGTGAAACAGCAAAACTGCTTAGGGCTCAAGACCTCCAACTGCAGACCAAACACAGCAGTACTCACATGTGACCTTTTACCAAGGGCTGATATCAGGTATGCAAATAGTGTCAAACCAAGTTGGGATGAAAACCTATTAGTTTTCATTAACACAATAGATTATAAAGGTATAACATTTTTTATAACATCAAAATGCTGCAGATATCTAATACTGAGTGAAAATGAAATTAGCATTGAAAATAGGGTTGTTATGCCTGTGCTTGTTCATTGTGGCAATAGTTGCAAGATCTGAAAGTATATGTCAAGGATACAATAACCAGCTGTCAACTGGTACAAAAACAAGACATATATAGACAGACAAACGACCCTGAGGTGTCGGGTTCCATAATGGGCCACACCCGCCCGAGGGACAAACACAATGCATCAAAAACAGGACAACATGAAATACTGCTGATGGGATATGACAGGATAAAACACAATAAAAAACACAATCACACAATAAAAACAAGCTGCTAGGTGGGCCTAAATCATGCAATATGAATATGAACATGTAGAATTAATATGCAGAATATTGTGTATTTCTTTATATTAAAAGTGTATTTCCCATAGATGGACAAATACATTTCTATGAGTAAAGATTGAAGCTGAGTGTTATGAAGTATCCCTGGAAGCCTCTCTTGGGTGTGTGTATGTGTAGTCTGAGTCTGTTTATTGTCCATATATGTATTTCCTTTGGGTGTGGTTTGACGTGCGTGTGTGTTCATCCATCTCACCTGTGTCTTGTCTCGTCAATGTCATGCAGTACACTTGGGGTAATTTATTTTAAGGTACATATATTGTCTGTCGATGTTGTCAACGTTGCTCGTCTTTGTTGAGTATTCTTACGTGTTGAGTTCACTGGAGTCACACGTGTTAAATGTTCAACATTCACGCTAGATAAAAGCTTATTTATGTACGTACGTTTCTGCGTCCTGACTCCCTCATCCATTACACTGAGGTTTCCATAACAACCACAGCAAACATTTCTTTCCTTTCAAGCGTACATTTGCCTACTCCACACCATATGTCTTCAGTCTGTAATTCCACTCCCACATTTAACAAGTACATAATCCACAATCACACCTTCAGGCCAGGAGAACATCTGAATAAAGTCAGGAATCACCACTTACATACCATAGTGGCTGGCTACTGGTGATGATGAGTGAGCAAGAGTATGGGGGTTGCGTCACAGTGATGTAGACTTAGAGTTTTTAGCCAGTCAGCTGTAGAATCTTTATACTACGAATCTGGGAACAATGAAAACAATTAGAAGCCACCAAACACAACAATTCAATTACAGGATTTCCAGCTAATTAGTGCTGATAGTTCATACAGAAAATTAGCCAAGTTTTTAGATTCCAGTTAGTGCAAGACATTCTCTCAGTCCCGGTTATGTTTACACAGTTGTTTCCCTTATTACCAAGTTATCAAGCTATTAATAATACTTCAGACAAATACACTACTGAACCTTGGTCTTTCAATTTAGTGTTCATTTTCTAGCAGATTCTTGGCTAAATGGCTTTCTAGACCAGCGTCTTCTGTACGTTTGTTTCCATATGTATAGTGTTGCACAAATGGATTTGCCCCATGCTTGCCCCTCCCATTCCCTATATAGTTTTTGGACTTGGGCAAAAAAATGTCATGAAGGTCGAAGCAAAATTGTAGAGGCAAGATTTACAGCCATCTGTTTTTAAGCTAAATACGACAGTTTACAAACAATGCCGTTTTTAGCACCAGCACTGTTCTGTTTCAACTTAAGAAATCATTATAGTTTGTTTCACTAGGAGGAAAAAAAGAATTTGATGTTTTCACTACCATTCTCAATCCAACCACAGGACGCACACACACACACACACACACAAAAGAGTCCAACCCATGAAGTATGTGGTAGGCCTGAAAATCCTACCATGATTACATACGTAAAAACAAAAGTCACTGGAGAACATACAAGATGGGTTACAGGTCTTTCTGATATGATTATGTTTGGCTTGGGGTAGATGTTTATTGAATCAAAATTACCAGGCACAACAATGACAGCAAATCGTAGCTAACAAGTTTGAAACCAATGAGTGGTGAGACTACACATTCACTTGTAATAACCAGGAGAGTTCACAGTAGAAAAATTCAATCAAAACACTGCACAGAGGAGAATCAACACCTCAGAGTTTGTGCACAAAACAGTCAGAAGGGAAACAAGGCACCATGTAATATAGAAAAGTTCAGATTGTGCAACTGGCAAGATTTCGTTGAGAGTTAAAAAGCTTTTTTATAAAACGGAAGCATAAAGAGGAAGCACAGAGGGAAAGCAAGGCGGCGAAGCCAATCACCGGTAAATAACGAACACCATAAAGCTGATAGAAGATGTGATGTGAAGATGTGAAGAACTTGTTCAGGTATTAAGTGAGCAAGACCTGAAGAGTGCAGTAAACGTCAAAAATAATTAAATCTATTGGCAATTCTGACAGCTCTAATGCAAAACACAACTGATAATAAATTGGGTGAAAAATGTAAAACTGACCAGAAGCTATAGATCACATAGCAACCATGAGCATTGCTTTGTAGATTTCATGGATGCAAATGTGCACTAGGTTGTGGGGCCCAATGTGATATTTCCTCATGGTGCCCAAAGTACCTGTTTGCACTCCTCCATGGCTGTTTGATTTGATGGGTGAAATACTTATAGGGAAGATGTCTATGTAGTGTACTTGCGGGCTAATGCTGGCAGATATAGCTAGCTCTAAACTGTCACGTATGTGTTAAACTGGCAAGTCCTTTTGTTTTATTAGAACTATTATACGCCTCTGATAATGTCTCTGGCGAAGCACACTTGCCTTTGAGCGCTTTGTGCTCTGCAGTCGTTCCATACATGGGAAGGGAAAGGGGAGAAACGCGGACAATGTATAATGGTAAAATAAAAACTCATAACGGAGACATTTTAGGGAGACATTTTTGTCCCTTTGTGCCCTTAGCTTGACTGTGGCCTGCCGTGAATGGAAACTGGACCTACATGATCTTTCTAAGAGTGAAAATGGAAAAGGAATGATGTCTCCATCTAGTGGTGCAGGTGTATGCTCAGTGTGTACATTAACAACCTATAATTCGGTACTAGACCACGGTAAAGTTGGCTCAGCATTCTATATAATCGCCAGACGTTCACGAAAGAATGGGCTCGTTATTAAAAAAACAACATGTAGTGTATGCGATAAATACCTATTATGTAATTCCTATATATTGTGAATTTATCCCCACACAATGGCTTTCAATAAAAATACATTTAGAAGACACATAAGAAGCAATGCATTTCATGTGCATCTGGACTTGTGAAACACTTCTCACATTTGTGAAAACACATCAAATCTCAGATTTCCTATATTTGGCATTGGTGGACCAGAATACAAGGGGCTCACAGTTAAATAACATGACCTAGACCCCCTATTTCAGGTCTATGATCAAGTACACATAAGGAGCAATGCATTTCATGTGCATCTGGACTTGTGAAACAGTTTACACATTTGTGAAAACAAATCAAAGCTCAGATTTCCTGTTTTTCCACTGGTAGATTAAATAAGCTTTTTACCAGTTTCACAAATATTAATTCCTTAGTAATAAAAACGTTGTTGTTTCCCTGCACAATATTTACCACATTAACAACCAGACTTCTGTGTTGACAAAGTTTTACCTGCTTTTGTGGAATAGTGGGCTATCAGGGGACTGATACAGTTAGGTTTTTGCATCTGAGATGCAGAATCCCTCCATCACCTTATTGTGTACTGTAAGGAACCATGTAAAGCATTAAATGGGCCTGAGGCCTCATCATCAACCCACAGTCTTTGAGAGGTCATAGGTCATAGTTGGGTCAAAGCCTGCTTCAACTGCTTCCTACTAGCATCATACTTGGGTCAAAGCTGATGAATGAAGGACAATTACATCATGACAGTTCAGCTACCAGGTGTAAGAGAGGGAGGAGCTTGAAGGTAAGAGAAAGGGACACGAATGGAGGATTCACATCCAACACTCCAAAATTAAGGTTTTATGTTGTTCTCAATGACTTTGTTATTGTATACCCTGTTGGTGTAAAAAAATAAACTGTTTTTTTCCCCATCACCTGACTCCCTGTCCACTGTGTAATTTGGTTTTGTGCATGACACCTAGCTTTAAATTATCAGTCAAGCAACCAATGAGTATATTGAAGATGAGTTGTGAGTGGTGTCATATCATACATGTATTCTCTGAAAGAAGGGATTTGAGTGCCATCCTGCAACTTCTTTCCACTAACAACCCCCTTAAAAGCCAAAATAAACACATCCATTGACATGGTAAATGCCAACAGTAAAATTCTACAACCTGCCATTATGCCCATTTAGACAGCCAAGATATGGTATTTTCACCTGTTTTAAAGCAAAATGGGATATCTTCAAAATGGGCTCTCATCCACCTAGTGTCTGGTACCTGAAAGAGGTCATATGCCTTCCACAAAAATTGATTAGTGCTGTGGTACATCCTGAGAAGCCAGAAATGTGCTGATTAACTTCACACAACTATAGCTGCTGGGAATCAGAGCCGGAGTGGCTAATCGGGAGATTCGGGAGGATTCCCGATGGGCCGGCTCATGTCAATCTCTAGTTTGGGCCGATTGGGAGGGAAAAATAATTTTGGGCCGGATTTGGGCATGAAACTCCCGGGCTGAAAAAGTGGCCCACTCCGGCCCTGCTGGGAATTGTGGTTGGAAACAAGGAGAGTAAAAAGGTTTTGATATTAGCAAAAAGCTTGTGATGTTTGGTTATAATTTGAAAGAACAAAATCATCTAAACAGATTTGTAAGGTGTGGTGATTACTCCCGTAAGCATACCTTTAGCTGAAATGGGAGTTCAGCTGATTACATGTAATTTTTATTTTCACCACTGGGTGCAACTGTCAGCAAGGAATTAGCCACAGATAAAACAAGATAACCACATTTAGTACATTAGTACATTAGCACATTAGTACACTAAAACCTAATTCTTTGTGAAGAAGCAAGGTGGTGGATAAACGAGTCAAGGTAAATGAAAAGGCAGGAAAATTAAACATAAACAGGAGTAAATTCATGGCAGATCTATAGAAGTTTTTAACTTCTTCACTTGATAGGAACAGTCATCTTAGCATGCGTGTGTTTTGTTTATGTGTGCTCATTTTTAACAGACAGCCTGTACAACTGCTGAAAAAATTACTTAAAGCATGAAGGCAGACATTAAGCCAAGAAGAAGATGTTTATGGAATGCAGCTGGAGGTGTTAAAAATGTGGCTGAAAACTTCACTATTTTTCAAAATCTGCCAAAGAAAATCCATTTCAATTCGGAAATTTGGCCCAAATTAGCCTTAAGAATTTTTAATGATGACAGTATTATAAACAGAAAATTGCTACAGAAAAGTTGCTTGGAACAATAATAGACAGGGCCTAAGAGACACAGTTAAGGAGTTGACTAGAGAAGCAACATTTTCTAAATGCTCTGAATTCCAAGTTTGTCATGACACTTGTCAGAAGAAATCTGACAACATGGATGAAGAACAGGATGATGTTCTTGATGACGGTTTCAGTGAAAGTGAACGAGCTCACTCTGGTCAGGATCAAAAGGATATTTACACAGATTCAGCCTATTTGATATGAGTGCTTTAATTCGCCTAAATGCAGTATGAACCTAAAATGGATTTATGAGGAAATGGTACAGTGAAATATGCAAAAACTTACTGTTATGATAGTTAAGGGTTCATACTCTCATGCAGCAGTGGAATTCTTTTGGCATTATGGGAGACTTCTGAGAAACTGATAACCAATTTCTGAGAAATGTATCTCCAAGCCCTAACAAAATTAAGACTTCAATGTGGATTTTTGAAAAATGGTACAGCAGAATCTGTCTACATTTGCCCTGGGGGATAAACAAAGGCTACCAATTCTTGGGTGGTAGTAGAATTTTTTTGGCATTATGACAATTGAAAATTCAGACAAATAGTAAACCACAGTCTCAGAATTAAACAAGCATTTAAGCAGAGATGCTAGGTGAGGGAGTGCAGTTATGACTGACACAGTCCGCAAACGACCCGGGCCCATTTGGTTTTTTCAAGCGGCCAAAATCCGCTTTCTCCTAAGCACATCCCACATTAACCCCATTCTTCTGTTGTCCATTCTAGAATTATCCATTACAAATTATTTTGTTCATAAATTTATTGTATCATTTAAATCAGCAGGACTGGTTGTGTAAAGATCATGGACATGTAAAGGTATAGAATTTAGTAAATTATCAAGAAAATCTCATTTACAGTTTTTAATGGTCAGGTTGAATTTCAGTGTTCCTTTACATTTTGTGTGCACTGAGAAACCAAGTTATTGCTTAGGTAACATGCTATTATACTTTATTTGTTATATGAGCATATGGAAGCATTTCTTTTGTCTTGTCTTTAACACTTCTGCTCCTCACACGCTCGTCTGCCTTCTCTAGAGCCTGGCGCACCAGACAGAGACGCCGCCACATCTTCCCTGCAGTCATCGCCGTTGGGCTCAAAGGCGTCCGCGGTTGCCACGGGCCTCTCTAAAGCCACGTGCCCGTCGCCCCCCTGTGAGCAGAGGTCGTGGTTGGCCTCTGGGGGCGCCGTGGTGCCTTTCGTCACATGGGTGTCGTGGCAGTAGATGGGCTCCTCAGCCGAGGCCGTCTGGGTGCGAGGCGTGGTGTCGGTTGGCTTAGCTGGCGTCTCGGGGGCTGAATGGGGCCTGTGCGGAGGCGGGGACAGCGGGGACATGTTGAGTGAGAGGCTCGGACATCGCTTTTGTCCGTCCAGAGGAAGGCGAAGGAGGGAGCGTGGCATCAGAGCACGATGGCTTGGAGCTGAACAGAGAAGAAAAAGGCAGCAGTGTTACTCACTTCATCTACCTGCAGTGTTTCCTTTCTATTCGCTGAATGAGTGAATCTGAAAGATGACCAGAGCGGCTTGTGTACCTGTATGCCTTCTTTCTGAGCTGGGAGTCCAACCCGCTGGTGGGGCTCACCAGGGAAGATAAAGATGCTCCAATTTCTGTAGCCTGAACAACGCAAGCAACAAAAAGCTGTTAACGGCCATTTGATGGCTTCAGTTTACCGATTATATTACTTAATGGGTTCACAATTCCTCTGTCTAATTCCTCTTGTCTAATAGTATTATCTGAATACTGAAGCTGATGGAACTACACAGTTATAGCGTTTCAGGAGTAGAACCAGGAAACCATGTGCTGTTTGCAAATATTCAAATGAAAGCAACCGAAAACACCATCGCTTAATCAGCTTTGACTGATCAATTTATACCTTATCACATGGTTTGAAGCCATTGACTTTATGGTGGCCATTTTGGGCACTGTGAACAAGTCCCGATCCGTTTTCTCGTGGGAGAATTCCGGGGAAGCAACTGGAACTGTTGGTCTTGGGCGTGAGGGAGCTTGAGCTGTGGAAGAGGGGACCATCCATCCCACCTTTCCCCTCGGATGCCTTGGCACCAGGGTAAGACTTCCCTGTGCCATTATCCAAGGCTCCGCCTTCCTGGTCGGACTCGTCGGACGACTCTTGGCCATACGGAACCAGGAAAGCTGCTCTATTGTGAGCGGTGGCGCCACCGTTCACCTGCACAGGCCGTCTGAGGTCTGAGGTAGACTGTGGTGCGCTGGAGGAAGAGGACGAGGGCAGCGGGCGCAGGTGGGATGCGGCAGCCGAAGAACTGCAGGTGCTGGGCCGGCTCTTCGGGACGCTGCCGCTGTTGCTGCTGCCAGGCTTTGAGCCACCTTGGTCCTCCTTCATGGGAGAGTTATTCTGCAAAGTGAACAGCGGTCAGTTATGGGAAATCTGAATATAAGGAACAGAAAGTAAGAGTTTAACAGTGTAAACTAACAAAACACAGCCCTCTCAATTATACTAGTGAACAATAACAACCAGTTCCCAGTCAGATTTCCTGGCATGGTGCAGTGGTGTGGTGATACCTTCGCCATGTGAGGAGGAAACTGTGGACCGATGAAGGAGGTGGAGGTGTACTGAGGCCCGTTCACCTTGGCCGTGCTGACCGGGCGAGGGGAGCAATGACCGGGACCATGGGTCACAGAGTTACAGTCTCCGTTTTTAAGATCTGTTGACCTAAAAATGATGGATTGGGGGGGGGGGGGGGGGGGGAATAAAAGTGTATAAAATGCCTTTCTAAATATTCTAAATATAATGGTTTAAACATTAGGTTGAAATTACCGCATGTAGAACAGTAAGTATGCCTGTTGGTTCAGCACTGATCGTATGTCACTTACATATACTGATGCATCATTCATCTCATACCACTGCTCATTACTAGTTTGTAATGTATAATTGAAACTTGGAAAGAAAGTTGACCCTTATGCACCTGAGTGACGTTAAGTTGGTAATAGTCCTCAGTAGTAGGTCGCTTGGCGCTGGGTGAAGACCTGTCTGGGTCGGAGCTGAGGCGTCGCACACACTTCCGCTCCTCACGCGCTCGTCTGCCTTCTCTAGAGCCTGGCGCACCAGACAGAGACGCCATCACATCTTCCCTGCAGTCATCGCCGTTGGGCACAAAGGCGTCCGCGGTTGCCACGGGCCTCTCTAAAGCCACGTGCCCGTCGCCCCCCTGTGAGCAGAGGTCGTGGTTGGCCTCTGGGGGCGCCGTGGTGCCTTTCGTCACATGGGTGTCGTGGCAGTAGATGCGCTCCTCAGCCGAGGCCATCTGGGTGCGAGGCGTGGTGTCGGTTGGCTTAGCTGGCGTCTCGGGGGCTGAATGGGGCCTGTGCGGAGGCGGGGACAGCAGGGGAGCGACATCCTGAGTGAGAGGCTCGGACATCGCTTTTGTCCGTCCAGAGGAAGGCGAAGGAGGGAGCGAGGCATCAGAGCACGATCTACTGACTCTGGTAATAGTCCTCAGTAGTAGGTCGCTTGGCGCTGGGTGAAGACTCGTCTGGGTCGGAGCTGAGGCGGCGCTTACGTTTGTCTAAGCTGTGGCCAGAGCGACACTCCATACGAGGCTCCTCCTCCAAGTTGTGCCTCCTCCTCTTCTTTTTCATCTTTTTGTGTCGGAAGGAGCTGCTGTCCCCATTCCTGTCTGATGGGTCCCTCTCAGAACTCCTGCAGATTGAAAATGATTTGCTTAAGGAAACTGTAGTACACTTTCTGGCTTATGGTTGCTAGATTTTCTACAACAGTAACAGTTCTGTTTGCTGACCCCTCCTGGTCACACACAGTATAGCAATGGCCGTTCTCATGCAACATAAATAGCTCCTTACCTCCGCTTGTCCTTCTTCTTCTTCTTGGATTTCTTATGTTTTTTTACAGGCCGCTCTTCACATGGATCCTCCCTGTCCGACAGGCTACGCTTTTGTGCCTGGGGCCGCGGGGCAGGGCTGGCGGGGCGTGGTGCTTTAGCCCGCTTGTGTCCCGAGTCTTTCTTCCCAACATAGTACTCAAATGAGCGAGGGAAGTCACCTTGACCATTCTCCACATCCCGGTCTCGTTCGTCCTTGCTGCTGTGATGGCGCCGGTGGTGGTAGTGGTCTCGGCGGTGGTGGGTGTGCCCGTCCCGGTGGCGATCTCCCTCTCGCTCTCCAGGGATCCTCTCTCGACTGGCCGAGCGATCCTTATCAGTATGGTGGTCTCTGTTGGGACGATGGCGATGGCGATGGCGGTGCCCGTAGCGCTCCCGACTCCGGTTTTCCCGCTCGCGATAATGTCCCTGCCTGGATCTGCCTCGCTCCTTCAGGGTGGAGGAAAGGTGTGGCTGCTCAGAGTCTTTATCACACTTCCGCTCCTCACGCGCTCGTCTGCCTTCACTAGTGCCTGGCGCACCAGACAGAGATGCTGCTCTATTGTGAGCGGCGGCGCCACCGTTCACCTGCACAGGCCGTCTGAGGTCAGAGGTCGGGGATGCGGCAGCCGAAGAACTGCAGGGGCTGGGCCGGCTCTTCGGGACGCTGCTGCTGTTGCTGCTGCCAGGCTTTGAGCCACCTTGGTCCTCCTTCATGGGAGAGTTATTCTGCAAAGTGAACAGCGGTCAGTTATGGGAAATCTGAATATCAGGAACAGAAAGTAAGAGTTTAACAGTGTAAACAAACAAAACACAGCCCTCTCAATTATACTAGTGAACAATAACAACCAGTTCCCAGTCAGATTTCCTGGCATGGTGCAGTGGTGTGGTGATACCTTCGCCATGTGAGGAGGAAGCTGTGGACCGATGAAGGAGGTGGAGGTGTACTGAGGCCCGTTCACCTTGGCCGTGCTGACCGGGCGAGGGGAGCAATGACCGGGACCACGGGTCACAGAGTTACAGTCAATAAAAGTGTATAAAATGCCTTTCTAAATATTCCACTATTCAAAAATCTGGAGCTGGTTTAAACATTAGGTTGAACTTACCGGATGTAGAACAGTAAATATGCTTGTTGATTCAGCACTGATTGTATGTCGCTTACAGTTACTGATGCGTCGTTCATCTTATACCACTGCTCATTACCAGACTGAAATAAAAACATTATTCCATCCATTAGCTAGAGCAGAAACTCAGTGCAAAAACGCAGAGAATGCTGAAACCGCGCAGCACATCAAACCTTCACATAGCAGTAGTAGTGTCCGGCGTGGCAGCTAATCCCGGAGTGGACCAGCACAGCGTACAGGCCGTAGAGCTGTGGCTCTCCGTGGGACTGCGACATGAACGGACGCATGTCCAGATACTCTGGGTACCTCACGTCCTGCACAGGGGGACAGAGAACAGTTGTGCAACGGCATAGATCACGTGAAACGACTAAGGAAAGTGTACAACAGTGCGGCAGAATTAAGTACGGTGGTCAAACCTTTGCAATTTTGCTTCCGTTGAAGTCGAAGCGCTTTAAAGCAATGGTGAGCACATTCGAGCTACGGTGGACTGTAAATCTTTTTGAGGCATGAACCATTTTCTTACATCTACAAACACAACCAAATTCACAATGAGGACAGAAAAGATAATAGGCAACACAGACCACAGTAAATTCACCACTAGTGGTCCCATGACAACAAATAGAGCTTGGTTTATCTCCAGAGATAAACCGGTGTGCCTCAGACTTATCCAAGATAGACTTGCCGTGTGTTAAGGGACAGAAGTAAAGAGCACCTTTATCCCTCTTATCCATTGGTTTCAAAGCACTCTGTAGTACGTGGCCGAAGACGGCTTTTTGAGTTTTATGTTAAAATATTTTGAAAATGAGGCTGGCAGTTTGTATCCGCCTTCCTGAGTCTAAAGTTACTGGTCATGCTACTTTTGGAAAAAACACATGGTTACCCTGTTGGACGGCATGGTGGAGCAGATCTGAGCTGGGACACTTACTTGGTGCACTTGTAGGCATTGTCTCCATCAAGCTGCTCAGGCTTAACAAACTGCTCAAGAGCTTTGGTGATGGTTGGAGCAGTCTACAAAACACATGTAAACACGCTTAGGCACAGACACAGGGCTAAAGAAAATCTTGTCAAACTGATCCCATGATGCTTTACATCTCAGACACCAGTTTGGGACAAGCAATTATCAATTCACTGAGTAATCATTAATTCACTAAGACAGCAACTCTCATACAAGACTAAATTGTAAGCCAGACATGTCATGATTAGCAGACCTAATTAATAATCTAAACAAATGTCCACCTCACACATGTACACATGCACGCACACACTTTAACAAACTGATAGAATCAATTTCAAAGCCCAGATCATTTCTATGGACATCTTTATAAAAGATACAACAGAGTGACTGATGGCTACCTCAATGTCCAGTGCAATGTCCAAATACTGATCAAACGTATCAGATACTCCATTGCAGTTCAAACACTCCACTGTGAAATCAGAAAGAATATAATCAATTTAACTGATCAAAAACATCTCAAATAGCATTGCCAGTCATACACATTGAACACTTATGAAATAAATAATTTATAGTAACATTTTACAGTAAATACCATTTTACCATTTGATGTTCACAAATTGGAATGAAGTATGACTGACAAACTCACATCTTGACCTCAGGTAACCTCCAAATATCTGATGGATCAGAGTGGTTGCCTGTGTTTCCCTGTCCAGTCTGATTAAATAAAAACATCAGACAAGGCAGAAAATGTAATTTATTCAGATAGAAACTAAAACAAGAAATTAAAAAGAGAATATAAACAAACATGCAATTGTAAGAGTACAACCTTTAAGTGTATCTAAACGCCTTTCTGAATAACGCTTTCTAAAAGTACAAAGCAGAACAGAAATGAGGTCTGACGTGAAAATTGCCAGAAACTAGAACGACGCAGCGATTCCCTGATGGATTCATCTCCACACGTAACTGGTAAAGTCAAACGCTTCGTTCTGAATGTAGGCTGCTGGCTGGCCAGTAGTGGAGAGATGTTGAGAAGCAGCAGCTGGCACCGCATCAAAGCAACTTGGGAGAGAGCGCACAGCCCACATACAGAGCGCTGGTGGACTAACGTGTTAGCCACACATAAACAAGCTGTCGACTGTGGTATGGAAGAGAGGGGTGAGAGTAAACCACCCTGTATGCCTGTGCAGTTTCTGCACAAATGCAGAACTACTTCTATTTTCTTAGACCAACCTGGCCTCATTTAGATACAGGACAATCTTAATAACTGGTGGATACATCAGCAATTTTCTTCACACCGGTATCAAGCACCAGTCTCCGCTCTTTTTTCAGTCAGTGAAATGGAAAGCACAAAAAACGCCAAAAAAGGACCCTTGGATCCATGTATTTAATCTCCAAATAATATTATTAATAATAATAATAATAATAATAATAATAATAATAATACACCTGACTAACAGCCACAGCTGCACCTGCTAGAAGTAACATTTTTAAATATCTGTCTGCAAGAAGAGTCAAGTAACAATTCTGCGACCCACAGATATCCAACAAACATGCTAAGAAATAGATGAATGCTAAAATTTCAATAATTTAGCAACTTGAGCAATGATATAGTGTGTGGTCCAAGTAAACATACATGCTCCAAAACAGGCAGGACTCTTGCATAGTGTCCACTGTGTACCGCAAGAACTCATGAGCGTCTTCTTGACTCCCAAAACAGAAATGACTTGCAATACCTTTGAAAAAGAAAAGGAGATGGACCACAATTAGAAATGTTCACATTTAATGGCGCTCAAAGGAATATGTTGTTGCTTTTGTCCATCACCATTTGCATACTCACATTTTAGTTCATTCAGCACACTGATGGGTTTAATGACTTTTCCTGAATTGGCAAACACCTGGGTGATGTGATTCTCCATGATGCACATCATGCAAAATCCAGGTTCATGACCTTCGGGGGAAAAAGAGGACTCAGAATTAAGGCATATTAAATATACAGATGGTATCACTAAATACCAGTAGATAATCTTGAAAGTTAATAAGCAGTTAATAAGCAGGTAATTAACACAGCCATGTTTCCAACCAAATGTTTTCTATGTATATCAATTAGAAAACCTTTACGGAAGCAAATAACATTGACAAACTCACAATAATGTTAAATAGTTTGTACAAAGGGCAACTGCACCCCTTGGTTGATAAAGACTTCATTCAACAGATGGGAAAACATACAATAAACCCAAAACATCATAGCAAATGTTCATCAGATCTGCGTTTTGTCTTACAGCATTACATAGAAACTCTGAACACATTGTGAAATTAAGGACTGTGTGTAGATCATCCTGAGATGATCGAGATACTGAATGAACTGTTGCAGCCAATGGGAAGAAGCACACTCTGCTCCCAACAAAGACACCTGCTGGTTCATGCAAAACAGAGGCCTGCTGACACCTCTGTTAACACCTTTTATTGAACAGCCCTAAATATCGTCTCATACCAGTGGACACTCCATTCTTTACCCAACATTGGTCTAGACAACCAAGCTTAATTTCTGCTCCTCTCTTGTGATATTAGAAATGTTAGACAATTTACTCTTGTTCAACTTGCAGTCAGCTCAAATAAGGCTGATTACATAATGATACAAGAACTAAAACAGGCTACGTTGGATATGTTAAATACTTTAGAACCAAGATGTGTGGCAGGAAGAGAAGGATGGGGAGTGACTCACATGTTCTGGAATGCTCTCTGGACAGCATGTAGTTGGCGAGAGGAGCAGTGTAGGAGAGACACTGAAGGGCAGAGTTTAAAAAACACGTGTTGCCCAGGTTCTGTAGACCTGCTCCAATACGATGGACCTGGTTCCAATTTAAACAGAGGTGTTCTGCTGGGAACAGGACCATCTGGGGTAGAGGGATGCCATCGCCACTGGCAAGCACCACTACATGGACAAACAGAGGCATTCGTTACGGCTTTCGTACAGCAACACGGTTGCTTCAGAAATGCTTGCAGGACACAGAACCGGTGCATCCCTGGAACATGGAGTAAACGGTAAAGTACTCACCAGTTTCCTTGGGCTTATCTTCTCTACGGTCATTATTCATTCCTGCCAGATAGAATCAGATCGTTGAAGTTAGATGCACTTTTCAAGAACTCACCTGTGGTATTTGCTCAGAATGACACAAACAGAACATACATGCTGGCTGGGGGGATCACATTGTTACTACTTGAGGTCTAATGCCTCAAGCTTGTACGATAACCTGTTTTGTTACTCAAAATCAAACAGTAAAATGCCTTCAAATTGGATACTCCAACCATTTTTTGGTACAGTTCACTGTTGAGAAATGAGTTACAGGTGCATGCAGATACACAGGGTTGCCAACTCTCACGCATTGAGCGTGAGACACACGCATTGAGCGTGAGACACACGCATTTGACTGTCTTCACACGCTCTCACGCCACACATCCCACATTGATTCACATCTATGATTCAATTAGTTACTAGTTCGCTCTGGCGCCAACCCCTGGCAATCGATTGCGATATAATACTTAATTTGTGTCCATTTTACACCCCGGCCGGTGACAACTTACGTTCGCAACCCCCCCACCCACCCACTGCGTGAGAAATCGGAAGTGTGGCGTGAGAGTGTGTGAAGACGGTCAAATGCGTGTGTCTCACGCTCAATGTGTGAAAGTTGGCAACCCTGTTTTAAATGCAAAACACCAACCCAGAGCACAGAGGAAGCATGAGGGTGTCCTGTTAAGATCATCAGGTCTATAAGAAAAAAAATAGAGATAAAAGCTATCACAAATAATTAAATACAATGATTTAAATAGAACAAAAATTCAATAATGAAATGTTAGAAAAAAATGTATTAAATAAATTTATTAAAATTAAATGTAGACATTTAAATAAAACGTTTGACATAAAAGATATAAAATGCATCAAATCAAAGCTACAGAATAGCTGTGCTTTTCACCTGAGAGCTAAAACAGCTGAATTAATCTGTAAGGCATGGGAGCACATGTTTTCTGTTTCTGAAAGTGGCTATAATCTGTGCACATCTCATGACTTCAAGAAGTTTATTCCTCCTGACTGCAATGTAATGGCCGAAGGCCACGTCACCATGTGTAGCCCGTTAATAAGTCAAACTCCACTGTGCCGTGGTGTTTAGTAAGCGTGTACTGTTCCAGCATATCAGTAATATAAGTCACACCTAGCCCATTTGTACAGAAGTAAAAAGCTATTTGGTTTGTTGAATGTGCATGTAATCTTCAGTGTTACACAGTACCAGTGAGGAGTGGATCTGTGGGAGGGTGGATGACCCATATAGATGGTTCTTCATCAGGCACATTAACATGGCCGACATCTGATGGTCCCGCCGTACTTCCGTGAGGGAAGGGTGCTGGTCCACAGGGATCTTGGGGGTTGTAGGGCACACCTGAAAATCCCACAGCAGGTAAAGTGAAACCCAGCATGCCTCCCAGTGAGGCTCAAATGCCTTGTAAGTGTTTCCCAATCAACAAGTGATTATAACAAGGGCTATGGTGCCATGTGATGTCATTAGAATGTGGGGAGAATGCATAAGAATTTGTGATGTCATGTTAGAAATCTGTTTCTTTTTAAAAATGTTTATTTTTATTTGCTTTAACATGGTGGGATTTATGAAAATTGTGCTGAGTCAAAGAAATCAAAGAAATAACCCATGCTCCATTAATTATATTTTCCTGTACACATGAAATAAAGAGCTTGACAGTCATCAGTAGAATAAATATACATGTTATTTTTCTGAACCTTAGAAACCTACTATATAAATGTGTATATTTAACTTTTAATTATTATGAATAAGCCTATGGAAATCCATACTCATAAGAATTAATATACTGTCTTACATAGAAGTATAAAATGATGTACAGTATATGAAAATGTATTTTTCTCACCATGAGTGGTAAAACCTGGTGTGTCTTTGAAGTGGTTCTGTTCCTGTCCAGGCCTTGGCTGGTCAGTTCTCCTGGGGTAAAAACTCATTCTCCACCTGAAAAATAGAAAGAATAGAAAGACAGAAAGATCTAGAAAAAATAGAAAGATTTGTTAGATTTGTATGGCTTGTAAATCGCAGAGCAAAATCTCAAACGACCGGTTCTGAGCTTTTCAGCATCAAAACTGAATCCAAACATTCCACCTTCCCAACCAAACATTCTAAACCAAACATTCTAAAGTGGCAGCACGCGCGATGTCACGACTTCCAAATGTTTTAACCAAAACACCAAATCAGCCAGGCTGCTACAATAACCTGATGAATATGGACCTAAAACGCTGCCATACGTATTTGAATTTGTATTATATTTACATTACATTTAATAAACTTGAAATATTTAATGGCGTAATTCATACATTTGAATTTTAACAATGCTTTTTTATGTTTTGAACTTGCGAGATGGTGAAATTTGCTGTTGGAAAAAAATACATTTCAATATTACAACTTGCATTTTTCACATGAGAAAAAATTAGATCCTTAAATTCAAACCTTTTAGAGCAATCGAACGCATTGAACACATTGATCACGGCGCTGCCTCACTCTCGGTCACGTGACACGTCTGTGGCGGTGAAGTATTGATCAGTCGCGTTTGTGGCGGAGAAAACTAATGGAGCACAACGAGGTAAGTGCATCCAAAGTTCTTCAGATTCACGTATTCGGCTGATTATTTATAGTTATGGGAAATAATCAACGCGCTACACGGCAAGTTTGATGTGTTGCGTTACGTAATGGTTGCGTTATAACGCGGGGGAACTTTAGCTAGTTAGTTAGCTTGTTAGTAGTGGTTAACTAAGAGCTTTGGTTGGTATGAGCTGCTCTCATATCAAGAGTTTGAAGTGTACTGATTAACAGTATCGGTTAAGTATGTGTTTCCCTCACGTAGTAACGTTCATTTGTCAGAATGGTTGTAGGATAGAAAATAGTTAATTTTAGCGCATAAAACAATCAGGGTCTTGCTAGTTCTAGTTATCAGAACTAGTTACAGGCTGTAAAACGGGCAATACGTTTAAACTTCGCGTTCAAAAGTATCGTAGTAAATGGTTTGATGTTGGCAGTTAATGTTTTAAATGCATAAAAAAAGAAAGGCATAGCAGAGTGTTCCAGAAGTTGTTCATGCCCCCATTTTATACATGTTTATTCATTCTTGTTAAACCCTTTATTTTCTTTCTACGATTGGCAGCATGGCGGGAATGTGTAGGATGCAAGAAAGGGTACAAATATTAGTTGTGTTTTCTTTGTGCTTGTAGGGAAATGCAGATGTTATCAGGTCCACAAGGAACCTGTTGTCCTTGTTGACCTCGCAGTCAGGAAGTGCAGCTGGCCCTAGTCAAGATAATGTCAGGTCTCTTATATATTTTAATGTAGTGAGCTAAATATTTTGTACTATGTGCTACAATACAAATAATATGTTGTGGTCAAATTTGTGAATATCGATGCTTTTTAATGGTTTTATGTCCTTTAGGCTTCAGTTCAGGGTGAGAGAGCAGCTATTCAAACATGGCCAGGTTTTACTACTTATTTTGATCATGTTCTGTTAAGCAAATATGTACTCTATAACAAATTTACCTTTTCATACAGTCATTGTAATTGTAATTTCCTCACAGGTCCTTCCCTGGGTTTTTTACCAAAGGACGGGGGGAAAACGATTTTCTGCTGCTACAACTGTCCTCTGCAAACCAGCTAAAGTAAAGCCATTCATCTTTTACCTCCTACCTCGCCAATATGATCGGACACCTAAGGAACAAAACCAGTTGTTGCACACACAAGCTGGGTTGGGGCGTAGGACTGCATATATTGATGAAAATGCTACATACAATGAGGTATGTATGTTTGATGTCATAAAAAAAACAACATAGTCTTACTATTCTCAACAGACTATGTTTGATACGGTGCCCATCAAAACCCAACACCTAAAATGAATCCTGAAGTAAAATTCATTGTTTTAGTTCTGTAAAAAAAAGCTAATCAGTATAGAGGATAACATTTTCTTCATTTTTGGTGTTTTTTCTCCTCTACATATCATTTTTAGATATCTGCACAACTAAAGGAACTGTATCCACAATTAAAGGAACTGACAGGTGGTTGGCTTATCTACAAAGCCTCAGGTACATATAGGGATGTCTCTGATTATGCTTTACAGCAGGTTTCTTGCAAAAGTATACAATTGGGGAAGTCTGGGTATTCTCTAATGACAAAGTTAATAAAAGAGAAAGTGGGGCGGTGGCAGGGGATGCTGTCGACGGGTTTAAAAAAAACATTTGCTGAATTTTATAATAAATTAAATTTAGGAGGGTGTGGTACCCAAAAGCTCTCTCTTGTAACACCTGATGATGGTGGATACTGCAGCAAGCTTTTGAAAGTATTGGAATTCTGTATATAGCTCCTCTTCAGATGGAACTTGATACCACTCCTCTGCCACCAAACTCAGAAAGCTTCAGTGGCATGCCAAAAAAGAAGTGCCAGAAATGTGGCGTGTTTTACCCACTTGTCATCCTACCTGCCCATATACAGTCCTGTGAGGTCATCAATCTAGAGGATGAACAGAGTGAAGAAGTCTTTATTGTGGATGATCTAGAATGACCCTAATTTAGTTTCTGATATTGGAGGAATAAGTCCAGCACACCACCTTCAACTTGTTAATTGTTAATTCATTTACACAACTTGTTCATTTGTGTGTTTTTATCTTTTAATTGGTGTTTACCATATTAGGAGATGTTGCTGTTGGTGAAGGAGTGACAAGATACTTCTTTTCAGCAATTATTCAAAGGCTTAAAGCTGGCTTCAGTATTAACACTAGAAGCGCCGCGCCTCATTTACATACTTATACCTAGAAGCGCGGAGGGCCGGTCATCTGACCGATTTCACCACCTCCTACTAGCGCCGTGTTGTTTTCACCTACTTAAAGCGCGCCTCGGGCGGTCAAAAGACCGCTGAGTCTTTACACAGGGGAGCTGGTACTGACACATAATTAACGCTAGATGGCGTTTTGCACAAAAGGAAGAATGAGCCGCCCAAACAAAATATTCGTAATGGTGACATTTGCACGTAACGTCAATATGTTAACAAATTAATGTGACTAAACCTTTTAGAATCAGTGCCTTGTGACCTTGTTCTCAGTAGCTTTCCCATTGTCAGTTTTGTTTAGTTTCATATTGCATTTCCTGGTTTGTGCGAAAACGTAAATGCAAAATATAGTTTCAGTTTTGTTTCTTGGTTAGTGTAATAGTTTGCTTGGTTAGTGTAATAGTTTGCTTATTTGTCTGTGTGTTATTCTGTTGGCATATATGTCACTATATTATCATGTACGTTCGCCACACCACTAACCCACTGGCCCGCACCCCCACTGTGAAGCGTTCACGTCTTTTGTCTTGCTAATGCTACAGACTGCGCTGCAGCCTTCCACCCCCACATCCACAAAAAGCTTGTTCGATACTCAGAGTAGCAAAGTGAAGCCCGTAGACCGAGCTAAAGCAAGTTTGTTTGTATACTCAATGTTACGCCATTTCAAGTTTTAATGTCTAAAAGTTGTGTATGTTAGTGAATTGTAGGCTATGGTGAACATAACAAATCTACAAATAAATGTCTATAATGTTTTGTGTTAGACAAAGAACAAAAAGCATAAATAGGCAAAATAATTACAAAAATATCATTATAAAAGGTAGGCTATGTACCTTTGCGTAACAAAACGCAAAATTATTAAAATGATACGGATGGCTTCACGAATATAGTTGCCTCTGTCCTCTCTAATGTTCACTTTTTTATCTTGCCGTATTGTGTTGCCGTTTCAAATGAGGTGTTTGATCGGTGAATAGCCGATGTGTGATCCCACGTCCTAACGACCGTGTTATCACCGAGCGTTATCACCATTCGGTGATTTACATGTATCGTATATTGCATAAGTTTCGTTCCCCACCTCAAATTAAGTTCCATTTATGTAGTGAATTGTGAACTTGAGAATAAACCTCCGCCACTGTGGTTAATGTTCATGCACTGTTTGAACAATATTTATTAATTACAGCCAGGTTTTGGAGGTTGTAGAACACAGCTACAGGCCAACAACGGGTGCATCCCGTCTCTCTTTAGCGTATATTGCATAAGTTTCGTTCACCACCTCAAATTAAGTTCCATTTATGTAGTGAATTGTGAACTTGAGAATAAACCTCCACCGCTGTGGTTAATGTTCATGCACTGTTTGAACAATATTTATTAATTACAGCCAGGTTTTGGAGGTTGTAGAACACAGCTACAGGCCAACAACGGGTGCATCCCGTCTCTCTTTAGCGTATATTGCATAAGTTTCGTTCCCCACCTCAAATTAAGTTCCATTTATGTAGTGAATTGTGAACTTGAGAATAAACCTCCGCCGCTGTGGTTAATGTTCATGCACTGTTTGAACAATATTTATTAATTACAGCCAGGTTTTGGAGGTTGTAGAACACAGCTACAGGCCAACAACGGGTGCATCCCGTCTCTCTTTAGCGTATATTGCATAAGTTTCGTTCACCACCTCAAATTAAGTTCCATTTATGTAGTGAATTGTGAACTTGAGAATAAACCTCCACCGCTGTGGTTAATGTTCATGCACTGTTTGAACAATATTTATTAATTACAGCCAGGTTTTGGAGGTTGTAGAACACAGCTACAGGCCAACAACGGGTGCATCCCGTCTCTCTTTAGCGTATATTGCATAAGTTTCGTTCCCCACCTCAAATTAAGTTACATTTATGTAGTGAATTGTGAACTTGAGAATAAACCTCCACCGCTGTGGTTAATGTTCATGCACTGTTTGAACAATATTTATTAATTACAGCCAGGTTTTGGAGGTTGTAGAACACAGCTACAGGCCAACAACGGGTGCATCCCGTCTCTCTTTAGCGTATATTGCATAAGTTTCGTTCCCCACCTCAAATTAAGTTCCATTTATGTAGTGAATTGTGAACTTGAGAATAAACCTCCGCCGCTGTGGTTAATGTTCATGCACTGTTTGAACAATATTTATTAATTACAGCCAGTTTTGGAGGTTGTAGAACACAGCTACAGGCCAACAACGGGTGCATCCCGTCTCTCTTTAGCGTATATTGCATAAGTTTCGTTCACCACCTCAAATTAAGTTCCATTTATGTAGTGAATTGTGAACTTGAGAATAAACCTCCACCGCTGTGGTTAATGTTCATGCACTGTTTGAACAATATTTATTAATTACAGCCAGGTTTTGGAGGTTGTAGAACACAGCTACAGGCCAACAACGGGTGCATCCCGTCTCTCTTTAGCGTATATTGCATAAGTTTCGTTCCCCACCTCAAATTAAGTTACATTTATGTAGTGAATTGTGAACTTGAGAATAAACCTCCACCGCTGTGGTTAATGTTCATGCACTGTTTGAACAATATTTATTAATTACAGCCAGGTTTTGGAGGTTGTAGAACACAGCTACAGGCCAACAACGGGTGCATCCCGTCTCTCTTTAGCGTATATTGCATAAGTTTCGTTCCCCACCTCAAATTAAGTTCCATTTATGTAGTGAATTGTGAACTTGAGAATAAACCTCCGCCGCTGTGGTTAATGTTCATGCACTGTTTGAACAATATTTATTAATTACAGCCAGGTTTTGGAGGTTGTAGAACACAGCTACAGGCCAACAACGGGTGCATTGGCCATGTACTGAGTGAAACGACAGCGAGCTTTAGTTGGGAACAGTTGCTCATCAACAGTTATGTTCTCACCGGGCGTGTAAGAAGCAATGCTGTTTTTCACAAATTTATCAAATATCTCCGAGATCATAGCAAATTTATCAGTCGCAAGGCGGGCAGCCCTTGTGCTCTTGTCATCAAAGCGCAGATAGCGCATGATATCTCTGAATGTCTGTCTAGACATTGTCTCTTTGAAAATGGGATTTCCTAAGTCAGCAGACCAGTATTCATCAAGTTTCATGCTTTTACCGGCTGTTATACCTCTCAAATAAACGAGACCCACAAATGCTTTCAGTTCGTCAGCTGTTAGTTTGAACTGAGCATTATTTCGTTCAGCCTCTGCCTCTGTGTATTTCAGAATTGCGCCCCACATTTCTGTGTCAATCAAACACAGTAAGCTGGTCAGTGGACTTTTAATTTTGTCCTTGGCATAACACGTAGGCCCTGGGGTTTCTCTCACAATATTGCACTCTTGTGCTCTACCCCGAGGTTTGCCAGCAGTTTCAAACCACACCGTACCGTCTTTGGCCTGAAATGAGTCACCACCACACTCAGTTTCAGAGTCCGATTCTGAATCAGATTCAAGATTCAGATCCATTTCACTTTCGCCCTCTCCATCCGACACCTCACATTGTTCGCCCTCCGATTCCATCTCATCAATATTGCACAGCATGTCCAGCACTTGCTTTGGGGTGTACATGATTCTCTGTGCCATTTTTATAATGCACTATGCAACCTTTCAAACGCCCAAACCGAGGAGTCACGCAAACTGTGTTGCTGTTCGATCACCCAAACCGAGCTTTCAAGCAAACTGTGTTGCTGTTCAATCACCCAAACCGAGCTTTCAAGCAAACTGTGTTGCTGTTCAAACGCCCAAACCGAGGAGTCACGCAAACTATGTTGCTGTTCAAACGCCAAAACCGAGCTTTCAAGCAAACTGTGTTGCTGTTCGATCGCCCAAACCGAGCTTTCAAGCAAACTGTGTTGCTGTTCAAACGCCCAAACCGAGGAGTCACGCAAACTATGTTGCTGTTCAAACGCCAAAACCGAGCTTTCAAGCAAACTGTGTTGCTGTTCGATCGCCCAAGCAGAGTTTTCACTCAAACTGTGTAGCCGCATCCCGACGAATTTATAGCTCACGTTGCCTCATGAATGCTATTGTGAATAAAGTGTTCATAACAGCACCGCCCATGCCATCATCTCAGTTTCGCTCGCAAAGGTATGCATTTACATACGTAACTTGCATTCTGCTTAATTCTTTTGTAATGCCAGTGTGTCAAAAGCAGCCATACATAATGTATGTATCTAACAGCTAGCCCTGGCGAAGAGGGATTATACCCGAGAGATCATTTCTTTGAGATATTGACTTGATAAGTAGGCTAATTACCATTCGCAGAATTCCTGCAAACTACTAAAGCATTTATTAGGCAAAGCAAGACGCTCTCACGGTTTGAAAACCATTGATGTAAACTTATATATAGTATATATTAAATAATATTAATAAATAAAGTATATATTTTAAGACTTTGGAAAGTGAAACACTTTCACTTTCGTTCAACGGACGAATTCCGTTTTGTCTTTACACAATAATCAGTTTGAACTTTGAATAATTTAGTTTTGAAAACTATTGATCTTTATTTAGTTATACTAAATATTAAATGACATACGAATCTTTGCGACACCCGCTGGCAGAAAAGAGAATCACAGTCTTGAAGTGTAGGCGACGACGACAATATTACAGAGATACGAGCGAAATCGATTGAAACTAGCATGTGCAGGGTTTCTTTTAACAATGTAAAAATACTAGTTTATTAAAAGGACAATTCTGGGAAAAGTCATGAAAGGAGGGTTCTGAAATTGGATCCAGTGCAAAGATATTATTATTTTTTGTGCTACTGCGGTCAAGTGACCGGTGCTCGGCGCTTCTAGGTATAATTAGGTCGACCAGAGGCGGCGCTTCTAGTAGACGTCACAGCGGTCAAATGACCGGAGCTTTGGCGCTTCTAGTGTTAATCTAGGTATGATGATCATTGTTACATATGTTTATTACTTTTTCTTGGAATTAGAAATATTGACATTCGTATCCGTCTTTCAATTACAGGACATATCGAAAGGACATGCTTATTTGAAGGTGAACCGGGTCATCTGGTCCCTTCATCATCCCAGTTCCTCATTGAGGGTGACATGTTTCTAGTAGCTGGACGGATGCTGGGACATTCGTTCTTACATGGGGGGCCTCGGCTCCCTGGACTTAGCAGAGCAATTGTCCGTGTACTCCGAGGAGATTCACCTGAGACAGCCACAGTGCAAATAGAAGATTGTCCTGACCATGATATACGAGAAATCATCAAATTGGTATGTACATCATGTGTTTTAATTTTTTTTCTTTCTATTTTTATTGAAAAAGTTGTTGCAGCCATTTATGTCCAGGTTGATGGAGATGATGAACTCCGTGAAGATGAATGCCAGGCTGTCCTTGAGTCTTTCTTGGGATCTACCTGGCCCAACCAATACAAACAGAAGGTGGCTCTTTGAACGCCTTTTGTCACATGCGGTAACATGACCTATCTACACATTCCATTTCACTACAAAGTTGAATACATTACATGAAGTTAAGCAGTATTGTATTGTGATTTTTGCCAACTCGGGGTGGCGAGTACATTATTTACATAGCCCGCTAGCTAGTAGCCACACGGCAACCGCGGACTAAAGATATCTTTATACTTCCTATAAGGAAACTACTAGTTTTAACAGACATTGATGAAAACTTAAATGTTTAAGGCAATAGTGTCTTAACATTTCCAGTCTTTTCCATTTGATAACAATCCACTGCAGCAGTTTTCTTGCCTTCTCCCCCATCATCCTCCAAAACACATTCATAAACCTCTCACTCAAAGAGTCTGGTAGAACTGCACAGCAGCCATGTAGATGTCAGCACCACGTGACTGTGATGTTGCTCTGGGGTCAATGAGGTCTCTGAGTGCTGTAAACTGCTCTGCTGTAAGTGGACAGCCTGTTGCAGGAACATGAATTCCAGCATTTCTAATGTGAGGTAACCCACTGCTCTCCCAGTCAATCTCTGGGATGTCCAACGCCTAGATAAAAAATAAAAAAAGCAAAAATCAAGGAAGTGCATTGTACCAACCAATGGTTTGAGATTTCTTATGGTACTTGTGGCTTAAACCAGGTGTTCTAAACCCTGGTCCTGGAGTACCTCATGCCCTACATGTTACTATTTACCCTGCACCCATACCACCAAATACGTTCATTAACAAACCCTCCATTAGGTTAAGGAGGTGTGTTAGAGGAAGAAATACACAAAAATATGCAGGACTGGGTAATCCAGGGTCAGTGTTGAATCAAAAAATCTTCCAAGTGTATTAGAGTAAATACAGACATGTGATGGGTAACAACATACCCACCTCCTCATTTTGGGGCTCCTGAACTGGCTGATAAACATGCCCTATTGCCCACAGTTGGTTTGGAGTCCTGTTGCCTTCTGGTGATTGTCCCAGCCATCTTGAAAAATGTCTAGGTCATCTTGAAGTCTTGGTACAAAGGTATAATGGCAACAGAAAATGTGTGTTTGGTCTGCCATGTCAAGATAGTTGCCTTCCTCAAGATAGTGGAGGACATCATAGTACACGCTGGTCACTGCAGTCCACACATCTCTCCATAATCTCTCGATACTAAAAAGTAAAAGTACTGCACCTCAGAAGACAGTAAGTACTGCTGTAGTAGCCTCCATTTACAATATGGAATGGTCCTGTTTCGAAATAATTACTTATAGAAAGCATGTTAGAATTCCTGAATAACATTAAAATTTGGGTTAAGGCCAAAACACAGGTAAAAGCATGTAATTTTTAATCAACTAAAAGCGTTAATTGTTACATTAAGAGCAGAAAAATCATCAAAGCCTACAATGTTACTTGAAAACAAGACTACAGTTTGTGTATCCTTAATCTCAGAGATCTTCACAGGATTAAAGAGAATATGAGAATGTCTGATACATATTTTGGTTTAAACGCACCGCTGGTTGTGGACACTTTTTCCAGAAATGAAACTGCTCCTCCCAGTACCACGGACTGAACATGAGGCGTACTGTAACATACCTAAGAGGGAAGCCAAATAATAACAGTTTTCACATTGACAAGGAGTTAATGCTGGTAATGTAAGAAATAAAAACAAAATTTAAAAAGGTACTGCAATTCAATATATATATATATATATATGTATGTATGTATGTGTGTATGTATGTATGTATGTATGTGTGTGTGTGTGTGTGTGTGTGTGTACAAAAACGAAAACAGTAAACACTTATCAAATATACAGAGAAGTATACAGATGCTGTTTGAAAACAACCCCCCCCCCCCCCCCCCCCCCCCCCCCCCCCCCACAGCGAGACCTGTTACAGAGGCCCGCCTGGGGCCTGGACCCGTTCCAGAGACCCGCCTGGGGCCTGCACTCGTCCAGCCATGCAGCTGTCCATCTGGTCCCTGTGCATGTTTGTCATCTTGAGGATTCTTACCATTGTGTTAACCTCTTCCCCTACTCCCAGACCCCTCTCTTCTTGACTTCCATCTGTCTTCCTCCGTTATCTGCTCTGTCTCCCCCAGGCTCATTCCTATGTCTCAACCAGACCCCCCACGTTTGCTCTACTCCTCAATCCTGTTCCCTTGCCCCAACCAGTTTCCTGTCCTGGCTGCCCATTTGGGTCAGAGCACTCCGCGGGGTGGGACACTTCTCACCCTCAGTGTTCCCCTTCCTTGTATTGTTTACCTGTTCCATGTCTGTTCAGCCCCTCGTTTGTCATGTTTCATCTGTGTCATGTTCCTGTCTTCAATTAGTTTACTCTAGTCTTTGCCAAGTCTGCAGCCATCTTTAAAATGAATGGTTCATAACAAAATGGCAGTGGATTCTGTATATTAATACAAGCTTTTCATGTGTACAAAATTGTATGCGTTTATGGTAGCTTATGTTTGTTGAGGGTTTTTTCTTAACCCTCATGTTGTCTTAATATTCTGTATATACCCCGTAAAAAATGACCATGGCAAGGAAAAACTCCAGGAAGAACCCATTCTCCATTGGGCGCCCAAGGTAAGTGACTTGCAAACATTAGTTAGCTAACTAAGTTAGCCTACTCTGTACTAGCTAGTAGCTAACAAACCTGTTAACTAGTGGTAATTATAGCAAGTAGCTGTTAACGGAGGGCTATTTATCTAACGTTAATGTAACAAAGTAGTACAGCATATTTTCAGTTTTAAATGAAAATGTCAAGATGTGTCTGTAACAAGCCTTTAGCTCTCCACAGGTGAAGTTGTCAGTAAGCTAATCAAGCTAACTCTCCCCCTTTCAAATGCAGTGTCAGATATAGTGAATGAGGAAGTAGTGGTGCAGGCAAGGTGTTACCGGTCGATGAGAAAAAACGAGGAGCCCCATACACTACAGGTTTCTCAATGTTCAGGAGTCCGAAACGATGCCCTACTCCGTATTCCTTAGAAACATCCACATGCATTAGCCGGTGCCCTCTAGTGCAATCCTAAAGGCATTTCCGAGGACTCCACGTTCTGTGCATTATATTTTATTTCTTCTTACACACCAGATAACGTGACCAGTGAAGGTAGCTACAGGGCAGGTGTTCTAATAAACTGGCAACTCTTTGTATATCACAAATGAGTAGAATCAGGTTCACTAAATGAGGGCAAATGCAGAAATGTTAATGCTGTGGGGTCCTCAGGACTGCTGTAAGGATTGCCACATCATTGGACACCTAAGTAATGCAGTGCATGGTAGGATTTAAACTGTTCCTCAGTTTAATTTCAGGCACACAAAAGAACAAATCTCAAAACTATGTAGTGAATAGGGTGCAGTTTTGGACAGTTTAAAGTTTATAATTTGTTCCTTTCAGTTACATTGATCAGCCAATACATGTTGGGTTTCCAAATTTTGCTTTAGTTTTAAACTGAAGCTGCAAGACTAATGTGGCTATTAATTACTGAAAGTCAAGAGTCACCTGAATCCTTAAGTTCTATGTCTTGAATCATATTGACTAGTCTGAACTCCCTACAGATCTTGTATGCTGTTTTAGTGGATTGAGGGACGTTTTGGGCTTGTATTTATGGAAACGGTTTGGGTGATAATTGGCATCCAGTGATTCAAAGTCTTTTGAGCTTTGCGGCTCCATTTTTCTCACTGAAATAGGGGAAAATGTTTTTGCCAATCTGCTACACTTAAGTGGAAAATTGTGAGAATTAGATTTTTTTTAACTGAACCATTCCTTATGAGTGAGTGTATTCTTATAGTGTAACATCTGCATCTTTTATTCTAATGTTGTTCTTTCTTTCAAGGTTGTACTGCAATCAGTTATGAAGCCTGTGGTGTTAAACAGCTTCTGCTGTTCTTGTGCTGCTGGAAAGGCTTTGTGTAACCATTTGGTTGCACTGCTTTTTCAAACTGCACACTACAGCACAATGGGGGCTAAAACAGTGCCACCACCACTATCATGCACTAGTGTCCTTCAAACATGGCACAGACCAAGGAACCAGGTACGATGTCTGAACCAGTTTGACAGTTTAAAGTTTGCAGGTTCAAATTGTTGGTAAACAGTTGCATCCTGCAGTCAAGCAGTTGGTCTTCACAGTATATTAGTGCCCGTGTACGCCCCATGCTATATACTTATACTATATATGACATTCCCATACTTGCATGGGACTGTTATGTCTGATATACCAAACAATGTCAGTGTCACTGCTGTGAATGTGGTACAGAGGGGGTATTTTGCAGATCAGCTGCGGCTCTGCAGACAGTAATTGTACACTTGTAAGGTCACTGTGATGTATTGACCTTATAAAATGGCCAGTGAAGGTAGCTACAGGGCAGGTGTTTTAATTAACTGGTAACTCTTCTGGTGACTGTTTCTGCATTTGTTAAAGGGGATTCGTCCAGAACCCATAGATGAACTTGTGGTACGGAAGCCAAAGGCACCAGGACGAAGCTGTGTTAAGTCTACACTCTATCGAGCATACCCAGGTGAGTATTTTAATAATATAATTTGGTATAATTAAGCAATAGAGAGGGACTGTGTTATTCATGATAACATAACACACAACCTCGAGAGTTGCTTTTATACAACAGTTTTTACAAAATAAAGAAAGAAAATAAGTCATAGAAGCCCTAAATGTCATACTGAATATGTCTTAATATTGACAATACTTTATAACGAGAGACAGCACTCGTTATACATGTGGAACTAGTTTTTGGTGGAAGATATTGTCAATATTAAAGCATATTCAATATAAAATTCAGGGCTTCTTTGATTTATCCTCTTTATTTTGTAAAAATTGTTGTATGAAAGCAATAGAACACTTGAGGGCATGTGTTATCGCGAATAACATCACGTCTGTGATGATGATATTCGAAATAACACACTCCCTCTCATGTTCTGTTGTTTTAACATCGCCCACGCCTTTTTAGCGGTTGGTAGGACTGATCGTTTTTGTTTTTTAGGACCCCTTCCTGACCCAGCAGTTTTATCAGCTGGAGCCCTGTTAAGAGACCTTAGACCGATTTCTTCCGTTACCTTCAAGTGCGCAGTTTTGCTAACTCAATGAACCCCCAGTTTCCACTAACTCCACAGTCTACACCATTCGATGAGTTTTTAATACCGCAAACTACATTTAAGAAAATTATTTCTCATCTATGCAACTTAATTAGCTCGGTCCAAACTACACCCTTACTGAATCTTAAAGAACAATGGGAGAAGGATCTAGGTGTGCCCCTGCCCGATGATGACTGGCAGCAAATATTGTATAGGATCCATTCATCATCCTATTGTGCCAGACATGGAATGATCCAATGTAAAGTCTTTCATCGGGTATATTGGACTAAAGTTAGACTTAACAAAATTTACCCAGATGTGGACCCAAAATGTGATCGCTGCCACCAAAGTCCCGCCTCCCTAATACACATGCTCTGGCAGTGCCCATCACTGTTCACGTTCTGGACTGAAATCTTTTCAACACTATCAGAGGTTTTGGAGCTACAGTTTGATCCTAACCCTGTCAGCCGTATTCGGTGTTACACCACCTGAACTGTTCTTGCCAAAACATCGCTCTGATTTTGTGGCCTTTGTGACCTTATTAGCAAGACGTCTAATTTTATTAAAATGGAAGCTCCCTGCTCCACCCACATATCCCGAGTGGATCAGAGATGTCCTTCTGTATTGTACTCTGGAACGAATTTGATGCACTCTGAACGGTTCTCTCTCCAAATTCGAAAGATCATGGAAGCCTTTTTTTTGCTTTTATGGAAAAGCTTTTACTTACAGCAATTCCAGAATAACGATATGACCTCTCTCCCTGTCTTCAAGGCCAGATACGCTGTTGTTGTTCAGAATCGCATAAAAGACTGATACAGAGTAAGATATGGAGTGACGAGCTCCTTGCTTAGCGCCTAGGGACTATGTCTATGTAAGGAGGGGTTGGGGTGTTCTTTTATTTTATTTTATTTTTTATTTTATTCTCTCTTATTAGTTCACTCACTCTGTGAGATGAATGTGTATGTGTTGTCTTATGAACCTGTGCAATGGAAATCTCTGTAATATATGTACTCTGCTCTCCTATGTTCAGTGTTAAAATTAAAACTGACAATAAAAAGATTTACTCAAAAAAAAAGAGACCTTAGACCACAACCAGGAATTTGCAAGGTCTTGTGCGGCTTATCTGATATGAGAGAACTGAACCATGTGGGACAGGTCCAAATTTTGAGTCCACTAAAGTCATATCAGTGTCCACCAGTGGTAACACAAGAAATCAGTAAGCATGGTAATGCCCCCTTATTCCCACAGCTTCCAGTACATGACTAAAAATTGGAACAACATCTTCATTTTGTTCCAAATTACCATCACTTTTACCATTTAGAGAGTTTAGAGATCACTAGTGAGTTATCCAGCATCATTGAGAAGAACACAAGGGGCCTGTCAGAAAATCCACTGTGGAAGCAAGTGCGTCAGCCACGATTGACCTCCAGCAGATTTGGGGAAGTTTGCAATGTTCAGGGGGAGTCATCTAGTCAGGCTTTAGCAGTCAGGATCCTAAAGGGGGTGCGGCAGACGTCAGCCATGAAGAGGGGTATTGACCTAGAGCCAGAGGTCTTGCAGCAGTATAGTGACCTGTGTAATGTAGATGTGTTACTGTCTGGATTTGTAATACATCCTGATGCACCTTACCTTGGTACCAGCCCTGATGCTAAGGTATATGATCCTTCTGCACATCTTCCCTTTGGGCTTGCTGAAGTCAAATGCCCAAACATTGACTGTATATCGGACGCCACACACATCAGGTTCATCAATGGTCAGGCCAAACTGAAAAGGAACCACAAGTACTTTTGGCAGGTTCAAGGCCAGTTGGTAGTAACTGGTTTGCTCTGGTGTGATTTTATCACATCTACCAAAAGCGACCTCACAGTTGAGAGTTTGGCGAGATGACTCTGTGCTCAGGGAAATGAAGATGAAACTTGACCTTTTCTTTTTCAACACCTATATGGAAACCTATCTGAATGTGCAGTGATGGGCCAGCATTTTAGTATTAAAGGGGCTCATATCCTACATTTTTATGTAACATTCTTGTACATAATTCATTGTTTTTGTTATTGTGACTTTATTTTGTCTGCCAGTACAGTGGTACCTCGAGATACGAGCTGCTCTATATACGAGCGATCCAAGATACGAGCACCGAGACGAGCAAATTTTCTGTTCGACACCCGAGTGCACGCTCGAGATACGAGCATGAACCACTAGGTGGCAGTACAGTACTATATGGAAAAAAAGATTTTTTTACAGTTTAAACATGTTCTCTGTTAATTTCTATTGTTCAGCATGTACGTACGTGTGTCCGGTGCATCGATCAGGTTCCTCACCCCCCGTACTCCCTCCCCCCTCCCTTTTGTCTTCTCAGCTTTAATTCGCCTGTCTCGTTTAGACTGTGAAAGTGTTTCTATTGTTAAGCATATGTGTGGAATGTCCGGTGAAGTAGACTCGTACAACTCCCCCCACCCCCCGCAGCGCCATTTAAGGATTACAGTACGTACTTACTGTACTGTACCATGTTTATTGATACTACTGTACTGTAATAACTATTTCTCCTACATTTATTTTATTGTTTAATTATACATGTTGCGTGTGCCTTTATTAATAAAGAACATGTCTTTTTTCCCCACATTTACGCTAGTTTTGTGACTTTTTTAAGGACCGGAACCAATTACAATACTTTACATTGTTAAATTGCTTCCAGAACCGAGCAGTTCGAGATACGAGCACGGGTCTGGAACGGATTAAACTCGTATCTCGAGGTACCACTGTATACTCAATGTTTTTGTGCAGTGGTTCCCTACCCTAGTCCTGGAGTAACCTAGAAGTTGTGCTTTATGCCCCCATGCTAATATGTATTAAATCTGTATTTATATTACCAGCCTGTTACCTTAATTAATGAAATATGCAAACATTGTGTAGAAAAGGAACATTTAATAAACATTAATCATCAAATGAAATGTATTTATATAGTGGTTTTTACACAAAGCACCCTTATAGAAGTTCAGAATCATCAACAACAAAAAAAAAAACCCTGGTGAGCAAGCCAAAGGCAACAGTGGTCAAGGAAAATCTTCAAAAACTATAGGAAGAAACCTTGGGAGGAACCCAGACTCACAAGAGGAAACATCATCCTGGTGCCATTAATACAGGTAATGAGTGGAGGACAGAGAAGCCTCTTAAAGAAGTTGTTACAGGTCTGTAACAAAAAAAAAAACATAATTTAAACAAAAAACCTTCATTCCATCATTAAACATGAATAGAACTATAAATAATTTTGTATCTTTGTTTCTTCCAGTGTTAGAAGAATAATTTAGACAGGTACATCACTGTTTAAATCTAAGGGACCTTGGTAGTTGGTCATTACAACAACCGGTAGTCCACAGCAGATTCACTGAGCCTGAAAGGGTAAGAGGAATGGTTGTGTCCCAGATGTGGTATTCTTTGACTCTTCTGATAGCTCTCTCCACCAGGATTCAGAGACGAGCTATGGCTTGTGTTTTCTCCGTGTCCTCCTTGCTGAAGCAGGTGGATTTCTTGAAGGGGGGGATGATGAGTGTTGCACCAACATCAGACAGCATCTGGTCAATGATAAAGCCCTTGTCTGCCCTTGTCTCCTGGTTCCAGTAGGCTGAGAATTCCAGACTGTCTTGTTATTTCCAGTCTTGTTGTGCCAGTCTTTGGCTTGGACTTGGTTTCTCAATTTCCATCACACCCTCGTTCCTCTGTGCTTTACTCCAGTACACCAACCTGGATGCTGAGGGAGCAACCGACTCCCAAAAGATCAAAAATTCCTTCTCTGATGGAAAACGGGTGTAGAATCTGAACTTCTCATCAGTTGCACAAAATCTGTTGATTTGCAGGCCCCTGAGCTGAGATTCTAATTCTCTGACCTTGGCCTCCAATTCTCTGATATTTTCAGCAGCAGCATCCAGGGCACCTGAAAAATGCCGACAAAAGCATCAGGGTAAAATGTCGTCTTTACAATACAGACATTTATATGGAAGCCCATTCCCACCACCTAAAGTAAAAAAAAAAAACAGCACATATATTTTTTTCTCATTATTAAGTAAATTGCTATCTCATTATTTCGAGATACTAAGTCATTATTTTGAGATACTATAGTATATAATGACTTAGTGTTACGGAACAGCTCCAGACCCTTCCCTGTGGGCGTGCCGCTATGTTGTCTGCGTGTCGTTATGTCCATGTTTGTACTTCCGTGGGTGTGGGTTGTTTGTGAGCGTGTTCGTTTGTTACACCTGTGCCTTGTCTCGAGGTCACGTGGGTCTGTGTACTTCACCTATTTAATGTGCGTTAACGCGGTGTCTAGTGCTCGTCTATGTCTAAAGTTCATGCCTGTGCAAGCCTCCGCAATTTGCGTGCTTGCACCATCTGTGCTGGGCTTTGCGTTTTTGTATGCATTAAATGTTCAGTGTGCACCACAAGACGTTCGTCGTGCCTCCTCCTTGCTCCTACACGCCAACGTCACACTTAGTATCTCAAAATAATGAGATAGCAATTTTTTTTTTTTTTTACGTGGCGGAAATGGGCTTCCATACATTCCATTTATCTTCTTTATCAGAGCAATTTGTTTTAGAGCAGTATTGCGTAGCTCTTGTCGTGATAAAATGTTTAAAATGTTAAGTCAGTGCTTAATTTGTAAATCAAACGATGCCAGAACGCAAACAGCGGCATGAGACAAGGGGTCACTGAGGCCAACAATGTCACCGGCACGCACACAAAACCCAACGCTTAGGCACACAAATGTCAAAATAGCAAGCCAATTCGTATATATAAATGACTTTTAAATGATTTACGTGTGTTTTATAAGTGTTTTAAGTGCAGAAGTGCATTTAAGTGCATTTTCAAGTACTTTAGCCTAAATTCCAGCAATTTACAAATCTGAAACACAAAGCAACATTAAAATTTGTCAGGTAAATATTCCTTCCCCTGTTTTTGAGGGGTGTTTCTTTATACTACTAACTAGCACACTAAATAATGTGACACGGCAAGTATAAACGCCTCCTCCTCCTCCTCCGGAGGTTCGCGCGATGTGTGCGGAGTCACGCGCTACGGTCACTCGCTAAAGTATAACTAGCTTTATAGGGGAGACGCCTAAAGGCATCGCTAAAAAGGAGGGCTCTTATGTGATTTAGGAAGCCTGAATGTGGATCTTGTGTTTAAAAAATGTATTTTATAGAATTATTTGTTCAATTAATTGGTTCAACACAGACAGATTTCTTCATAACTTATAATTAGTAGGCTTGAAAGTTACCGGATCGAGGCAGACAGTTCCCGGAACGCACCCTTCAAAATGAAAGAGTTCCCGGATCCTGTTCCGGCAGGATCCGGCTCAAATTAAGCCCTGGTTTTAGTGTACTAATGTGCTAATGTACTAATGTATTGAATGTGGTTATCTTGTTTTATCTGTGGCTAATTCCTTGCTGTCAGTTGCACCCAGTGGTGAAAATAAAAATTACATGTAATCAGTTGAACTCCCATTTCAGCTAAAGGTATACTTACGGGAGTAATCACCCGATTAGCCACTCCGGCACTGATTCCCAGCAGCTATAGTTGTGTGAAGTTGATCAGCACATTTCTGGCTTCTCAGGATGTACCACAGCACTAATCAATTTTTGTGGAAGGCATATGACCTCTTTCAGGTACCAGACACTAGGTGGATGAGAGCCCATTTTGAAGATATCCCATTTTGTTTTAAAACAGGTGAAAATACCATATCTTGGCTGTCTAAATGGGCATAATGGCAGATTGTAGAATTTTACTGTTGACATTTACCATGTAAATGGATGTGTTTATTTTGGCTTTTAAGGGGGTTGTTGGTGGAAAGAAGTTGCAGGATGGCACTCAAATCCCTTCTTTCAGAGAATACATGTATGATATGACACCACTCACAACTCATCTTCAATATACTCATTGGTTGCTTGACTGATAATTTAAAGCTAGGTGTCATGCACAAAACCAAATTACACAGTGGACAGGGAGTCAGGTGATGGGAAAAAAACAGTTTATTTTTTTACACCAACAGGGTATGCAATAACAAAGTCGTTGAGAACAACATAAAACCTTAATTTTGGAGTGTTGGATGTGAATCCTCCATTCGTGTCCCTTTCTCTTACCTTCAAGCTCCTCCCTCTCTTACACCTGGTAGCTGAACTGTCATGATGTAATTGTCCTTCATTCATCAGCTTTGACCCAAGTATGATGCTAGTAGGAAGCAGTTGAAGCAGGCTTTGACCCAACTATGACCTATGACCTCTCAAAGACTGTGGGTTGATGCTGAGGCCTCAGGCCCATTTAATGCTTTACATGGTTCCTTACAGTACACAATAAGGTGATGGAGGGATTCTGCATCTCAGATGCAAAAACCTAACTGTATCAGTCCCCTGATAGTCCCCTGATAGAAGTTTGTCATGACACTTGTCAGAAGAAATCTGACAACATGGATGAAGAACAGGATGATGTTCTTGATGACGGTTTCAGTGAAAGTGAACAAGCTCACTCTGGTCAGGATCAAAAGGATATTTACACAGATTCAGCCTATTTGATATGAGTGCTTTAATTCGCCTAAATGCAGTATGAACCTAAAATGGATTTATGAGGAAATGGTACAGTGAAATATGCAAAAACTTACTGTTATGATAGTTAAGGGTTCATACTCTCATGCAGCAGTGGAATTCTTTTGGCATTATGGGAGACTTCTGAGAAACTGATAACCAATTTCTGAGAAATGTATCTCCAAGCCCTAACAATATTAAGACTTCAATGTGGATTTTTGAAAAATGGTACAGCAGAATCTGTCTACATTTGCCCTGGGGGATAAACAAAGGCTACCAATTCTTGGGTGGTAGTAGAATTTTTTTGGCATTATGACAATTGAAAATTCAGACAAATAGTAAACCACAGTCTCAGAATTAAACAAGCATTTAAGCAGAGATGCTAGGTGAGGGAGTGCAGTTATGACTGACACAGTCCCCAAACGACCGGGGCCCATTTGGTTTTTTCAAGCGGCCAAAATCCGCTTTCTCCTAAGCACATCCCACATTAACCCCATTCTTCTGTTGTCCATTCTAGAATTATCCATTACAAATTATTTTGTTCATAAATTTATTGTATCATTTAAATCAGCAGGACTGGTTGTGTAAAGATCATGGACATGTAAAGGTATAGAATTTAGTAAATTATCAAGAAAATCTCATTTACAGTTTTTAATGGTCAGGTTGAATTTCAGTGTTCCTTTACATTTTGTGTGCACTGAGAAACCAAGTTATTGCTTAGGTAACATGCTATTATACTTTATTTGTTATATGAGCATATGGAAGCATTTCTTTTGTCTTGTCTTTAACACTTCCGCTCCTCACGCGCTCGTCTGCCTTCTCTAGAGCCTGGCGCACCAGACAGAGACGCCGCCGCATCTTCCCTGCAGTCATCCTCGTTGGGCACAAAGGCGTCCGCGGTTGCCACGGGCCTCTCTAAAGCCACGTGCCCGTCGCCCTCCTTTGAGCAGAGGTCGTGGTTGGCCTCTGGGGGCGCCGTGGTGCCTTTCGTCACATGGGTGTCGTAGCAGTAGATGGGCTCCTCAGCCGAGGCCGTCTGGGTGCGAGGCGTGGTGTCGGTTGGCTTAGCTGGCGTCTCGGGGGCAGAATGGGTCCTGTGCGGAGGCGGGGACAGCGGGGACATGCTGAGTGAGAGGGTCGGACATCGCTTTTGTCCGTCCAGAGGAAGGCGAAGGAGGGAGCGTGGCATCAGAGCACGATGGCTTGGAGCTGAACAGAGAACAGAAGAAAAAGGCAGCAGTGTTACTCACTTCATCTACCTGCAGTGTTTCCTTTCTATTCGCTGAATGAGTGAATCTGAAAGATGACCAGAGCAGCTTGTGTACCTGTATGCGTTCTTTCTGAGCTGGTAGTCCAACCCGCTGGTGGGGCTCACCAGGGAAGATAAAGATGCTCCAATTTCTGTAGCCTGAACAACGCAAGCAACAAAAAGCTGTTAACGGCCATTTAATGGCTTCAGTTTACCCATTATATTACTTAATGGGTTCACAATTCCTCTGTCTAATTCCTCTTGTCTAATAGTATTATCTGAATACTGAAGCTGATGGAACTACACAGCTATAGCGTTTCAGGAGTAGAACCAGGAAGCCATGTGCTGTTTGCAAATATTCAAATGAAAGCATTTTTGGTCTTTAAATGTTAAAGTAATATAAAACATACATATGCAGAATTTAAAAAATACTGTGATAAAAAAGGTACCCAACCGAAAACACCATCGCTTTATCAGCTTTGACTGATCAATTTATACCTTATCACATGGTTTGAAGCCATTGACTTTATGGTGGCCATTTTGGGCACTGTGAACAAGTCCCGATCCGTTTTCTCGTGGGAGAATTCCGGGGAAGCAACTGGAACCGTTGGTCTTGGGCGTGAGGGAGCTTGAGCTGTGGAAGAGGGGACCATCCATCCCACCTTTCCCCTCGGATGCCTTGGCACCAGGGTAAGACTTCCCTGTGCCATTATCCAAAGCTCCGCCTTCCTGGTCGGACTCGTCGGATGACTCTTGGCCATACGGAACCAGGAAAGCTGCTCTCTTGTGAGCGGTGGCGCCACCGTTCACCTGCACAGGCCGTCTGAGGTCTGAGGTAGACTGTGGTGCGCTGGAGGAAGAGGACGAGGGCAGCGGGCGCAGGTGGGATGCGGCAGCCGAAGAACTGCAGGGGCTGGGCCGGCTCTGGCTCGGCCGCACTGTCTTTCCCTGGCCGATGAGGAAATTCAGCTTAGGCATGTTTGGTGCTTCCGGGATGGCCGTGGGCCGCACGGGTTGAGATGCGGAGGAAGAGACAGATGATCCAGGGCCCGTCTTCGAGACGCTGCTGCTGTTGCTGCTGCCAGGCTTTGAGCCACCGTGGTCCTCCTTCACGGGAGAGTTATTCTGCAAAGTGAACAGCGGTCAGTTATGGGAAATCTGAATATCAGGAACAGAAAGTAAGAGTTTAACAGTGTAAACAAACAAAACACAGCCCTCTCAATTATACTAGTGAACAATAACAACCAGTTCCCAGTCAGATTTCCTGGCATGGTGCAGTGGTGTGGTGATACCTTCGCCATGTGAGGAGGAAGCTGTGGACCGATGAAGGAGGTGGAGGTGAACTGAGGCCCGTTCACCTTGGCCGTGCTGACCGGGCGAGGGGAGCAATGACCGGGACCACAGGTCACAGAGTTACAGTCTCCGTTTTTAAGATCTGTTGACCTAAAAATTATGGATTTGGGGGGGGGGGGGGGGGGGGGGGGGGGGGGATAAAAGTGTATAAAATGCCTTTCTAAATATTCCACTATTCAAAAATCTGGAGCTGGTTTAAACATTAGGTTGAAATTACCGGATGTAGAACAGTAAGTACGCTTGTTGGTTCAGCACTGATCGTATGTCACTTATAGATACTGATGCATCATTCATCTCATACCACTGCTCATTACTAGTTTGTAATGGATAATAGAAACTTGGAAAGAAAGTTGACCCTTATGCACCTGAGTGACGTTAAGTTGGTAATAGTCCTCAGTAGTAGGTCGCTTGGCGCTGGGTGAAGACCCGTCTGGGTCGGAGCTGAGGCGGCGCACACACTTCCGCTCCTCACGCGCTCGTCTGCCTTCTCTAGAGCCTGGCGCACCAGACAGAGACGCCGCCGCATCTTCCCTGCAGTCATCGCCGTTGGGCACAAAGGCGTCCGCGGTTGCCACGGGCCTCTCTAAAGCCACGTGCCCGTCGCCCCCCTGTGAGTAGAGGTTGTGGTTGGCCTCTGGGGGCGCCGTGGTGCCTTTCGTCACATGGGTGTCGTAGCAGTAGATGGGCTCCTCAGCCGAGGCCGTCTGGGTGCGAGGCGTGGTGTCGGTTGGCTTAGCTGGCGTCTCGGGGCCTGAATGGGGCCTGTGAGTAGGCGGGGACAGCGGGGGTAGCGACATGCTGAGTGAGAGGGTCGGACATCGCTTTTGTCCGTCCAGAGGAAGGCGAAGGAGGGAGCGTGGCATCAGAACACGATCTACTGACTCTGGTAATAGTCCTCAGTAGTAGGTCGCTTGGCGCTGGGTGAAGACTCGTCTGGGTCGGAGCTGAGGCGGCGCTTACGTTTGTCCAGTCTGTCGCCAGAGCGACACTCCATACGAGACTCCTCCTCCAACTTGTGCCTCCTCCTCTTCTTTTTCTTCTTTTTGTGTCGGAAGGAGCTGCTGTCCCCATTCCTGTCTGATGGGTCCCTCTCAGAACTCCTGCAGATTGAAAATTATTTTGCTTAAGGAAACTGTAGTACACTTTCTGGCTTATGGTTGCTAGATTTTCTACAACAGTAACAGTTCTGTTTGCTGACCCCTCCTGGTCACACACAGTATAGCAATGGCCGTTCTCATGCAACATAAATAGCTCCTTACCTCCGCTTGTCCTTGTTCTTCTTCTTGGATTTCTTATGTTTTTTTACAGGCCGCTCTTCACATGGATCCTCCCTGTCCGACAGGCTACGCTTTTGTGCCTGGGGCCGCGGGGCAGGGCTGGCGGGGCGTGGTGCTTTAGCCCGCTTGTGTCCCGAGTCTTTCTTCCCAACATAGTACTCAAATGAGCGAGGGAAGTCACCTTGACCATTCTCCACATCCCGGTCTCGTTCGTCCTTGCTGCTGTGATGGCGCCGGTGGTGGTAGTGGTCTCGGCGGTGGTGGGTGTGCCCGTCCCGGTGGCGATCTCCCTCTCGCTCTCCAGGGATCCTCTCTCGACTGGCCGAGCGATCCTTATCAGTATGGTGGTCTCTGTTGGGACGATGGCGATGGCGATGGCGGTGCCCGTAGCGCTCCCGACTCCGGTTTTCCCGCTCGCGATAATGTCCCTGCCTGGATCTGCCTCGCTCCTTCAGGGTGGAGGAAAGGTGTGGCTGCTCAGAGTCTTTATCACACTTCCGCTCCTCACGCGCTCGTCTGCCTTCACTAGAGCCTGGCGCACCAGACAGAGATGCTGCTCTATTGTGAGCGGCGGCGCCACCGTTCACCTGCACAGGCCGTCTGAGGTCAGAGGTCGGGGATGCGGCAGCCGAAGAACTGCAGGGGCTGGGCCGGCTCTTCGGGACGCTGCCGCTGTTGCTGCCGCCAGGCTTTGAGCCACCTTGGTCCTCCTTCATGGGAGAGTTATTCTGCAAAGTGAACAGCGGTCAGTTATGGGAAATCTGAATATCAGGAACAGAAAGTAAGAGTTTAACAGTGTAAACAAACAAAACACAGCCCTCTCAATTATACTAGTGAACAATAACAACCAGTTCCCAGTCAGATTTCCTGGCATGGTGCAGTGGTGTGGTGATACCTTCGCCATGTGAGGAGGAAGCTGTGGACCGATGAAGGAGGTGGAGGTGTACTGAGGCCCGTTCACCTTGGCCGTGCTGACCGGGCGAGGGGAGCAATGACCGGGACCACGGGTCACAGAGTTACAGTCAATAAAAGTGTATAAAATGCCTTTCTAAATATTCCACTATTCAAAAATCTGGAGCTGGTTTAAACATTAGGTTGAACTTACCGGATGTAGAACAGTAAATATGCTTGTTGATTCAGCACTGATTGTATGTCGCTTACAGTTACTGATGCGTCGTTCATCTTATACCACTGCTCATTACCAGACTGAAATAAAAACATTATTCCATCCATTAGCTAGAGCAGAAACTCAGTGCAAAAACGCAGAGAATGCTGAAACCGCGCAGCACATCAAACCTTCACATAGCAGTAGTAGTGTCCGGCGTGGCAGCTAATCCCGGAGTGGACCAGCACAGCGTACAGGCCGTAGAGCTGTGGCTCTCCGTGGGACTGCGACATGAACGGACGCATGTCCAGATACTCTGGGTACCTCACGTCCTGCACAGGGGGACAGAGAACAGTTGTGCAACGGCATAGATCACGTGAAACGACTAAGGAAAGTGTACAACAGTGCGGGAGAATTAAGTACGGTGGTCAAACCTTTGCAATTTTGCTTCCGTTGAAGTCGAAGCGCTTTAAAGCAATGGTGAGCACATTCGAGCTACGGTGGACTGTAAATCTTTTTGAGGCATGAACCATTTTCTTACATCTACAAACACAACCAAATTCACAATGAGGACAGAAAAGATAATAGGCAACACAGACCACAGTAAATTCACCACTAGTGGTCCCATGACAACAAATAGAGCTTGGTTTATCTCCAGAGATAAACCGGTGTGCCTCAGACTTATCCAAGATAGACTTGCCGTGTGTTAAGGGACAGAAGTAAAGAGCACCTTTATCCCTCTCATCCATTGGTTTCAAAGCACTCTGTAGTACGTGGCCGAAGACGGCTTTTTGAGTTTTATGTGAAAATATTTTGAAAATGAGGCTGGCAGTTTGTATCCGCCTTCCTGAGTCTAAAGTTACTGGTCATGCTACTTTTGGAAAAAACACATGGTTACCCTGTTGGACGGCATGGTGGAGCAGATCTGAGCTGGGACACTTACTTGGTGCACTTGTAGGCATTGTCTCCATCAAGCTGCTCAGGCTTAACAAACTGCTCAAGAGCTTTGGTGATGGTTGGAGCAGTCTACAAAACACATGTAAACACGCTTAGGCACAGACACAGGGCTAAAGAAAATCTTGTCAAACTGATCCCATGATGCTTTACATCTCAGACACCAGTTTGGGACAAGCAATTATCAATTCACTGAGTAATCATTAATTCACTAAGACAGCAACTCTCATACAAGACTAAATTGTAAGCCAGACATGCCATGATTAGCAGACCTAATTAATAATCTAAACAAATGTCCACCTCACACATGTACACATGCACGCACACACTTTAACAAACTGATAGAATCAATTTCAAAGCCCAGATCATTTCTATGGACATCTTTATAAAAGATACAACAGAGTGACTGATGGCTACCTCAATGTCCAGTGCAATGTCCAAATACTGATCAAACGTATCAGATACTCCATTGCAGTTCAAACACTCCACTGTGAAATCAGAAAGAATATAATCAATTTAACTGATCAAAAACATCTCAAATAGCATTGCCAGTCATACACATTGAACACTTATGAAATAAATAATTTATAGTAACATTTTACAGTAAATACCATTTTACCATTTGATGTTCACAAATTGGAATGAAGTATGACTGACAAACTCACATCTTGACCTCAGGTAACCTCCAAATATCTGATGGATCAGAGTGGTTGCCTGTGTTTCCCTGTCCAGTCTGATTAAATAAAAACATCAGACAAGGCAGAAAATGTAATTTATTCAGATAGAAACTAAAACAAGAAATTAAAAAGAGAATATAAACAAACATGCAATTGTAAGAGTACAACCTTTAAGTGTATCTAAACGCCTTTCTGAATAACGCTTTCTAAAAGCACAAAGCAGAACAGAAATGAGGTCTGACGTGAAAATTGCCAGAAACTAGAACGACGCAGCGATTCCCTGATGGATTCATCTCCACACGTAACTGGTAAAGTCAAACGCTTCGTTCTGAATGTAGGCTGCTGGCTGGCCAGTAGTGGAGAGATGTTGAGAAGCAGCAGCTGGCACCGCATCAAAGCAACTTGGGAGAGAGCGCACAGCCCACATACAGAGCGCTGGTGGACTAACGTGTTAGCCACACATAAACAAGCTGTCGACTGTGGTATGGAAGAGAGGGGTGAGAGTAAACCACCCTGTATGCCTGTGCAGTTTCTGCACAAATGCAGAACTACTTCTATTTTCTTAGACCAACCTGGCCTCATTTAGATACAGGACAATCTTAATAACTGGTGGATACATCAGCAATTTTCTTCACACCGGTATCAAGCACCAGTCTCCGCTCTTTTTTCAGTCAGTGAAATGGAAAGCACAAAAAACGCCAAAAAAGGACCCTTGGATCCATGTATTTAATCTCCAAATAATATTATTAATAATAATAATAATAATAATAATAATAATAATAATAATAATAATAATAATACACCTGACTAACAGCCACAGCTGCACCTGCTAGAAGTAACATTTTTAAATATCTGTCTGCAAGAAGAGTCAAGTAACAATTCTGCGACCCACAGATATCCAACAAACATGCTAAGAAATAGATGAATGCTAAAATTTCAATAATTTAGCAACTTGAGCAATGATATAGTGTGTGGTCCAAGTAAACATACATGCTCCAAAACAGGCAGGACTCTTGCATAGTGTCCACTGTGTACCGCAAGAACTCATGAGCGTCTTCTTGACTCCCAAAACAGAAATGACTTGCAATACCTTTGAAAAAGAAAAAGAGATGGACCACAATTAGAAATGTTCACATTTAATGGTGCTCAAAGGAATATGATGTTGCTTTTGTCCATCACCATTTGCATACTCACATTTTAGTTCATTCAGCACACTGATGGGTTTAATGACTTTTCCTGAATTGGCAAACACCTGGGTGATGTGATTCTCCATGATGCACATCATGCAAAATCCAGGTTCATGACCTTCGGGGGAAAAAGAGGACTCAGAATTAAGGCATATTAAATATACAGATGGTATCACTAAATACCAGTAGATAATCTTGAAAGTTAATAAGCAGTTAATAAGCAGGTAATTAACAAAGCCATGTTTCCAACCAAATGTTTTCTATGTATATCAATTAGAAAACCTTTACGGAAGCAAATAACATTGACAAACTCACAATAATGTTAAATAGTTTGTACAAAGGACAACTGCACCCCTTGGTTGATAAAGACTTCATTCAACAGATGGGAAAACATACAATAAACCCAAAACATCATAGCAAATGTTCATCAGATCTGCGTTTTGTCTTACAGCATTACATAGAAACTCTGAACACATTGTGAAATTAAGGACTGTGTGTAGATCATCCTGAGATGATCGAGATACTGAATGAACTGTTGCAGCCAATGGGAAGAAGCACACTCTGCTCCCAACAAAAACACCTGCTGGTTCTTGCAAAACAGAGGCCTGCTGACACCTCTGTTAACACCTTTTATTGAACAGCCCTAAATATCGTCTCATACCAGTGGACACTCCATTCTTTACCCAACATTGGTCTAGACAACCAAGCTTAATTTCTGCTCCTCTCTTGTGATATTAGAAATGTTAGACAATTTACTCTTGTTCAACTTGCAGTCAGCTCAAATAAGGCTGATTACATAATGATACAAGAACTAAAACAGGCTACGTTGGATATGTTAAATACTTTAGAACCAAGATGTGTGGCAGGAAGAGAAGGATGGGGAGTGACTCACATGTTCTGGAATGCTCTCTGGACAGCATGTAGTTGGCGAGAGGAGCAGTGTAGGAGAGACACTGAAGGGCAGAGTTTAAAAAACACGTGTTGCCCAGGTTCTGTAGACCTGCTCCAATACGATGGACCTGGTTCCAATTTAAACAGAGGTGTTCTGCTGGGAACAGGACCATCTGGGGTAGAGGGATGCCATCGCCACTGGCAAGCACCACTACATGGACAAACAGAGGCATTCGTCACGGCTTTCGTACAGCAACACGGTTGCTTCAGAAATGCTTGCAGGACACAGAACCGGTGCATCCCTGGAACATGGAGTAAACGGTAAAGTACTCACCAGTTTCCTTGGGCTTATCTTCTCTACGGTCATTATTCATTCCTGCCAGATAGAATCAGATCGTTGAAGTTAGATGCACTTTTCAAGAACTCACCTGTGGTATTTGCTCAGAATGACACAAACAGAACATACATGCTGGCTGGGGGGATCACATTGTTACTACTTGAGGTCTAATGCCTCAAGCTTGTACGATAACCTGTTTTGTTACTCAAAATCAAACAGTAAAATGCCTTCAAATTGGATACTCCAACCATTTTTTGGTACAGTTCACTGTTGAGAAATGAGTTACAGGTGCATGCAGATACACAGGGTTGCCAACTCTCACGCATTGAGCGTGAGACACACGCATTGAGCGTGAGACACACGCATTTGACTGTCTTCACACGCTCTCACGCCACACATCCCACATTGATTCACATCTATGATTCAATTAGTTACTAGTTCGCTCTGGCGCCAACCCCTGGCAATCGATTGCGATATAATACTTAATTTGTGTCCATTTTACACCCCGGCCGGTGACAACTTACGTTCGCAACCCCCCCACCCACCCACTGCGTGAGAAATTGGAAGTGTGGCGTGAGAGTGTGTGAAGACGGTCAAATGCGTGTGTCTCACGCTCAATGTGTGAAAGTTGGCAACCCTGTTTTAAATGCAAAACACCAACCCAGAGCACAGAGGAAGCATGAGGGTGTCCTGTTAAGATCATCAGGTCTATAAGAAAAAAAATAGAGATAAAAGCTATCACAAATAATTAAATACAATGATTTAAATAGAACAAAAATTCAATAATGAAATGTTAGAAAAAAATGTATTAAATAAATTTATTAAAATTAAATGTAGACATTTAAATAAAACGTTTGACATAAAAGATATAAAATGCATCAAATCAAAGCTACAGAATAGCTGTGCTTTTCACCTGAGAGCTAAAACAGCTGAATTAATCTGTAAGGCATGGGAGCACATGTTTTCTGTTTCTGAAAGTGGCTATAATCTGTGCACATCTCATGACTTCAAGAAGTTTATTCCTCCTGACTGCAATGTAATGGCCGAAGGCCACGTCACCATGTGTAGCCCGTTAATAAGTCAAACTCCACTGTGCCGTGGTGTTTAGTAAGCGTGTACTGTTCCAGCATATCAGTAATATAAGTCACACCTAGCCCATTTGTACAGAAGTAAAAAGCTATTTGGTTTGTTGAATGTGCATGTAATCTTCAGTGTTACACAGTACCAGTGAGGAGTGGATCTGTGGGAGGGTGGATGACCCATATAGATGGTTCTTCATCAGGCACATTAACATGGCCGACATCTGATGGTCCCGCCGTACTTCCGTGAGGGAAGGGTGCTGGTCCACAGGGATCTTGGGGGTTGTAGGGCACACCTGAAAATCCCACAGCAGGTAAAGTGAAACCCAGCATGCCTCCCAGTGAGGCTCAAATGCCTTGTAAGTGTTTCCCAATCAACAAGTGATTATAACAAGGGCTATGGTGCCATGTGATGTCATTAGAATGTGGGGAGAATGCATAAGAATTTGTGATGTCATGTTAGAAATCTGTTTCTTTTTAAAAATGTTTATTTTTATTTGCTTTAACATGGTGGGATTTATGAAAATTGTGCTGAGTCAAAGAAATCAAAGAAATAACCCATGCTCCATTAATTATATTTTCCTGTACACATGAAATAAAGAGCTTGACAGTCATCAGTAGAATAAATATACATGTTATTTTTCTGAACCTTAGAAACCTACTATATAAATGTGTATATTTAACTTTTAATTATTATGAATAAGCCTATGGAAATCCATACTCATAAGAATTAATATACTGTCTTACATAGAAGTATAAAATGATGTACAGTATATGAAAATGTATTTTTCTCACCATGAGTGGTAAAACTTGGTGTGTCTTTGAAGTGGTTCTGTTCCTGTCCAGGCCTTGGCTGGTCAGTTCTCCTGGGGTAAAAACTCATTCTCCACCTGAAAAATAGAAAGAATAGAAAGACAGAAAGATCTAGAAAAAATAGAAAGATTTGTTAGATTTGTATGGCTTGTAAATCGCAGAGCAAAATCTCAAACGACCGGTTCTGAGCTTTTCAGCATCAAAACTGAATCCAAACATTCCACCTTCCCAACCAAACATTCTAAACCAAACATTCTAAAGTGGCAGCACGCGCGATGTCACGACTTCCAAATGTTTTAACCAAAACACCAAATCAGCCAGGCTGCTACAATAACCTGATGAATATGGACCTAAAACGCTGCCATACGTATTTGAATTTGTATTATATTTACATTACATTTAATAAACTTGAAATATTTAATGGCGTAATTCATACATTTGAATTTTAACAATGCTTTTATGTTTTGAACTTGCGAGATGGTGAAATTTGCTGTTGTAGAAAAATACATTTCAATATTACAACTTGCATTTTTCACATGAGAAATAATTAGATCCTTAAATTCAAACCTTTTAGAGCAATCGAACGCATTGAACACATTGATCACAGCGCTGCCTCACTCTCGGTCACGTGACACGTCTGTGGCGGTGAAGTATTGATCAGTCGCGTTTGTGGCGGAGAAAACTAATGGAGCACAACGAGGTAAGTGCATCCAAAGTTCTTCAGATTCACGTATTCGGCTGATTATTTATAGTTATGGGAAATAATCAACGCGCTACACGGCAAGTTTGATGTGTTGCGTTACGTAATGGTTGCGTTATAACGCGGGGGAACTTTAGCTAGTTAGTTAGCTTGTTAGTAGTGGTTAACTAAGAGCTTTGGTTGGTATGAGCTGCTCTCATATCAAGAGTTTGAAGTGTACTGATTAACAGTATCGGTTAAGTATGTGTTTCCCTCACGTAGTAACGTTCATTTGTCAGAATGGTTGTAGGATAGAAAATAGTTAATTTTAGCGCATAAAACAATCAGGGTCTTGCTAGTTCTAGTTATCAGAACTAGTTACAGGCTGTAAAACGGGCAATACGTTTAAACTTCGCGTTCAAAAGTATCGTAGTAAATGGTTTGATGTTGGCAGTTAATGTTTTAAATGCATAAAAAAAGAAAGGCATAGCAGAGTGTTCCAGAGGTTGTTCATGCCCCCATTTTATACATGTTTATTCATTCTTGTTAAACCCTTTATTTTCTTTCTACGATTGGCAGCACGGCGGGAATGTGTAGGATGCAAGAAAGGGTACAAATATTAGTTGTTTTCTTTGTGCTTGTAGGGAAATGCAGATGTTATCAGGTCCACAAGGAACCTGTTGTCCTTGTTGACCTCACAGTCAGGAAGTGCAGCTGGCCCTAGTCAAGATAATGTCAGGTCTCTTGTATATTTTAATGTAGTGAGCTAAATATTTTGTACTATGTTCTACAATACAAATAATATGTTGTGGTCAAATTTGTGAATATCGATGCTTTTTAATGGTTTTATGTCCTTTAGGCTTCAGTTCAGGGTGAGAGAGCAGCTGTTCAAACATGGCCAGGTTTTACTACCTATTTTGATCATGTTCTGTTAAGCAAATATGTACTCTATAACAAATTTACCTTTTCATACAGTCATTGTAATTGTAATTTTCTCACAGGTCCTTCCCTGGGTTTTTTACCAAAGGACGGGGGGACGGGACGATTTTCTGCTGCTACAACTGTCCTCGGCAAACCAGCTAAAGTAAAGCCATTCATCTTTTACCTCCTACCTCGCCAATATGATCGGACACCTAAGGAACAAAACCAGTTGTTGCACACACAAGCTGGGTTGGGGCGTAGGACTGCATATATTGATGAAAATGCTACATACAATGAGGTATGTATGTTTGATGTCATAAAAAAAACAACATAGTCTTACTATTCTCAACAGACTATGTTTGATACGGTGCCTGTCAGGAATAGCAGTTAACATAATCACGTTCACCTGTCTCACCACCACGCCCACATTCCGGGCATACTTAAGCACCTAGACTTCACTTCCTGGTTGCGAAGTATTGCCTCATGTCGTTGCATACCAAGCCGTTATTCCTGATTGTCTCTCTGTGTGCCGAACTCTGCTTGTCCCCTAGACCACGTCTCCTGCCTGATCCCTGGATACCTCCCGGACTCTGCCCTCGCCTCTCGACCCTGGACCGCACTGACCACCGCTCCCACGCTACTGCTCTGCACCTGCCATACGTCACTTTGCTCATCGTGTGGCTAGTTGTACAGAGTTATTCAAATAAAGAAGGTGTTATTCCGCATCAGGATCCCTCTCAGCGTGTTCTATACGTTACAGTGCCCATCAAAACCCAACACCTAAAATGAATCCTGAAGTAAAATTCATTGTTTTAGTTCTGTTAAAAAAAGCTAATCAGTATAGAGGATAACATTTTCTTCATTTTTGGTGTTTTTTCTCCTCTACATATCATTTTTAGATATCTGCACAACTAAAGGAACTGTATCCACAATTAAAGGAACTGACAGGTGGTTGGCTTATCTACAAAGCCTCAGGTACATATAGGGATGTCTCTGATTATGCTTTACAGCAGGTTTCTTGCAAAAGTATACAATTGGGGAAGTCTGGGTATTCTCTAATGACAAAGTTAATAAAAGAGAAAGTGGGGCGGTGGCAGGGGATGCTGTCGACGGGTTTAAAAAAAACATTTGCTGAATTTTATAATAAATTAAATTTAGGAGGGTGTGGTACCCAAAAGCTCTCTCTTGTAACACCTGATGATGGTGGATACTGCAGCAAGCTTTTGAAAGTATTGGAATTCTGTATATAGCTCCTCTTCAGATGGAACTTGATACCACTCCTCTGCCACCAAACTCAGAAAGCTTCAGTGGCATGCCAAAAAAGAAGTGCCAGAAATGTGGCGTGTTTTACCCACTTGTCATCCTACCTGCCCATATACAGTCCTGTGAGGTCATCAATCTAGAGGATGAACAGAGTGAAGAAGTCTTTATTGTGGAAGATCTAGAATGACCCTAATTTAGTTTCTGATATTGGAGGAATAAGTCCAGCACACCACCTTCAACTTGTTAATTGTTAATTCATTTACACAACTTGTTCATTTGTGTGTTTTTATCTTTTAATTGGTGTTTACCATATTAGGAGATGTTGCTGTTGGTGAAGGAGTGACAAGATACTTCTTTCCAGCAATTATTCAAAGGCTTAAAGCTGGCTTCAGTATTAATCTAGGTATGATGATCATTGTTACATATGTTTATTACTTTTTCTTGGAATTAGAAATATTGACATTCGTGTCCGTCTTTCAATTACAGGACATATCGAAAGGACATGCTTATTTGAAGGTGAACCGGGTCATCTGGTCCCTTTATCATCCCAGTTCCTCATTGAGGGTGACATGTTTCTAGTAGCTGGACGGATGCTGGGACATTCGTTCTTACATGGGGGGCCTCGGCTCCCTGGACTTAGCAGAGCAATTGTCCGTGTACTCCGAGGAGATTCACCTGAGACAGCCACAGTGCAAATAGAAGATTGTCCTGACCATGATATACGAGAAATCATCAAATTGGTATGTACATCATGTGTTTTAATTTTTTTTCTTTCTATTTTTATTGAAAAAGTTGTTGCAGCCATTTATGTCCAGGTTGATGGAGATGATGAACTCCGTGAAGATGAATGCCAGGCTGTCCTTGAGTCTTTCTTGGGATCTACCTGGCCCAACCAATACAAACAGAAGGTGGCTCTTTGAACGCCTTTTGTCACATGCGGTAACATGACCTATCTACACATTCCATTTCACTACAAATTTGAATACATTACATGAAGTTAAGCAGTATTGTATTGTGATTTTTGCCAACTCGGGGTGGCGAGTACATTATTTACATAGCCCGCTAGCTAGTAGCCACACGGCAACCGCGGACTAAAGATATCTTTATACTTCCTATAAGGAAACTACTAGTTTTAACAGACATTGATGAAAACTTAAATGTTTAAGGCAATAGTGTCTTAACATTTCCAGTCTTTTCCATTTGATAACAATCCACTGCAGCAGTTTTCTTGCCTTCTCCCCCATCATCCTCCAAAACACATTCATAAACCTCTCACTCAAAGAGTCTGGTAGAACTGCACAGCAGCCATGTAGATGTCAGCACCACGTGACTGTGATGTTGCTCTGGGGTCAATGAGGTCTCTGAGTGCTGTAAACTGCTCTGCTGTAAGTGGACAGCCTGTTGCAGGAACATGAATTCCAGCATTTCTAATGTGAGGTAACCCACTGCTCTCCCAGTCAATCTCTGGGATGTCCAACACCTAGATAAAAAATAAAAAAGCAAAAATCAAGGAAGTGCATTGTACCAACCAATAGTTTGAGATTTCTTATGGTACTTGTGGCTTAAACCAGGTGTTCTAAACCCTGGTCCTGGAGTACCTCATGCCCTACATGTTACTATTTACCCTGCACCCATACCACCAAATACGTTCATTAACAAACCCTCCATTAGGTTAAGGAGGTGTGTTAGAGGAAGAAATACACAAAAATATGCAGGACGGGGTAATCCAGGGTCAGTGTTGAATCAATAAATCTTCCAAGTGTATTAGAGTAAATACAGACATGTGATAGGTAACAACATATCCACCTCCTCATTTTGGGGCTCCTGAACTGGCTGATAAACGTGTCCTATTGCCCACAGTTGGTTTGGAGTCCTGTTGCCTTCTGGTGATTGTCCCAGCCATCTTGAAAAATGTCTAGGTCATCTTGAAGTCTTGGTACAAAGGTATAATGGCAATAGAAAATGTATGTTTGGTCTGCCATGTCAAGATAGTTGCCTTCCTCAAGATAGTGGAGGACATCATAGTACACACTGGTCACTGCAGTCCACACATCTCTCCATAATCTCTCGATACTAAAAAGTAAAAGTACTGCACCTCAGAAGACAGTAAGTACTGCTGTAGTAGCCTCCATTTACAATATGGAATGGTCCTGTTTCGAAATAATTACTTATAGAAAGCATGTTAGAATTCCTGAATAACATTAAAATTTGGGTTAAGGCCAAAACACAGGTAAAAGCATGTAATTTGTACTAAAAGCGTTAATTGTTACATTAAGAGCAGAAAAATCATCAAAGCCTACAATGTTACTTGAAAACAAGACTACAGTTTGTGTATCCTTAATCTCAGAGATCTTCACAGGATTAAAGAGAATATGAGAATGTCTGATACATATTTTGGTTTAAACGCACCGCTGGTTGTGGACACTTTTTCCAGAAATGAAACTGCTCCTCCCAGTACCACGGACTGAACATGAGGCGTGCTATCTGGACATTCTCAACTCCCTGATCCCCCCTTACTCTAGAATGTTGCAGAATATATAAAAATAAAAAATATGTGAATGGCACAATTATTAACTTAATGGTACATATTTGCTACTAAGCAAAGCACTAGCAAAGGGAAGGTCATGGGTTTGGCTGAAACAATTGTGAAAATTTTGTAATTAAAAGAGCATTTAAAAAATATGTAAAATATTACAATATGCTCAACATTTATTGGAAAAAAAATTAAAAGCTTAAAACAGTGTAATTGTCATTATGTGCACATTTTATAGAGTACTGTAACATACCCAAGAGGGAAGCCAAATAATAACAGTTTTCACATTGACAAGGAGTTAATGCTGGTAATGTAAGAAATAAAAACAAAATTTAAAAAGGTACTGCAATTCAATATATATATATATATATATATATATATATATATATATATATATATATATATATGTGTGTGTGTGTGTGTGTGTGTGTGTGTGTGTGTGTGTGTGTGTGTGTGTGTGTGTGTGTGTGTACAAAAACAAAAACAGTAAACACTTATCAAATATACAGAGAAGTATACAGATGCTGTTTGAAAACAACCCCCCCCGGACACCATCTTGTCAGCTACAGCGCTGCCCTATTACACCGTATCATCTGCCACAGCGAGACCTGTTACAGAGGCCCGCCTGGGGCCTGGACCCGTTCCAGAGGCCCGCCTGGGGCCTGCACCCGTTCCAGAGACCCGCCTGGGGCCTGCACTCGTCCAGCCATGCAGCTGTCCATCTGGTCCCTGTGCATGTTTGTCATCTTGAGGATTCTTACCATTGTGTTAACCTCTTCCCCTACTCCCAGACCCCTCTCTTCTTGACTTCCATCTGTCTTCCTCCGTTATCCGCTCTGTCTCCCCCAGGCTCATTCCTATGTCTCAACCAGACCCCCCACGTTTGCTCTACTCCTCAATCCTGTTCCCTTGCCCCAACCAGTTTCCTCTCCTGGCTGCCCATTTGGGTCAGAGCACTCCGCGGGGTGGGACACTTCTCACCCTCAGTGTTCCCCTTCCTTGTATTGTTTACCTGTTCCATGCCTGTTCAGCCCCTCGTTTGTCATGTTTCATCTGTGTCATGTTCCTGTCTTCAATTAGTTTACTCTAGTCTTTGCCAAGTCTGCAGCCATCTTTAAAATGAATGGTTCATAACAAAATGGCAGTGGATTCTGTATATTAATACAAGCTTTTCATGTGTACAAAATTGTATGTGTTTATGGTAGCTTATGTTTGTTGAGGGTTTTTTCTTAACCCTCATGTTGTCTTAATATTCTGTATATACCCCGTAAAAAATGACCATGGCAAGGAAAATCTCCAGGAAGAACCCATTCTCCATTGGGCGCCCAAGGTAAGTGACTTGCAAACATTAGTTAGCTAACTAAGTTAGCCTACTCTGTACTAGCTAGTAGCTAACAAACCTGTTAACTAGTGGTAATTATAGCAAGTAGCTGTTAACGGAGGGCTATTTATCTAACGTTAATGTAACAAAGTAGTACAGCATATTTTCAGTTTTAAATGAGAATGTCAAGATGTGTCTGTAACAAGCCTTTAGCTCTCCACAGGTGAAGTTGTCAGTAAGCTAATCAAGCTAACTCTCCCCCTTTCAAATGCAGTGTCAGATATAGTGAATGAGGAAGTAGTGGTGCAGGCAAGGTGTTACCGGTCGATGAGAAAAAACGAGGAGCCCCATACACTACAGGTTTCTCAATATTCAGGAGTCCGAAACGATGCCCTACTCCGTATTCCTTAGAAACATCCACATGCATTAGCCGGTGCCCTCTAGTGCAATCCTAAAGGCATTTCCGAGGACTCCACGTTCTGTGCATTATATTTTATTTCTTCTTACACACCTGATAACGTGACCAGTGAAGGTAGCTACAGGGCAGGTGTTCTAATAAACTGGCAACTCTTTGTATATCACAAATGAGTAGAATCAGGTTCACTAAATGAGGGCAAATGCAGAAATGTTAATGCTGTGGGGTCCTCAGGACTGCTGTAAGGATTGCCACATCATTGGACACCTAAGTCTAATGCAGTGCATGGTAGGATTTAAACTGTTCCTCAGTTTAATTTCAGGCACACAAAAAAACAAATCTCAAAACTATGTAGTGAATAGGGTGCAGTTTTGGACAGTTTAAAGTTTATAATTTGTTCCTTTCAGTTACATTGATCAGTCAATACAGGTAAGATGTCTGAACCAGTTTGACAGTTTAAAGTTTGCAGGTTCAAATTGTTGGTAAACAGTTGCATCCTGCAGTCAAGCAGTTGGTCTTTACAGTATATTAGTGCCCGTGTACGCCCCATGCTATATACTTATACTATATATGACATTCCCATACTTGCATGGGACTGTTATGTCTGATATACCAAACAATGTCAGTGTCACTGCTGTGAATGTGGTACAGAGGGGGTATTTTGCAGATCAGCTGCGGCTCTGCAGACAGTAATTGTACACTTAAGGTCACTGTGATGTATTGACCTGATAAAATGGCCAGTGAAGGTAGCTACAGGGCAGGTGTTTTAATTAACTGGTAACTCTTCTGGTGACTGTTTCTGCATTTGTTAAAGGGGATTCGTCCAGAACCCATAGATGAACTTGTGGTACGGAAGCCAAAGGCACCAGGACGAAGCTGTGTTAAGTCTACACTCTATCGAGCATACCCAGGTGAGTATTTTAATAATATAATTTGGTATAATTAAGCAATAGAGAGGGACTGTGTTATTCATGATAACATAACACACAACCTCGAGAGTTGCTTTTATACAACAGTTTTTACAAAATAAAGAAAGAAAATAAGTCATAGAAGCCCTAAATGTCATACTGAATATGTCTTAATATTGACAATACTTTATAACGAGAGACAGCACTCGTTATACATGTGGAACTAGTTTTTGGTGGAAGATATTGTCAATATTAAAGCATATTCAATATAAAATTCAGGGCTTCTTTGATTTATCCTCTTTATTTTGTAAAAATTGTTGTATGAAAGCAATAGAACACTTGAGGGCATGTGTTATCGCGAATAACATCACGTCTGTGATGATGATATTCGAAATAACACACTCCCTCTCATGTTCTGTTGTTTTAACATCGCCCACGCCTTTTTAGCGGTTGGTAGGACTGATAGTTTTTGTTTTTTAGGACCCCTTCCTGACCCAGCAGTTTTATCAGCTGGAGCCCTGTTAAGAGACCTTAGACCGATTTCTTCCGTTACCTTCAAGTGCGCAGTTTTGCTAACTCAATGAACCCCCAGTTTCCACTAACTCCACAGTCTACACCATTCGATGAGTTTTTAAGACCGCAAACTACATTTAAGAAAATTATTTCTCATCTATACAACTTAATTAGCTCGGTCCAAACTACACCCTTACTGAATCTTAAAGAACAATGGGAGAAGGATCTAAGTGTGCCCCTGCCCGATGATGACTGGCAGCAAATATTGTATAGGATCCATTCATCATCCTATTGTGCCAGACATGGAATGATCCAATGTAAAGTCTTTCATCGGGTATATTGGACTAAAGTTAGACTTAACAAAATTTACCCAGATGTGGACCCAAAATGTGATCGCTGCCACCAAAGTCCCGCCTCCCTAATACACATGCTCTGGCAGTGCCCATCACTGTTCACGTTCTGGACTGAAATCTTTTCAACACTATCAGAGGTTTTGGAGCTACAGTTTGATCCTAACCCTGTCACAGCCGTATTCGGTGTTACACCACCTGAACTGTTCTTGCCAAAACATCGCTCTGATTTTGTGGCCTTTGTGACCTTATTAGCAAGACGTCTAATTTTATTAAAATGGAAGCTCCCTGCTCCACCCACATATCCCGAGTGGATCAGAGATGTCCTTCTGTATTGTACTCTGGAACGAATTCGATGCACTCTGAATGGTTCTCTCTCCAAATTCGAAAGATCATGGAAGCCTTTTTTTGCTTTTATGGAAAAGCTTTTACTTACAGCAATTCCAGAATAACGATATGACCTCTCTCCCTGTCTTCAAGGCCTGATACGCTGTTGTTGTTCAGAATCGCGTAAAAGACTGATACAGAGTAAGATATGGAGTGACGAGCTCCTTGCTTAGCGCCTAGGGACTATGTCTATGTAAGGAGGGGTTGGGGTGTTCTTTTATTTTATTTTTTTATTTTATTCTCCTCTCTCTTATTAGTTCACTCACTCTGTGAGATGAATGTGTGTGTGTTGTCTTATGAACCTGTGCAATGGAAATCTCTGTAATATATGTACTCTGCTCTCCTATGTTCAGTGTTAAAATTAAAACTGACAATAAAAAGATTTACTCAAAAAAAAAGAGACCTTAGACCACAACCAGGAATTTGCAAGGTCTTGTGCGGCTTATCTGATATGAGAAAACTGAACCATGTAGGACAGGTCCAAATTTTGAGTCCACTAAAGTCATATCAGTGTCCACCAGTGGTAACACAAGAAATCAGTAAGCATGGTAATGCCCCCTTATTCCCACAGCTTCCAGTACATGGCTAAAAATTGGAACAACATCTTCATTTTGTTCCAAATTACCATCACTTTTACCATTTAGAGAGTTTAGAGATCACTAGTGAGTTATCCAGCATCATTGAGAAGAACACAAGGGGCCTGTCAGAAAAACCACTGTGGAAGCAAGTGCGTCAGCCACGATTGACCTCCAGCAGATTTGGGGAAGTTTGCAATGTTCAGGGGGAGTCATCTAGTCAGGCTTTAGCAGTCAGGATCCTAAAGGGGGTGCGGCAGACGTCAGCCATGAAGAGGGGTATTGACCTAGAGCCAGAGGTCTTGCAGCAGTATAGTGACCTGTGTAATGTAGATGTGTTACTGTCTGGATTTGTAATACATCCTGATGCACCTTACCTTGGTACCAGCCCTGATGCTAAGGTATATGATCCTTCTGCACATCTTCCCTTTGGGCTTGCTGAAGTCAAATGCCCAAACATTGACTGTATATCGGACGCCACACACATCAGGTTCATCAATGGTCAGGCCAAACTGAAAAGGAACCACAAGTACTTTTGGCAGGTTCAAGGCCAGTTGGTAGTAACTGGTTTGCTCTGGTGTGATTTTATCACATCTACCAAAAGCGACCTCACAGTTGAGAGTTTGGCGAGATGACTCTGTGCTCAGGGAAATGAAGATGAAACTTGACCTTTTCTTTTTCAACACCTATATGGAAACCTATCTGAATGTGCAGTGATGGGCCAGCATTTTAGTATTAAAGGGGCTCATATCCTACATTTTTATGTAACATTCTTGTACATAATTCATTGTTTTTGTTATTGTGACTTTATTTTGTCTGCCAGTACAGTGGTACCTCGAGATACGAGCTGCTCTATATACGAGCGATCCAAGATACGAGCACCGAGACGAGCAAAATTTCTGTTCGACACCCGAGTGCACGCTCGAGATACGAGCATGAACCACTAGGTGGCAGTACAGTACTATATGGAAAAAAAGATTTTTTTACAGTTTAAACATGTTCTCTGTTAATTTCTATTGTTCAGCATGTACGTACGTGTGTCCGGTGCATCGATCAGGTTCCTCACCCCCCGTACTCCCTCCCCCCTCCCTTTTGTCTTCTCAGCTTTAATTCGCCTGTCTCGTTTAGACTGTGAAAGTGTTTCTATTGTTAAGCATATGTGTGGTACGTCCGGTGAAGTAGACTCGTACAACACCCCCCACTCCCCCCACCCCCCGCAGCGCCATTTAAGGATTACAGTATGTACTTACTGTACTGTACCATGTTTATTGATACTACTGTACTGTAATAACTATTTCTCCTACATTAATTTTATTGTTTAATTATACATGTTGCGTGTGCCTTTATTAATAAAGAATATGTCTTTTTTCCCCACATTTACGCTAGTTTTGTGACTTTTTTAAGGACCGGAACCAATTACAATACTTTACATTGTTAAATTGCTTCCAGAACCGAGCAATTCGAGATACGAGCACGGGTCTGGAACGGATTAAACTCGTATCTCGAGGTACCACTGTATACTCAATGTTTTTGTGCAGTGGTTCCCTACCCTAGTCCTGGAGTAACCTAGAAGTTGTGCTTTATGCCCCCATGCTAATATGTATTAAATCTGTATTTATATTACCAGCCTGTTACCTTAATTAATGAAATATGCAAACATTGTGTAGAAAAGGAACATTTAATAAACATTAATCATCAAATGAAATGTATTTATATAGTGGTTTTTACACAAAGCACCCTTATAGAAGTCCAGAATCATCAACAACAAAAAAAACCCTGGTGAGCAAGCCAAAGGCAACAGTGGTCAAGGAAAATCTCCTTCAAAAACTATAGGAAGAAACCTTGGGAGGAACCCAGACTCACAAGAGGAAACATCATCCTGGTGCCATTAATACAGGTAATGAGTGGAGGACAGAGAAGCCTCTTAAAGAAGTTGTTACAGGTCTGTAACAAAAAAAAAACATAATATAAACAAAAAACCTTCATTCCATCATTACACATGAATAGAACTATAAATAATTTTGTATCTTTGTTTCTTCCAGTGTTAGAAGAATAATTTAGACAGTTACATCACTGTTTAAATCTAAGGGACCTTGGTAGTTGGTCATTACAACAACCGGTAGTCCACAGCAGATTCACTGAGCCTGAAAGGGTAAGAGGAATGGTTGTGTCCCAGATGTGGTATTCTTTGACTCTTCTGATAGCTCTCTCCACCAGAGAGTTGTGTTTTCTCCGTGTCCTCCTTGCTGAAGCAGGTGGATTTCTTGAAGGGGGGGATGATGAGTGTTGCACCAACATCAGACAGCATCTGGTCAATGATAAAGCCCTTGTCTGCCCTTGTCTCCTGGTTCCAGTAGGCTGAGAATTCCAGACTGTCTTGTTATTTCCAGTCTTGTTGTGCCAGTCTTTGGCTTGGACTTGGTTTCTCAATTTCCATCACACCCTCGTTCCTCTGTGCTTTACTCCAGTACACCAACCTGGATGCTGAGGGAGCAACCGACTCCCAAAAGATCAAAAATACCTTCTCTGATGGAAAACGGGTGTAGAATCTGAACTTCTCATCAGTTGCACAAAATCTGTTGATTTGCAGGCCCCTGAGCTGAGATTCTAATTCTCTGACCTTGACCTCCAATTCTCTGATTTTTTCAGCAGCAGCATCCAGGGCACCTGAAAAATGCCGACAAAAGCATCAGGGTAAAATGTCGTCTTTACAATACAGACATTTATATGGAAGCCCATTCCCACCACCTAAAGTAAAAAAAAAACAGCACATATATTTTTTTCTCATTATTAAGTAAATTGCTATCTCATTATTTCGAGATACTAAGTCATTATTTTGAGATACTATAGTATATAATGACTTAGTATCTCAAAATAATAAGATAGCATGGCGGAAATGGGCTTCCATACATTCCATTTATCTTCTTTATCAGAGCACTGTGTTTTAGAGCAGTATTGTGTAGCTCTTGTCGTGATAAAACGTTTAAAACGTGAGTCAGCTGCCCTCTAGTGGCTGGCTGCAGTACAACTTTTAACCCCGCCCATTCCCATGTTGGTGAACGGGCCGGACGACAAACTTTGAATTTTTATTACACGTAAAATAAGTTTTTTGAGCAATTATATTTTGTCAATTCTATAAGACCCCATTGCGTTAGTATCTCTTCCAGTGTTTTTCTCTATGATAAACAGATTTTATAGAAGTTATTAAGTGTTACTTAAAGGGGTGTGGCGATAAGGTGATTGACAGTTAATAGCTGCGTTGGTTGACATCTAATACCAGACGCTCAAACGTGAACGCGAAACTCTCGACAGCAAAACTCTCGACAGCAATATTAAAACCTTTTACCTTTGTTTATTTTGTAAAACGTCAAAAGTGTCTATACTGGTGGGCGTATCCTAACAAATGTCGGAGCGGAGATAGGTCTCTGGCGGAGATATTGTCCTGCCTACCGGTTCTAATGCGCATGCTCTGGCTCCAATTTTCAAGATGGCAGCGTCCTTGTGGCCATCTTGGTGGCTTCAAAAACTCACAGCAACGGTCAACGGTGACGTACCGTCCATTATATATACAGTCAATGTCACTGACCCGAGCTCTCGCCTCGCTGGAGCGGCGGGTAGTTTGCGCCCGTGTTACTGTGCGTTCACACCGAAAGCGACGAGAGCGACACGGCGACCGGAAGTCATTCATTTTCAATGAGAGTGAGCGATTCGAGCGACGCGAACAAGTTGAGCTTGGCTCAACTTTATGCAAATGAGCAGTGACGCGCGGCGGCGACTACCAATCAGAAAGTATGTTTGCACCCTCCTCCGAAACCGCACCTCTGACTTTGGTTCCTACTGATTATTTGTTCCGATTGCAAAATGGAGGAGAGATTAATAGTGGCTGTTTCTGGATGTCCCGCACTTTACGATGTGTCCCTGTTTATTTACAGTACAAAATGTTTATTTTTGGAGGGAATACTGTTCATTTGTTAAAAAACATCTGCAATAAATTAGCGTATACCCGATTATTGGTTATGATTTTTTAAATTCCTGTTTGATTTTCGGGTCTGGGGTAAAAAGTAAGAAAAATACATAAACATTTTAGGTTTATATACTATATGTGTTTTATACACACACTATGCTTTATACACGCACTCTTTATAATCGTGTGTCCTGTAATCAATAGATTAACATAAATACTGCGTCCTGCTTTAAAAACGTGATTTGCATATCTGTCACGTGCTGCATGCCGGCGTGATGTTTGTTGGACACGCCCCCACGCGATGCGATGCTGGCGACTCGGCGACGGAGAGCGATTTTATCGCTTTCGGTGTGAACGCACAGTTAAACGCGAGGTCAGTGATAAGAGCAATGAATAGCCAACCATATGACCATAAAATAGCTTTATTGTAATGTGCTGTTATGGTACCAGACTAGGAGGGTTTGGGTTAGCTAACGTTTATATTAAAACTTGTCAGAAAGCTCTCTGAAACATAAAGTTACATTACTCTCTGGCCACGTCCAAAACTGCTACTACACTGAATGTGTAAAAAATAAAATATAATGAATAAAACAAATAAACGAATAAATAAAAGGACACCATGGTTTGAAGTGTTTTCAGTAGTGCAGTATGTAATGTTCCAGAGTGTGCTGTTTGGGACACGGACTGTCCAACATTAACGTTAGTCTTGTCTAGTCAGGAAACCTTAACATACATTTTTTGTCATTTCATTTCAGCATGCCACCAAAGAAACAAATAAAACCACAGGACACAACACTCCTGAGTTTTTTTTTTAAAGAGTGGAAATAGTTTAAGTAAATAATAATACTCAAACCTGTTATATTATTTTAAATATTATGTATCACCTTATTAGGAGAGTACTGGTACAAAGATACAGTAACAGTGCAGAAGCTGCAGAGATCATTCATGCTTTGCCTTCAGAGGTACATGGATTATTTGGGCAAGTGGAAGCTCTGGTTGCTTTTAGTAGTCCATGTTTCATCCTCTGAGGCAGAGAGAAGTTTTTTGGTTATATCTGAATATAATCCATACATTGCATGCATAATTTATTTAAAGTTTGTGGACAACAGTCATGTTGTATTTTGTTTATTATTTGCAATTTACCGTAATTCCACAAATGTTCTATGTCACTATACATACAGTGATTAACTACCTTGCCTACAGTGGAATCAGTTTATATTAATATTTTAGAGGATAGGGTGGGCTTTGATTTGATAGCAAATGTATGTCTGTCTGCGGGTTAGGAGGCGCCGAGGCCGCTGGAGCATCTGGGGAGGAACATGGACATGCCCTTGCGCCGCCCCTCAGTCCCCTCTTCCTCCCCACATTGCCAATGGGGTCGGTCTGATGAGACATGAGGGCCTGACGCATAGGCTCATAGCACCCCCCCCCAAAAAAGTCTTAGGAAAATCCACCATACTGGTGGAGAAGACCACTCCAGGAAGAGGTGTAGTAGCACCTACAGTCTCAGACATGCTGTAGGGCTGGGGGGCAACACCGGAGAACCTAGCCTGTAAGAGTTTGAAAAACCCCTCCACAGTCCAGGCTTCCTCCGTCCGGTGCGCAAGGATGAGGTTTGCCCACTGAAGCGCCTTTCCCTGTAGTCTTGCCCTCATAAAGAGCACCAGAGCCTTTTCCGGTGGCATAGGGCATGTCAGGAACTGAAAATACAGGCTACATTGTAGAACAAAGGCATCAGCATTACGCTCCTCTCCATCGTACATGTCTGGGGAGTCAGTTAAAGAGGGCATAGCAACAGGTTTACCTGCAGTGTCCAAAATGAAACATGACTGCAAATAGTCCAGCTGTACCTGAAAGTCCTCATTATCTTTGGGAGGAGGCAAGCAAGCAACATGCCTCACTCCACTGTCCGCTGCGTTCATTGTAGGTCGGTTATTCTGTAACAACTAGGAGAGAGGGCTGAACGCAAGTGCGGACTGAACAATGAATTAAATGACAAAACTGATACATATACACAAAGCACACAAAACATACCCCAAGAATAATCAAACACCTAACTTATGAACCAAACAACACTAACAGAAATAGCTGGGTGAACAAGGCTAAATAAAAGCAAAGACATGAACAAGCAAAATCACTAGAGAAACCAAAGTCACACAAAGTACATCTAATAGGGAATACAAAATACAAGGAGTACATACAGACTAGTATTACAGACACAAAAGACCAAGATACCAAATCGCATACAAACAAGAGATTAAACACAAGACTTAAATACACTAACCAACCAAGGGACTCAACAAGACACAGCAGAAAGCAATAACGAGGGGGCAGGGGAGTGAAGACAGACACAACTAGGAAATTTCAAAATAAAAGACAAACAGAAGACATGACCGACAGGAGGGAGGCAGGACTGACACTGACCCATTTTCATGCCTGTTTAAAGACTGGTTTAGGCCAGTGGTTAGCAACAACCGAGAGGCCACTTCAGTCGCCGCTTTAAGTCATGCTGGTATTAAAAAATATTTTGTAGGTATTAAAAAGGTATTAAATTCAACTTAAGAATCTCTGTATATACCCTGATGTATTAAATCTGTATTTATATTACCAGCCTGTTACCTTAATTAATGAAATATGCAAACATTGTGTAGAAAAGGAACATTTAATAAACATTAATCATCAAATGAAATGTATTTATATAGTGGTTTTTACACAAAGCACCCTTATAGAAGTCCAGAATCATCAACAACAACAAAAAAAACCCTGGTGAGCAAGCCAAAGGCAACAGTGGTCAAGGAAAATCTCCTTCAAAAACTATAGGAAGAAACCTTGGGAGGAACCAAGACTCACAAGAGGAAACATCATCCTGGTGCCATTAATACAGGTAATGAGTGGAGGACAGAGAAGCCTCTTAAAGAAGTTGTTACAGGTCTGTAACAAAAAAAAAACATAATATAAACAAAAAACCTTCATTCCATCATTACACATGAATAGAACTATAAATAATTTTGTATCTTTGTTTCTTCCAGTGTTAGAAGAATAATTTAGACAGGTACATCACTGTTTAAATCTAAGGGACCTTGGTAGTTGGTCATTACAACAACCGGTAGTCCACAGCAGATGCACTGAGCCTGAAAGGGTAAGAGGAATGGTTGTGTCCCAGATGTGGTATTCTTTGACTCTTCTGATAGCTCTCTCCACCAGGATTCAGAGACGAGCTATGGCTTGTGTTTTCTCCGTGTCCTCCTTGCTGAAGCAGGTGGATTTCTTGAAGGGGGGGATGATGAGTGTTGCACCAACATCAGACAGCATCTGGTCAATGACAAAGCCCTTGTCTGCCATGCATGCATCTCCTGGTTCCAGTAGGCTGAGAATTCCAGACTGTCTTGTTATTTCCAGTCTTGTTGTGCCAGTCTTTGGCTTGGACTTGGTTTCTCAATTTCCATCACACCCTTGTTCCTCTGTGCTTTACTCCAGTACACCAACCTGGATGCTGAGGGAGCAACCGACTCCCAAAAGATCAAAAATACCTTCTCTGATGGAAAACGGGTGTAGAATCTGAACTTCTCATCAGTTGCACAAAATCTGTTGATTTGCAGGCCCCTGAGCTGAGATTCTAATTCTCTGACCTTGACCTCCAATTCTCTGATTTTTTCAGCAGCAGCATCCAGGGCACCTGAAAAATGCCAACAAAAGCATCAGGGTAAAATGTCGTCTTTACAATACAGACATTTATATGGAAGCCCATTCCCACCACCTAAAGTAAAAAAAAAAAAAAACAGCACATATTTTTTTTTCTCATTATTAAGTAAATTGCTATCTCATTATTTGGAGATACTAAGTCATTATTTTGAGATACTATAGTATATAATGACTTAGTATCTCAAAATAATGAGATAGCAATTTTTTTTTATTTTACGTGGCGGAAATGGGCTTCCATACATTCCATTTATCTTCTTTATCAGAGCACTGTGTTTTAGAGCAGTATCGCGTAGCTCTTGTCGTGATAAAACGTTTAAAACGTTAAGTCAGTGCTTAATTTGTAAATCAAACGATGCCAGAACGCAAACAGCGGCATGAGACAAGGGGTCACTGAGGCCAACAATGTCACCGGCACGCACACAAAACACAACGCTTAGGCACACAAATGTCAAAATAGCAAGCCAATTCGTATATATAAATGACTTTTAAATGATTTACGTGTGTTTTATAAGTGTTTTAAGTGCAGAAGTGCATTTAAGTGCATTTTCAAGTACTTTAGCCTAAATTCCAGCAATTTACAAATCTGAAACACAAAGCAACATTAAAATTTGTCAGGTAAATATTCCTTCCCCTGTTTTTGAGGGGTGTTTCTTTATACTACTAACTAGCACACTAAATAATGTGACGCGGCAAGTATAAACGCCTCCTCCTCCTCCGGAGGTTCGCGCGATGTGTGCGGAGTCGCGCGCTACGGTCACTCGCTAAAGTATAACTAGCTTTATAGGGGAGACGCCTAAGGGCATCGCTAAAAAGGAGGGCTCTTATGTGATTTAGGAAGCCTGAATGTGGCTCTTGTGTTTAAAAAATGTATTTTATAGAATTATTTGTTCAATTAATTGGTTTAACACAGACAGATTTCTTCATAACTTATAATTAGTAGGCTTGAAAGTTACCGGATCGAGGCAGACAGTTCCCGGAACGCACCCTTCAAAATGAAAGAGTTCCCGGATCCTGTTCCGGCAGGATCCGGCTCAAATTAAGCCCTGGTTTTAGTGTACTAATGTGCTAATATACTAATGTACTGAATGTGGTTATCTTGTTTTATCTGTGGCTAATTCCTTGCTGTCAGTTGCACCCAGTGGTGAAAATAAAAATTACATGTAATCAGTTGAACTCCCATTTCAGCTAAAGGTATGCTTACGGGAGTAATCACCACACCTTACAAATCTGTTTAGATGATTTTGTTCTTTCAAATTATAACCAAACATCACAAGCTTTTTGCTAATATCAAAACCTTTTTACTCTCCTTGTTTCCAACCACAATTCCCAGCAGGGCCGGAGTGGGCCACTTTTTCAGCCCGGGAGTTTCATGCCCAAATCCGGCCCAAAATTATTTTTCCCTCCTAATCGGCCCAAACTAGAGATTGACATGAGCCGGCCCATCGGGAATCCTCCCGAATCTCCCGATTAGCCACTCCGGCACTGATTCCCAGCAGCTATAGTTGTGTGAAGTTGATCAGCACATTTCTGGCTTCTCAGGATGTACCACAGCACTAATCAATTTTTGTGGAAGGCATATGACCTCTTTCAGGTACCAGACACTAGGTGGATGAGAGCCCATTTTGAAGATATCCCATTTTGTTTTAAAACAGGTGAAAATACCATATCTTGGCTGTCTAAATGGGCATAATGGCAGGTTGTACAATTTTACTGTTGGCATTTACCATGTCAATGGATGTGTTTATTTTGGCTTTTAAGGGGGTTGTTGGTGGAAAGAAGTTGCAGGATGGCACTCAAATCCCTTCTTTCAGAGAATACATGTATGATATGACACCACTCACAACTCATCTTCAATATACTCATTGGTTGCTTGACTGATAATTTAAAGCTAGGTGTCATGCACAAAACCAAATTACACAGTGGACAGGGAGTCAGGTGATGGGAAAAAAAACAGTTTATTTTTTTACACCAACAGGGTATAAAATAACAAAGTCATTGAGAACAACATAAAACCTTAATTTTGGAGTGTTGGATGTGAATCCTCCATTCGTGTCCCTTTCTCTTACCTTCAAGCTCCTCCCTCTCTTACACCTGGTAGCTGAACTGTCATGATGTAATTGTCCTTCATTCATCAGCTTTGACCCAAGTATGATGCTAGTAGGAAGCAGTTGAAGCAGGCTTTGACCCAACTATGACCTATGACCTCTCAAAGACTGTGGGTTGATGCTGAGGCCTCAGGCCCATTTAATGCTTTACATGGTTCCTTACAGTACACAATAAGGTGATGGAGGGATTCTGCATCTCAGATGCAAAAACCTAACTGTATCAGTCCCCTGATAGAAGTTTGTCATGACACTTGTCAGAAGAAATCTGACAACATGGATGAAGAACAGGATGATGTTCTTGATGACGGTTTCAGTGAAAGTGAACAAGCTCACTCTGGTCAGGATCAAAAGGATATTTACACAGATTCAGCCTATTTGATATGAGTGCTTTAATTCGCCTAAATGCAGTATGAACCTAAAATGGATTTATGAGGAAATGGTACAGTGAAACTTACTGTTATGATAGTTAAGGGTTCATACTCTCATGCAGCAGTGGAATTCTTTTGGCATTATGGGAGACTTCTGAGAAACTGATAACCAATTTCTGAGAAATGTATCTCCAAGCCCTAACAAAATTAAGACTTCAGTGTGGATTTTTGAAAAATGGTACAGCAGAATCTGTCTACATTTGCCCTGGGGGATAAACAAAGGCTACCAATTCTTGGGTGGTAGTAGAATTTTTTTGGCATTATGGGAAAATTCAGACAAATAGGAAACCACAGTCTCAGAATTAAACAAGCATTTAAGCTTGGTTTTTTCAAGCGGCCAAAATCCCTAGAACTGGAAACTGCTAATATTTAAGATGAGTTTTCTCCTAAGCACATCCCACATTAACCCCATACTTCTGTTTTCCATTCTAGAATTATCCATTACAAATTATTTTGTTCATAACTTTATTGTATCATTTAAATCAGCAGGACTGGTTGTGTAAAGATCATGGACATGTAAAGGTATAGAATCTAGTAAATTATCAAGAAAATCTCATTTACAGTTTTTAATGGTCAGGTTGAATTTCAGTGTTCCTTTACATTTTGTGTGCACTGAGAAACCAAGTTATTGCTTAGGTAACATGCTATTATACTTTATTTGTTATATGAGCATATGGAAGCATTTCTTTTGTCTTGTCTTTAACACTTCCGCTCCTCACGCGCTCGTCTGCCTTCTCTAGAGCCTGGCGCACCAGACAGAGACGCCACCGCATCTTCCCTGCAGTCATCGCCGTTGGGCACAAAGGCGTCCGCGGTTGCCACGGGCCTCTCTAAAGCCACGTGCCCGTCGCCCCCCTGTGAGCAGAGGTCGTGGTTGGCCTCTGGGGGCGCCGTGGTGCCTTTCGTCACATGGGTGTCATGGCAGTAGATGGGCTCCTCAGCCGAGGCCATCTGGGTGCGAGGCGTGGTGTCGGTTGGCTTAGCTGGCGTCTCGGGGGCTGAATGGGGCCTGTGCGGAGGCGGGGACAGCAGGGGAGCGACATGCTGAGTGAGAGGGTCGGACATCGCTTTTGTCCGTCCAGAGGAAGGCGAAGGAGGGAGCGAGGCATCAGAGCACGATCTACTGAGTCTGGTAATAGTCCTCAGTAGTAGGTCGCTTGGCGCTGGGTGAAGACTCGTCTGGGTCGGAGCTGAGGCGGCGCTTACGTTTGTCTAAGCTGTGGCCAGAGCGACACTCCATACGAGGCTCCTCCTCCAAGTTGTGCCTCCTCCTCTTCTTTTTCATCTTTTTGTGTCGGAAGGAGCTGCTGTCCCCATTCCTGTCTGATGGGTCCCTCTCAGAACTCCTGCAGATTGAAAATGATTTGCTTAAGGAAACTGTAGTACACTTTCTGGCTTATGGTTGCTAGATTTTCTACAACAGTAACAGTTCTGTTTGCTGACCCCTCCTGGTCACACACAGTATAGCAATGGCCGTTCTCATGCAACATAAATAGCTCCTTACCTCCGCTTGTCCTTCTTCTTCTTCTTGGATTTCTTATGTTTTTTTACAGGCCGCTCTTCACATGGATCCTCCCTGTCCGACAGGCTACGCTTTTGTGCCTGGGGCCGCGGGGCAGGGCTGGTGGGGCGTGGTGCTTTAGCCCGCTTGTGTCCCGAGTCTTTCTTCCCAACATAGTACTCAAATGAGCGAGGGAAGTCACCTTGACCATTCTCCACATCCCGGTCTCGTTCGTCCTTGCTGCTGTGATGGCGCCGGTGGTGGTAGTGGTCTCGGCGGTGGTGGGTGTGCCCGTCCCGGTGGCGATCTCCCTCTCACTCTCCAGGGATCCTCTCTCGACTGGCCGAGCGATCCTTATCAGTATGGTGGTCTCTGTTGGGACGATGGCGATGGCGATGGCGGTGCCCGTAGCGCTCCCGACTCCGGTTTTCCCGCTCGCGATAATGTCCCTGCCTGGATCTGCCTCGCTCCTTCAGGGTGGAGGAAAGGTGTGGCTGCTCAGAGTCTTTATCACACTTCCGCTCCTCACGCGCTCGTCTGCCTTCACTAGTGCCTGGCGCACCAGACAGAGATGCTGCTCTATTGTGAGCGGCGGCGCCACCGTTCACCTGCACAGGCCGTCTGAGGTCAGAGGTCGGGGATGCGGCAGCCGAAGAACTGCAGGGGCTGGGCCGGCTCTTCGGGACGCTGCCGCTGTTGCTGCTGCCAGGCTTTGAGCCACCTTGGTCCTCCTTCACGGGAGAGTTATTCTGCAAAGTGAACAGCGGTCAGTTATGGGAAATCTGAATATCAGGAACAGAAAGTAAGAGTTTAACAGTGTAAACAAACAAAACACAGCCCTCTCAATTATACTAGTGAACAATAACAACCAGTTCCCAGTCAGATTTCCTGGCATGGTGCAGTGGTGTGGTGATACCTTCGCCATGTGAGGAGGAAACTGTGGACCGATGAAGGAGGTGGAGGTGTACTGAGGCCCGTTCACCTTGGCCGTGCTGACCGGGCGAGGGGAGCAATGACCGGGACCATGGGTCACAGAGTTACAGTCAATAAAAGTGTATAAAATGCCTTTCTAAATATTCCACTATTCAAAAATCTGGAGCTGGTTTAAACATTAGGTTGAACTTACCGGATGTAGAACAGTAAATATGCTTGTTGATTCAGCACTGATTGTATGTCGCTTACAGTTACTGATGCGTCGTTCATCTTATACCACTGCTCATTACCAGACTGAAATAAAAACATTATTCCATCCATTAGCTAGAGCAGAAACTCAGTGCAAAAACGCAGAGAATGCTGAAACCGCGCAGCACATCAAACCTTCACATAGCAGTAGTAGTGTCCGGCGTGGCAGCTAATCCCGGAGTGGACCAGCACAGCGTACAGGCCGTAGAGCTGTGGCTCTCCGTGGGACTGCGACATGAACGGACGCATGTCCAGATACTCTGGATACCTCACGTCCTGCACAGGGGGACAGAGAACAGTTGTGCAACGGCATAGATCACGTGAAACGACTAAGGAAAGTGTACAACAGTGCGGCAGAATTAAGTACGGTGGTCAAACCTTTGCAATTTTGCTTCCGTTGAAGTCGAAGCGCTTTAAAACAATGGTGAGCACATTCGAGCTACGGTGGACGGTAAATCTTTTTCAGGCATGAACCATTTTCTTACATCTACAAACACAACCAAATTCACAATGAGGACAGAAAAGATAATAGGCAACACAGACCACAGTAAATTCACCACTAGTGGTCCCATGACAACAAATAGAGCTTGGTTTATCTCCAGAGATAAACTGGTGTGCCTCAGACTTATCCAAGATAGACTTGCCGTGTGTTAAGGGACAGAAGTAAAGAGCACCTTTATCCCAGTCATCATCGTTGGGCACAAAGGCGTCTGCGGTTGCCACGGGCCTCTCTCCGTTGGTCTTGGGCGTGAGGGAGCTTGAGCTGTGGAAGAGGGGACCATCCATCCCACCTTTCCCGTCGGATGCCTTGGCACCAGGGTAAGACTTCCCTGTGCCATTATCCAAGGCTCCGCCTTCCTGGTCGGACTCGTCGGATGACTCTTGGCCATACGGAACCAGGAAAGCTGCTCTATTGTGAGCGGTGGCGCCACCGTTCACCTGCACAGGCCAACTGAGGTCTGAGGTAGACTGTGGTGCGCTGGAGGAAGAGGACGAGGGCAGCGGGCGCAGGTGGGATGCGGCAGCCGAAGAACTGCAGGTGCTGGGCCGGCTCTTCGGGACGCTGCCGCTGTTGCTGCTGCCAGGCTTTGAGCCACCTTGGTCCTCCTTCATGGGAGAGTTATTCTGCAAAGTGAACAGCGGTCAGTTATGGGAAATCTGAATATAAGGAACAGAAAGTAAGAGTTTAACAGTGTAAACTAACAAAACACAGCCCTCTCAATTATACTAGTGAACAATAACAACCAGTTCCCAGTCAGATTTCCTGGCATGGTGCAGTGGTGTGGTGATACCTTCGCCATGTGAGGAGGAAACTGTGGACCGATGAAGGAGGTGGAGGTGTACTGAGGCCCGTTCACCTTGGCCGTGCTGACCGGGCGAGGGGAGCAATGACCGGGACCATGGGTCACAGAGTTACAGTCTCCGTTTTTAAGATCTGTTGACCTAAAAATGATGGATTGGGGGGGGGGGGGGGGGGGGAATAAAAGTGTATAAAATGCCTTTCTAAATATTCTAAATATAATGGTTTAAACATTAGATTGAAATGACTGGATGTAGAACAGTAAGTACGCCTGTTGGTTCAGCACTGATCGTATGTCACTTAGAGATACTGATGCATCGTTCATCTCATACCACTGCTCATTACTAGTTTGTAATGGATAATTGAAACTTGGAAAGAAAGTTGACCCTTATGCACCTGAGTGACGTTAAGTTGGTATTAGTCCTCAGTAGTAGGTCGCTTGGCGCTGGGTGAAGACCTGTCTGGGTCGGAGCTGAGGCGGCGCACACACTTCCGCTCCTCACGCGCTCGTCTGCCTTCTCTAGAGCCTGGCGCACCAGACAGAGACGCCACCGCATCTTCCCTGCAGTCATCGCCGTTGGGCACAAAGGCGTCCGCGGTTGCCACGGGCCTCTCTAAAGCCACGTGCCCGTCGCCCCCCTGTGAGCAGAGGTCGTGGTTGGCCTCTGGGGGCGCCGTGGTGCCTTTCGTCACATGGGTGTCGTAGCAGTAGATGGGCTCCTCAGCCGAGGCCATCTGGGTGCGAGGCGTGGTGTCGGTTGGCTTAGCTGGCGTCTCGGGGGCTGAATGGGGCCTGTGCGGAGGCGGGGACAGCAGGGGAGCGACATGCTGAGTGAGAGGGTCGGACATCGCTTTTGTCCGTCCAGAGGAAGGCGAAGGAGGGAGCGTGGCATCAGAGCACGATCTACTGACTCTGGTAATAGTCCTCAGTAGTAGGTCGCTTGGCGCTGGGTGAAGACTCGTCTGGGTCGGAGCTGAGGCGGCGCTTACGTTTGTCTAAGCTGTGGCCAGAGCGACACTCCATACGAGGCTCCTCCTCCAAGTTGTGCCTCCTCCTCTTCTTTTTCATCTTTTTGTGTCGGAAGGAGCTGCTGTCCCCATTCCTGTCTGATGGGTCCCTCTCAGAACTCCTGCAGATTGAAAATGATTTGCTTAAGGAAACTGTAGTACACTTTCTGGCTTATGGTTGCTAGATTTTCTACAACAGTAACAGTTCTGTTTGCTGACCCCTCCTGGTCACACACAGTATAGCAATGGCCGTTCTCATGCAACATAAATAGCTCCTTACCTCCGCTTGTCCTTCTTCTTCTTCTTGGATTTCTTATGTTTTTTTACAGGCCGCTCTTCACATGGATCCTCCCTGTCCGACAGGCTACGCTTTTGTGCCTGGGGCCGCGGGGCAGGGCTGGCGGGGCGTGGTGCTTTAGCCCGCTTGTGTCCCGAGTCTTTCTTCCCAACATAGTACTCAAATGAGCGAGGGAAGTCACCTTGACCATTCTCCACATCCCGGTCTCGTTCGTCCTTGCTGCTGTGATGGCGCCGGTGGTGGTAGTGGTCTCGGCGGTGGTGGGTGTGCCCGTCCCGGTGGCGATCTCCCTCTCGCTCTCCAGGGATCCTCTCTCGACTGGCCGAGCGATCCTTATCAGTATGGTGGTCTCTGTTGGGACGATGGCGATGGCGATGGCGGTGCCCGTAGCGCTCCCGACTCCGGTTTTCCCGCTCGCGATAATGTCCCTGCCTGGATCTGCCTCGCTCCTTCAGGGTGGAGGAAAGGTGTGGCTGCTCAGAGTCTTTATCACACTTCCGCTCCTCACGCGCTCGTCTGCCTTCACTAGAGCCTGGCGCACCAGACAGAGATGCTGCTCTATTGTGAGCGGCGGCGCCACCGTTCACCTGCACAGGCCGTCTGAGGTCAGAGGTCGGGGATGCGGCAGCCGAAGAACTGCAGGTGCTGGGCCGGCTCTTCGGGACGCTGCCGCTGTTGCTGCCGCCAGGCTTTGAGCCACCTTGGTCCTCCTTCACGGGAGAGTTATTCTGCAAAGTGAACAGCGGTCAGTTATGGGAAATCTGAATATCATGAACAGAAAGTAAGAGTTTAACAGTGTAAACAAACAAAACACAGCCCTCTCAATTATACTAGTGAACAATAACAACCAGTTCCCAGTCAGATTTCCTGGCATGGTGCAGTGGTGTGGTGATACCTTCGCCATGTGAGGAGGAAGCTGTGAGGAGGTGGAGGTGTACTGAGGCCCGTTCACCTTGGCCGTGCTGACCGGGCGAGGGGAGCAATGACCGGGACCACGGGTCACAGAGTTACAGTCAATAAAAGTGTATAAAATACCTTTCTAAATATTCCACTATTCAAAAATCTGGAGCTGGTTTAAACATTAGGTTGAACTTACCGGATGTAGAACAGTAAATACGCTTGTTGATTCAGCACTGATTGTATGTCGCTTACAGTTACTGATGCGTCGTTCATCTTATACCACTGCTCATTACCAGACTGAAATAAAAACATTATTCCATCCATTAGCTAGAGCAGAAACTCAGTGCAAAAACGCAGAGAATGCTGAAACCGCGCAGCACATCAAACCTTCACATAGCAGTAGTAGTGTCCGGCGTGGCAGCTAATCCCGGAGTGGACAGAAGTAAAGAGCACCTTTATCCCTCTTATCCATTGGTTTCAAAGCACTCTGTAGTACGTGGCCGAAGACGGCTTTTTGAGTTTTATGTTAAAATATTTTGAAAATGAGGCTGGCAGTTTGTATCCGCCTTCCTGAGTCTAAAGTTACTGGTCATGCTACTTTTGGAAAAAATACATGGTTACCCTGTTGGACGGCATGGTGGAGCAGATCTGAGCTGGGACACTTACTTGGTGCACTTGTAGGCATTGTCTCCATCAAGCTGCTCAGGCTTAACAAACTGCTCAAGAGCTTTGGTGATGGTTGGAGCAGTCTACAAAACACATGTAAACACGCTTAGGCACAGACACAGGGCTAAAGAAAATCTTGTCAAACTGATCCCATGATGCTTTACATCTCAGACACCAGTTTGGGACAAGCAATTATCAATTCACTGAGTAATCATTAATTCACTAAGACAGCAACTCTCATACAAGACTAAATTGTAAGCCAGACATGCCATGATTAGCAGACCTAATTAATAATCTAAACAAATGTCCACCTCACACATGTACACATGCACGCACACACTTTAACAAACTGATAGAATCAATTTCAAAGCCCAGATCATTTCTATGGACATCTTTATAAAAGATACAACAGAGTGACTGATGGCTACCTCAATGTCCAGTGCAATGTCCAAATACTGATCAAACGTATCAGATACTCCATTGCAGTTCAAACACTCCACTGTGAAATCAGAAAGAATATAATCAATTTAACTGATCAAAAACATCTCAAATAGCATTGCCAGTCATACACATTGAACACTTATGAAATAAATAATTTATAGTAACATTTTACAGTAAATACCATTTTACCATTTGATGTTCACAAATTGGAATGAAGTATGACTGACAAACTCACATCTTGACCTCAGGTAACCTCCAAATATCTGATGGATCAGAGTGGTTGCCTGTGTTTCCCTGTCCAGTCTGATTAAATAAAAACATCAGACAAGGCAGAAAATGTAATTTATTCAGATAGAAACTAAAACAAGAAATTAAAAAGAGAATATAAACAAACATGCAATTGTAAGAGTACAACCTTTAAGTGTATCTAAACGCCTTTCTGAATAACGCTTTCTAAAAGTACAAAGCAGAACAGAAATGAGGTCTGACGTGAAAATTGCCAGAAACTAGAACGACGCAGCGATTCCCTGATGGATTCATCTCCACACGTAACTGGTAAAGTCAAACGCTTCGTTCTGAATGTAGGCTGCTGGCTGGCCAGTAGTGGAGAGATGTTGAGAAGCAGCAGCTGGCACCGCATCAAAGCAACTTGGGAGAGAGCGCACAGCCCACATACAGAGCGCTGGTGGACTAACGTGTTAGCCACACATAAACAAGCTGTCGACTGTGGTATGGAAGAGAGGGGTGAGAGTAAACCACCCTGTATGCCTGTGCAGTTTCTGCACAAATGCAGAACTACTTCTATTTTCTTAGACCAACCTGGCCTCATTTATATACAGAACAATCTTAATAACTGGTGGATACATCAGCAATTTTCTTCACACCGGTATCAAGCACCAGTCTCCGCTCTTTTTTCAGTCAGTGAAATGGAAAGCACAAAAAACGCCAAAAAAGGACCCTTGGATCCATGTATTTAATCTCCAAATAATATTAATAATAATAATAATAATAATAATAATAATAATAATAATAATAATAATACACCTGACTAACAGCCACAGCTGCACCTGCTAGAAGTAACATTTTTAAATATCTGTCTGCAAGAAGAGTCAAGTAACAATTCTGCGACCCACAGATATCCAACAAACATGCTAAGAAATAGATGAATGCTAAAATTTCAATAATTTAGCAACTTGAGCAATGATATAGTGTGTGGTCCAAGTAAACATACATGCTCCAAAACAGGCAGGACTCTTGCATAGTGTCCACTGTGTACCGCAAGAACTCATGAGCGTCTTCTTGACTCCCAAAACAGAAATGACTTGCAATACCTTTGAAAAAGAAAAGGAGATGGACCACAATTAGAAATGTTCACATTTAATGGTGCTCAAAGGAATATGTTGTTGCTTTTGTCCATCACCATTTGCATACTCACATTTTAGTTCATTCAGCACACTGATGGGTTTAATGACTTTTCCTGAATTGGCAAACACCTGGGTGATGTGATTCTCCATGATGCACATCATGCAAAATCCAGGTTCATGACCTTCGGGGGAAAAAGAGGACTCAGAATTAAGGCATATTAAATATACAGATGGTATCACTAAATACCAGTAGATAATCTTGAAAGTTAATAAGCAGTTAATAAGCAGGTAATTAACAAAGCCATGTTTCCAACCAAATGTTTTCTATGTATATCAATTAGAAAACCTTTACGGAAGCAAATAACATTGACAAACTCACAATAATGTTAAATAGTTTGTACAAAGGACAACTGCACCCCTTGGTTGATAAAGACTTCATTCAACAGATGGGAAAACATACAATAAACCCAAAACATCATAGCAAATGTTCATCAGATCTGCGTTTTGTCTTACAGCATTACATAGAAACTCTGAACACATTGTGAAATTAAGGACTGTGTGTAGATCATCCTGAGATGATCGAGATACTGAATGAACTGTTGCAGCCAATAGGAAGAAGCACACTCTGCTCCCAACAAAGACACCTGCTGGTTCATGCAAAACAGAGGCCTGCTGACACCTCTGTTAACACCTTTTATTGAACAGCCCTAAATATCGTCTCATACCAGTGGACACTCCATTCTTTACCCAACATTGGTCTAGACAACCAAGCTTAATTTCTGCTCCTCTCTTGTGATATTAGAAATGTTAGACAATTTACTCTTGTTCAACTTGCAGTCAGCTCAAATAAGGCTGATTACATAATGATACAAGAACTAAAACAGGCTACGTTGGATATGTTAAATACTTTAGAACCAAGATGTGTGGCAGGAAGAGAAGGATGGGGAGTGACTCACATGTTCTGGAATGCTCTCTGGACAGCATGTAGTTGGCGAGAGGAGCAGTGTAGGAGAGACACTGAAGGGCAGAGTTTAAAAAACACGTGTTGCCCAGGTTCTGTAGACCTGCTCCAATACGATGGACCTGGTTCCAATTTAAACAGAGGTGTTCTGCTGGGAACAGGACCATCTGGGGTAGAGGGATGCCATCGCCACTGGCAAGCACCACTACATGGACAAACAGAGGCATTCGTTACGGCTTTCGTACAGCAACACGGTTGCTTCAGAAATGCTTGCAGGACACAGAACGGGTGCATCCCTGGAACATGGAGTAAACGGTAAAGTACTCACCAGTTTCCTTGGGCTTATCTTCTCTACGGTCATTATTCATTCCTGCCAGATAGAATCAGATCGTTGAAGTTAGATGCACTTTTCAAAAACTCACCTGTGGTAATTGCTCAGAATGACACAAACAGAACATACATGCTGGCTGGGGGGGATCACATTGTTACTACTTGAGGTCTAATGCCTCAAGCTTGTACGATAACCTGTTTTGTTACTCAAAATCAAACAGTAAAATGCCTTCAAATTGGATACTCCAACCATTTTTGATACAGTTCACTGTTGAGAAATTAGTTACAGGTGCATGCAGATACACAGGGTTGCCAACTCTCACGCATTGAGCGTGAGACACACGCATTGAGCGTGAGACACACGCATTTGACTGTCTTCACACGCTCTCACACCACACATCCCACATTGATTCACATCTATGATTCAATTAGTTACTAGTGATCGATTGCGATATAATACTTAATTTGTGTCCATTTTACACCCCGGCCGGTGACAACTTACGTTCGCAACCCCCCCACCCACCCACTGCGTGAGAAATCGGAAGTGTGGCGTGAGAGCGTGTGAAGACGGTCAAATGCGTGTGTCTCACGCTCAATGTGTGAAAGTTGGCAACCCTGTTTTAAATGCAAAACACCAACCCAGAGCACAGAGGAAGCATGTGGGTGTACTGTTAAGATCATCAGGTCTATAAGAAAAAAAATAGAGATAAAAGCTATCACAAATAATTAAATACAATTGATTTAAGTAGAACAAAAATTCAATAATGAAATGTTAGAAAAAAATGTATTAAATAAATTTATTAAAATTAAATGTAGACATTTAAATAAAACGTTTGACATAAAAGATATAAAATGCATCAAATCAAAGCTACAGAATAGCTGTGCTTTTCACCTGAGAGCTAAAACAGCTGAATTAATCTGTAAGGCATGGGAGCACATGTTTTCTGTTTCTGAAAGTGGCTATAATCTGTGCACATCTCATGACTTCAAGAAGTTTATTCCTCCTGACTGCAATGTAATGGCCGAAGGCCACGTCACCATGTGTAGCCCGTTAATAAGTCAAACTCCACTGTGCCGTGGTGTTTAGTAAGCGTGTACTGTTCCAGCATATCAGTAATATAAGTCACACCTAGCCCATTTGTACAGAAGTAAAAAGCTATTTGGTTTGTTGAATGTGCATGTAATCTTCAGTGTTACACAGTACCAGTGAGGAGTGGATCTGTGGGAGGGTGGATGACCCATATAGATGGTTCTTCATCAGGCACATTAACATGGCCGACATCTGATGGTCCCGCCGTACTTCCGTGAGGGAAGGGTGCTGGTCCACAGGGATCTTGGGGGTTGTAGGGCACACCTGAAAATCCCACAGCAGGTAAAGTGAAACCCAGCATGCCTCCCAGTGAGGCTCAAATGCCTTGTAAGTGTTTCCCAATCAACAAGTGATTATAACAAGGGCTATGGTGCCATGTGATGTCATTAGAATGTGGGGAGAATGCTTAAGAATTTGTGATGTCATGTTAGAAATCTGTTTCTTTTTAAAAATGTTTATTTTTATTTGCTTTAACATGGTGGGATTTATGAAAATTGTGCTGAGTCAAAGAAATCAAAGAAATAACCCATGCTCCATTAATTATATTTTCCTGTACACATGAAATAAAGAGCTTGACAGTCATCAGTAGAATAAATATACATGTTATTTTTCTGAACCTTAGAAACCTACTATATAAATGTGTATATTTAACTTTTAATTATTATGAATAAGCCTATGGAAATCCATACTCATAAGAATTAATATACTGTCTTACATAGAAGTATAAAATGATGTACAGTATATGAAAATGTATTTTTCTCACCATGAGTGGTAAAACCTGGTGTGTCTTTGAAGTGGTTCTCTTCCTGTCCAGGCCTTGGCTGGTCAGTTCTCCTGGGGTAAAAACTCATTCTCCACCTGAAAAATAGAAAGAATAGAAAGACAGAAAGATCTAGAAAAAATAGAAAGATTTGTTAGATTTGTATGGCTTGTAAATCGCAGAGCAAAATCTCAAACGACCGGTTCTGAGCTTTTCAGCATCAAAACTGAAATCCAAACATTCTACCTTCCCAACCAAACATTCTAAACCAAACATTCTAAAGTGGCAGCACGCGCGATGTCACGACTTCCAAATGTTTTAACCAAAACACCAAATCAGCCAGGCTGCTACAATAACCTGATGAATATGGACCTAAAACGCTGCCATACGTATTTGAATTTGTATTATATTTACATTACATTTAATAAACTTGAAATATTTAATGGCGTAATTCATACATTTGAATTTTAACAATGCTTTTTTATGTTTTGAACTTGCGAGATGGTGAAATTTGCTGTTGGAAAAAAATACATTTCAATATTACAACTTGCATTTTTCACATGAGAAAAAATTAGATCCTTAAATTCAAACCTTTTAGAGCAATCGAACGCATTGAACACATTGATCACGGCGCTGCCTCACTCTCGGTCACGTGACACGTCTGTGGCGGTGAAGTATTGATCAGTCGCGTTTGTGGCGGAGAAAACTAATGGAGCACAACGAGGTAAGTGCATCCAAAGTTCTTCAGATTCACGTATTCGGCTGATTATTTATAGTTATGGGAAATAATCAACGCGCTACACGGCAAGTTTGATGTGTTGCGTTACGTAATGGTTGCGTTATAACGCGGGGGAACTTTAGCTAGTTAGTTAGCTTGTTAGTAGTGGTTAACTAAGAGCTTTGGTTGGTATGAGCTGCTCTCATATCAAGAGTTTGAAGTGTACTGATTAACAGTATCGGTTAAGTATGTGTTTCCCTCACGTAGTAACGTTCATTTGTCAGAATGGTTGTAGGATAGAAAATAGTTAATTTTAGCGCATAAAACAATCAGGGTCTTGCTAGTTCTAGTTATCAGAACTAGTTACAGGCTGTAAAACGGGCAATACGTTTAAACTTCGCGTTCAAAAGTATCGTAGTAAATGGTTTGATGTTGGCAGTTAATGTTTTAAATGCATAAAAAAAGAAAGGCATAGCAGAGTGTTCCAGAGGTTGTTCATGCCCCCATTTTATACATGTTTATTCATTCTTGTTAAACCCTTTATTTTCTTTCTACGATTGGCAGCACGGCGGGAATGTGTAGGATGCAAGAAAGGGTACAAATATTAGTTGTTTTCTTTGTGCTTGTAGGGAAATGCAGATGTTATCAGGTCCACAAGGAACCTGTTGTCCTTGTTGACCTCACAGTCAGGAAGTGCAGCTGGCCCTAGTCAAGATAATGTCAGGTCTCTTGTATATTTTAATGTAGTGAGCTAAATATTTTGTACTATGTTCTACAATACAAATAATATGTTGTGGTCAAATTTGTGAATATCGATGCTTTTTAATGGTTTTATGTCCTTTAGGCTTCAGTTCAGGGTGAGAGAGCAGCTGTTCAAACATGGCCAGGTTTTACTACCTATTTTGATCATGTTCTGTTAAGCAAATATGTACTCTATAACAAATTTACCTTTTCATACAGTCATTGTAATTGTAATTTTCTCACAGGTCCTTCCCTGGGTTTTTTACCAAAGGACAGGGGGGGGGGGGACGGGGGACGATTTTCTGCTGCTACAACTGTCCTCGGCAAACCAGCTAAAGTAAAGCCATTCATCTTTTACCTCCTACCTCGCCAATATGATCGGACACCTAAGGAACAAAACCAGTTGTTGCACACACAAGCTGGGTTGGGGCGTAGGACTGCATATATTGATGAAAATGCTACATACAATGAGGTATGTATGTTTGATGTCATAAAAAAAACAACATAGTCTTACTATTCTCAACAGACTATGTTTGATACGGTGTCCATCAAAACCCAACACCTAAAATGAATCCTGAAGTAAAATTCATTGTTTTAGTTCTGTTAAAAAAAGCAAATCAGTATAGAGGATAACATTTTCTTCATTTTTGGTGTTTTTTCTCCTCTACATATCATTTTTAGATATCTGCACAACTAAAGGAACTGTATCCACAATTAAAGGAACTGACAGGTGGTTGGCTTATCTACAAAGCCTCAGGTACATATAGGGATGTCTCTGATTATGCTTTACAGCAGGTTTCTTGCAAAAGTATACAATTGGGGAAGTCTGGGTATTCTCTAATGACAAAGTTAATAAAAGAGAAAGTGGGGCGGTGGCAGGGGATGCTGTCGACGGGTTTAAAAAAAACATTTGCTGTTTATAATAAATTAAATTTAGGAGGGTGTGGTACCCAAAAGCTCTCTCTTGTAACACCTGATGATGGTGGATACTGCAGCAAGCTTTTGAAAGTATTGGAATTCTGTATATAGCTCCTCTTCAGATGGAACTTGATACCACTCCTCTGCCACCAAACTCAGAAAGCTTCAGTGGCATGCCAAAAAAGAAGTGCCAGAAATGTGGCGTGTTTTACCCGCTTGTCATCCTACCTGCCCATATACAGTCCTGTGAGGTCATCAATCTAGAGGATGAACAGAGTGAAGAAGTCTTTATTGTGGAAGATCTAGAATGACCCTAATTTAGTTTCTGATATTGGAGGAATAAGTCCAGCACACCACCTTCAACTTGTTAATTGTTAATTCATTTACACAACTTGTTCATTTGTGTGTTTTTATCTTTTAATTGGTGTTTACCATATTAGGAGATGTTGCTGTTGGTGAAGGAGTGACAAGATACTTCTTTTCAGCAATTATTCAAAGGCTTAAAGCTGGCTTCAGTATTAATCTAGGTATGATGATCATTGTTACATGTTTATTACTTTTTCTTGGAATTAGAAATATTGACATTCGTGTCCGTCTTTCAATTACAGGACATATCGAAAGGACATGCTTATTTGAAGGTGAACCGGGTCATCTGGTCCCTTTATCATCCCAGTTCCTCATTGAGGGTGACATGTTTCTAGTAGCTGGACGGATGCTGGGACATTCGTTCTTACATGGGGGGCCTCGGCTCCCTGGACTTAGCAGAGCAATTGTCCGTGTACTCCGAGGAGATTCACCTGAGACAGCCACAGTGCAAATAGAAGATTGTCCTGACCATGATATACGAGAAATCATCAAATTGGTATGTACATCATGTGTTTTAATTTTTTTTCTTTCTATTTTTATTGAAAAAGTTGTTGCAGCCATTTATGTCCAGGTTGATGGAGATGATGAACTCCGTGAAGATGAATGCCAGGCTGTCCTTGAGTCTTTCTTGGGATCTACCTGGCCCAACCAATACAAACAGAAGGTGGCTCTTTGAACGCCTTTTGTCACATGCGGTAACATGACCTATCTACACATTCCATTTCACTACAAATTTTAATACATTACATGAAGTTAAGCAGTATTGTATTGTGATTTTTGCCAACTCGGGGTGGCGAGTACATTATTTACATAGCCCGCTAGCTAGTAGCCACACGGCAACCGCGGACTAAAGATATCTTTATACTTCCTATAAGGAAACTACTAGTTTTAACAGACATTGATGAAAACTTAAATGTTTAAGGCAATAGTGTCTTAACATTTCCAGTCTTTTCCATTTGATAACAATCCACTGCAGCAGTTTTCTTGCCTTCTCCCCCATCATCCTCCAAAACACATTCATAAACCTCTCACTCAAAGAGTCTGGTAGAACTGCACAGCAGCCATGTAGATGTCAGCACCACGTGACTGTGATGTTGCTCTGGGGTCAATGAGGTCTCTGAGTGCTGTAAACTGCTCTGCTGTAAGTGGACAGCCTGTTGCAGGAACATGAATTCCAGCATTTCTAATGTGAGGTAACCCACTGCTCTCCCAGTCAATCTCTGGGATGTCCAACGCCTAGATAAAAAATAAAAAAGCAAAAATCAAGGAAGTGCATTGTACCAACCAATAGTTTGAGATTTCTTATGGTACTTGTGGCTTAAACCAGGTGTTCTAAACCCTGGTCCTGGAGTACCTCATGCCCTACATGTTACTATTTACCCTGCACCCATACCACCAAATACGTTCATTAACAAACCCTCCATTAGGTTAAGGAGGTGTGTTAGAGGAAGAAATACACAAAAATATGCAGGACGGGGTAATCCAGGGTCAGTGTTGAATCAAAAAATCTTCCAAGTGTATTAGAGTAAATACAGACATGTGATAGGTAACAACATATCCACCTCCTCATTTTGGGGCTCCTGAACTGGCTGATAAACGTGTCCTATTGCCCACAGTTGGTTTGGAGTCCTGTTGCCTTCTGGTGATTGTCCCAGCCATCTTGAAAAATGTCTAGGTCATCTTGAAGTCTTGGTACAAAGGTATAATGGCAATAGAAAATGTATGTTTGGTCTGCCATGTCAAGATAGTTGCCTTCCTCAAGATAGTGGAGGACATCATAGTACACACTGGTCACTGCAGTCCACACATCTCTCCATAATCTCTCAATACTAAAAAGTAAAAGTACTGCACCTCAGAAGACAGTAAGTACTGCTGTAGTAGCCTCCATTTACAATATGGAATGGTCCTGTTTCGAAATAATTACTTATAGAAAGCATGTTAGAATTCCTGAATAACATTAAAATTTGGGTTAAGGCCAAAACACAGGTAAAAGCATGTAATTTGTACTAAAAGCGTTAATTGTTACATTAAGAGCAGAAAAATCATCAAAGCCTACAATGTTACTTGAAAACAAGACTACAGTTTGTGTATCCTTAATCTCAGAGATCTTCACAGGATTAAAGAGAATATGAGAATGTCTGATACATATTTTGGTTTAAACGCACCGCTGGTTGTGGACACTTTTTCCAGAAATGAAACTGCTCCTCCCAGTACCACGGACTGAACATGAGGCGTGCTATCTGGACATTCTCAACTCCCTGATCCCCCCTTACTCTAGAATGTTGCAGAATATATATAAAAAAAAAATATGTGAATGGCACAATTATTAACTTAATGGTACATATTTGCTACTAAGCAAAGCACTAGCAAAGGGAAGGTCATGGGTTTGGCTGAAACAATTGTGAAAATTTTGTAATTAAAAGAGCATTTAAAAAATATGTAAAATATTACAATATGCTCAACATTTATTGGAAAAAAAATTAAAAGCTTAAAACAGTGTAATTGTCATTATGTGCACATTTTATAGAGTACTGTAACATACCCAAGAGGGAAGCCAAATAATAACAGTTTTCACATTGACAAGGAGTTAATGCTGGTAATGTAAGAAATAAAAACAAAATTTAAAAAGGTACTGCAATTCAATATATATATATATATATATATATATATATATATATATATATATATATATATATATATATATATATATATATATATGTGTGTGTGTGTGTGTACAAAAACAAAAACAGTAAACACTTATCAAATATACAGAGAAGTATACAGATGCTGTTTGAAAACAACCCCCCCCGGACACCATCTTGTCAGCTACAGCGCTGCCCTATTACACCGTATCATCTGCCACAGCGAGACCTGTTACAGAGGCCCGCCTGGGGCCTGGACCCGTTCCAGAGGCCCGCCTGGGGCCTGCACCCGTTCCAGAGACCCGCCTGGGGCCTGCACTCGTCCAGCCATGCAGCTGTCCATCTGGTCCCTGTGCATGTTTGTCATCTTGAGGATTCTTACCATTGTGTTAACCTCTTCCCCTACTCCCAGACCCCTCTCTTCTTGACTTCCATCTGTCTTCCTCCGGTATCTGCTCTGTCTCCCCCAGGCTCATTCCTATGTCTCAACCAGACCCCCCACGTTTGCTCTACTCCTCAATCCTGTTCCCTTGCCCCAACCAGTTTCCTCTCCTGGCTGCCCATTTGGGTCAGAGCACTCCGCGGGGTGGGACACTTCTCACCCTCAGTGTTCCCCTTCCTTGTATTGTTTACCTGTTCCATGCCTGTTCAGCCCCTCGTTTGTCATGTTTCATCTGTGTCATGTTCCTGTCTTCAATTAGTTTACTCTAGTCTTTGCCAAGTCTGCAGCCATCTTTAAAATGAATGGTTCATAACAAAATGGCAGTGGATTCTGTATATTAATACAAGCTTTTCATGTGTACAAAATTGTATGTGTTTATGGTAGCTTATGTTTGTTGAGGGTTTTTTCTTAACCCTCATGTTGTCTTAATATTCTGTATATACCCCGTAAAAAATGACCATGGCAAGGAAAATCTCCAGGAAGAACCCATTCTCCATTGGGCGCCCAAGGTAAGTGACTTGCAAACATTAGTTAGCTAACTAAGTTAGCCTACTCTGTACTAGCTAGTAGCTAACAAACCTGTTAACTAGTGGTAATTATAGCAAGTAGCTGTTAACGGAGGGCTATTTATCTAACGTTAATGTAACAAAGTAGTACAGCATATTTTCAGTTTTAAATGAGAATGTCAAGATGTGTCTGTAACAAGCCTTTAGCTCTCCACAGGTGAAGTTGTCAGTAAGCTAATCAAGCTAACTCTCCCCCTTTCAAATGCAGTGTCAGATATAGTGAATGAGGAAGTAGTGGTGCAGGCAAGGTGTTACCGGTCGATGAGAAAAAACGAGGAGCCCCATACACTACAGGTTTCTCAATATTCAGGAGTCCGAAACGATGCCCTACTCCGTATTCCTTAGAAACATCCACATGCATTAGCCGGTGCCCTCTAGTGCAATCCTAAAGGCATTTCCGAGGACTCCACGTTCTGTGCATTATATTTTATTTCTTCTTACACACCTGATAACGTGACCA